>NC_058132.1:310451122-310773625 GCF_016433145.1 Gracilinanus agilis | reverse complement strand
CCTTATATAAATACATATTTATTATATATTTCTTTATATCTATATTTTATATATTTATTATATTTTATACTTTTATAGTGGAGAGATATTTTCTTATTTTTCAGGCTGCCAAGTACTGAGGATACTGTTTTTAATCAAGCAGTCATTAAATTTTGGGATAAAAATATTCATAAATTAAGCCTTGTCATGAGAATGCTAGCAGGGCTACAATCTCCTGGAAATACTTAAGCACCAATTCCTTTTTTTCTCCTATTTTCTCTTAATAACACCAAAGACATCATAATGCACTTTAAGTCTGATCCTCTTTTAAGTATAGTCAATTTCCTGTCATCTCACCATACTGTCAACTCCCCATCACTAACATTGGTTGGTGCCAAATTCATTCTATAATTCAGCAAAGACAAAGCCAGACAGTTCCAAGTTTTATTTGGCCAACCCAGACAGAGCTGCTACTGAAGAGAGAGACCCATAGTTCTTTATGCTTAAGGAGAGAAGGATATTGTACCAGTTGCAGAAGGCTCTTTCCTATACTTTGGGCCTCTGAGTTTTATATTATAGAATGGTAGTCATATTAAAATCTCCCAGTTTTCTAGAATCATATTATAAAATTTTACTGTTTTTCACTACCTTTCTCCTTCCATTTTCCTGATAGAATCTCTCTATTGAATCATAGCAAATTTTTCTGAGATATATAAAGGAAATCTTAATAGAGTTACATTGCCACAGTTCTATGAAGTGATAATGCAATGTATTATTAATAGTCATAGGCTCATAGATCTCAAGCTGAACGGGATCTCAGATGCCATCTAGTCTAATCCCACACACATTTTTATAGTTGAGAAAACAGATCTCTGGAGGTTAAGTGATCTATCCAAGGTCACAGAAGAATCAATTGATAAGCACTCTATATCTGCTAAATATTCAAGACTGGAACTGAAAATCAAGAGATCTGGGTTTTAGTCAGCTGTGAGAATCAGGAAAGTCATTTTACCACAATTGACCTCAGTTACTTCATTTGTAAAACAAAGACATTGAACTAGTTAGTCTCTAAAGACTCTTTCAGATTTTAGTTCTCTGATCTCAGGTAGAACATCCTGTCATCCAAGGGGACCATTCTGTCATCTAAGAAACACCTGTGTTAGATAACTTAGTAGTATCTAGAACTGTCCAACAATATGACAAAGTAAATTCACTTTTTGAACAAGAAATGGAAAGTTTGGCAAGATAGGGATAATAATCCCTGTTTTTTTGTTTTTGTTTTTGCTTTGTAGATATTGTGTGTTTTTTTCTTTCCAAGGCATTTTCATTTTTAAAATTCTCTGTCTCTGTCTGTCTTTCTGTCTCTGTCTGTCTCTGTCTGTCTATCTGTCTGTCTGTCTCTCTCACTGTCTCTGTCTGTCTGTCTGTCTCTGTGTCTGTCTCTGTGTCTCTGTCTCTTTCTCTCTCTCTCTGTCTGTCTCTCTCTTTGTCTCTCTGTGTCTCTCTCTGTCTCTCTGTCTCTGTCTCTCTCTATATATGTATATATATACATTACCTTTTGTCTTATGGTCAATATTGTGTATTGGTTCCAAGGCAGAAGAGTGGTAAGGGTTAGGCTATGGGGGTTAAATAACTTGCTCAGGGTCATACAGCTAGGAAGTATCTGAGGCCAGATTTGAATCTAGGACCTCCTGTCTCTAGGTTTGACTCTCAATCTACTGAGCCATCTAGCTGCCCTCTAAAATTCAATATTATTTTAATTTTCAATTCCAAATCCTTCCATCTACCCAATGAGAAGGAAAGAATACAATGCTCATTATACATATGAAATCATACAAAATATATTCAAGTTATCTATATCTTGTGGGAAAATATGGAAAAGAAAGATATTTATTTCAATCAACACTGAGTCAATAATTGCTCTATCTGGAGGTGGATGGCATTTTACTTTGGAATTATGGTTATCATTGTATTAATCAGAGTTTCTAAGTCTTTCATAGTTGATTATCTTTTCAATATTGCTATTACTGTGTACATTGTTTTCCTAGTTCTATTTGCTTCACTTTTGAATCAGTTCATATAGGTCTTCCTATTTTTTCCGGAAACTTGTCTTTCTTATAGCCCAATTTCAATATAATCACATACCATAATTTTTTTCAGCTATTCCCCAGTTGATAGGCAGGCCCTCAGCTTCCAACTTTTTGCCACCACAAGAAGCTGTCCTATAGATATTTTTGTATATATGAGTCTTTCCCCTTTTTCTTTGATCCCTTTGGGGTACAGACCTAGTACTAGTATTTCTAGTTCAAGGAATATGTTGAGTTTCATAACTTTGGGGGCATAGTTCCAAATTGCTCTCCCGAATAGTTGGACTAGTTCATAGCTCCATCAGCGGTATATTAGTGTACCTCTTTTCCTGTATTCCAGCATTTGTCATTTTCTTTTTCTGTCTTAGTCAATTTAATTGGTACGAAATATTATCTCAGAGTTGTTTTAATGTGCATTTCTCCAATCAATAGTGATTTATTAGTGGATTGAAAGCCAGGACTAGAGATGGGGGGGGGGGTAGGGGTCCTATGTTCAAATCTGGCCTTAGACTTTTCCTAGTGGCAAATCACTTAATCTCCATTGCCTAGCCCTTACCATTCTTCTGTCTTGGAACCAATAAATAATATTGATTCTAAGACAGAAAGTAAGGGTTTAAAAATAGTGAATTAGTACGTTTTTCTTAAGATTGTTGACAGCTTTGATTTCTTCCATTGACAACCGATATTGTGTGTTTTTAAAATGATATTTTATAAGTAACATCTTTGCTCATGCATGTTGAGTGGTGCTCTAAAGGACAGCCCTGTGATTTTTCTTTGCTGCATAAGTAGATTCTCAATTGTCTAAAAGACCTCTGGACTCACCAAGCTGTACATAGCATAGGTGAGGGATATGCAACTTGAGATGATTGGAGGACTTTGAAAGAAGTAGGGGAAAAAATCAAGTGCAGACATTTGAGTGGAAGATGGGAGATCTCATGGAAACTTTAAGTGTCAGGAATCAGCCCCTGACATGCTCCTTGATTCCCAGCATTTGTAACCTTAGAGTAAGTGTTATTTTCCTAAGGTTGCTGAATAGATTTGTAAATTTGAGTTGGGAGAAATTATATTTTTCTTTACACTAATCTTTCATTGAAATTTGAGATAGCTAGGTGACACAGTGGATAAAGTATTGGGCTTGAAGTCAGGAAGACCTGAGTTCAAATTTGATCTCAAATACTTACTAGCTGTGTAACCCTGGGCAAGTCACTTAACCCTATTTGTCTCGGTTCCTAATCTATTAAATGATCTGGAGAAGGTAATAGGAAACCACTCCATTATCCTTGCCAAAGAAACCCCAAATGGGCTACAAACAATTGGATATGACTGAAATAACTGAGCAACAACAACTACATAGATTCAGTTCTCCTAGATCTCTCTCTATATATATCCAGCCCTAATTTCTCTCCTGAGCTACAAGGTGTCTCTTGGACACCTCAGACTAGTTCTATGGGCATTTCAAAATCAATATGTCCAAAACAGAATTTTCTCCTTTAAGCTCTCCTTACTTTCAAAACATCATTCTCCCAATCACATAGACACACAATTTTGATGCCATCTTCAACTCTTTACTATCACGCATCCCATATATACAATTCATTACTTAATTTTCTTATTTCTATATTCTCATATATTCTGTATTCTCATATACACTTCCTTTCTCCACTTATATAGCCTCAATTTCAGTTAAGGCTCTCATCACCACACGTGTCACTACTGCAATAGCCTTCTAACTGGCCTGTTTGTCCTACCTCAAGTGTATCCCCAATCCGATCTATCCTCCACTCAACTAAAGGGTAGGTTTGACCATGCCATCACCCTTGCCCAGTGGTCTAGGATTAAATATAAACCCCTTTGTTTGGTATTTTAAGCCCTCTACAATTTGGTCTCTTTCTACCTTTCCTTTTTTATTTTTTCTCTTCCTCTTTTCCTTCTCCCTCTCTTGTATCTTGTCTCTCTTTCATCTCTTCCATCTTTTCCCAACTGTCCTTTCTCTCATTTTTCCATTTTTCTTTCCCCCATAAATAAGGAAGCAACCATTCATCAACTTTGGCCTTCTTGCTCCCTAATAACAGTAATAACTAACATTTCTATAATATTTTAAGTTTTGTAAAGTGCTTTATAGATATTATCTCATTTTATCCTTATAATAACTGTGAGGGTTAGGTGCTATTATTATCCCCATTTTTTATATGAGGTGGATAGAAATTTTTTAAAAATTCTTACCTTCTGTCTTAGAATCAATAATAACTATTGGTTCCAAGGGAGAAGAGTGATAAGGGTAATGTTTTAACTTTTTTTGTATTACATTTTTTTGTTATTTTTTGTATTACATTTAAAATTTTTTTGTATTACATTCTGTGAGTGGCAGTTGCCCAAAACACTTGCTGGTTTCTCATTGATTAACTTATATTTATATATTCTTATAAAAATATCAATCATTCAACAAACATTTTAGTAAACACTTATTATGTGTCAGATACTATTTTGAGCCCTGAGAATACAAAGAAAGGCAAAACCCCAGTAACAGTTGCCCTTAAAAGTTTACAAACAAATGCGCAGTGTTGCAAGATCGATGCTGCTGGACTGGGACTCCAGGAACCCGCTAGTGGGAGGGGGAGAGAAGAGGACATGGCAGACAGAAATGTTATCATAGAGCTAAGGTTCATAAAATGACAATCCTGAACATGCTTATCAAGGCACATATTGGTCATGTTATACAGTTCATATTGTTTATAACTTGTTTTGTGTGAGTAAAATTTGTATCCTAAACTAGACTACAAATTCCTCATAAATTACATCTTCTTTTTCTCTTACATACATTGTGATAAGTATTCATTAAATAGATTTTTCAATGGATTTACCACTTGTCTACAAGCTCATGCACAATTTCTGCATGGGTTTCTCTTTGCCAAGAGGTTTTAGCTCATCCAATTTGACTTCAGAAATCATTTTTGTATCCATTTATTCTGACTGCTTCAATCAATTCATACGAATTTAGCAAATGTTGACTCAGTCCAGC
Source organism: Gracilinanus agilis (assembly GCF_016433145.1). NCBI lineage: Eukaryota > Metazoa > Chordata > Mammalia > Didelphimorphia > Didelphidae > Gracilinanus > Gracilinanus agilis. The sequence continues at coordinate 310,768,540 of NC_058132.1, read as the reverse complement.
ACTGTTTCTCCTTCTTTTTCTTTTTCTCTTTCTCTTTTCCTTCTGTCTCTTCTGCATCCTCTGTTCTCTATTTTTTCTTTTTTTTCTCTCTCTCTCTCTCTCATCCCCTTCTCCTTTCCCCCAAATGATCCTTCTCTTATTTCTCCCCTTTTCTTTCCTCGATAAATAAGGAAGCAAACTAGCAAAAATTTAGTTTGCCAAATTATTGTCAAATTATTCCTTTTTCCTCCTGATCTTTTCTTCCTTTATCCCTTACCTCTTCCCCCCCCCAAGTAATGGAATAAATAGACTCACAAAAGCTTGTATTATTCTTCTGGCAAGCTCTAATTGAAGAATAGTCTATTTCTTAAGTTACACATTAATTCAAGGCTACATTAAGTAGTTCACTGCCTTAGGCAACAGATTACTTATAAATAGTATAATATTTAGTGGCTCCCTAGTCTTACTGCCAGACATTATTAATGATCCATGACTTGGAGCCAGAAGGAGGTTTTTGCACACACACACACACACACACTCACAAACACACATATATGCACATATTAAATTATATATGCATATACCTCAAAGCACAGATCTAAAAATTCTTTTAGAAGGAAAAAGATCAAATGTAAGAGGATATGTATTGAAGTTTTAATTCATTAAAGACAGAGGTAAAGGGAAAAGAATATTTTTTCAAATGATAATTATTACACTGCTACCATATTACATTTATATAAAATAAATTTTTTCAACGTATTTCAGAAAACTATGGTATGTCACAATACCCTTTTAAGGTAGATTCAATATTCATATTCCCAAGTAGCAATGAGAGGCAAAGAAAGCCCTTGAGATTTAATTAGTACATTTTCCATAGATAATTTATTTAGAAAGAACAATTCAGTTTTTCTTAATTTCTTTGCATAGTCTTCTGCAAACTGAAGTGAGTAAAGAGATGCTAAATGACTTTGGGTCCATTATATTACTTCTCTAAGATTCATGTTTCTCATCTGTAAAATAAGAGGGAGTTGGACTAGATAACCTGCAGGATCCATCTGAGCTCTAGCCTTCAATGGTTCAGCAAAAGAGATAGGTTGGATGGGGCAGCTGGGTAGCTCAGTGCATCGAGAACCAGGCCTAGAGACGGGAGGTCCTAGGTTTAAATCTGGCCTCAGACACTTCCCAGCTGTGTGACCCTGGGCAAGTCACTTGACCCCCATTGCCTACCCTTACCACTCTTCTGCCTTGGAGCCAATACACAGTATTGACTCCAAGATGGAAGGTAAGGGTTTAAAAAAAAAAAAAAGAGATAGGTTGGAACGACTTGGCACAACAAACTCAAAATGGGTTCAAAGTATGGGAAAATGGTTGAGTTCAACAAACATTTATTACATATCTGCTAATTATCTAAAAGTAGAACAAATGATTTGCTGATCATTAAAAAGTCCTAGAAGTTTTAACTTTTTTGCTTGACTGAATCAACAGACCCATTCCATAAAGGAAAACAATCTAATACTTGTATAGTTGGAGAAACCAATTTGACTGGTCTAAGCTCTTAGGCTTTCTCTCTGATTGGTTAGATACCTGGGTTAATGGAAAATCCTGGTAATGAGAATGCAATTCATCTTTTGCTTCTCTTAAATGGAATTGATGTTTGTGTCAAGTACTGTTATATATACAAACTATACCACATAGCTATAGCTATCTCTGGGTAAGTTCCCTAAAACCTCCATAACTGACATTTTTCAACTATTTCCAATATGTAGAATCAACCATATCCAGACTTATAACCTTGACCCCACAACTATAGATTTATTCCTGAGAATAGCTTTTAAAAACATTAATTTTATTTTACTTTATCAGTTTAATAAGCATTTGCTTTTTCTTCTGTTCCCTCCATTGGAAAAAAAAAACTTAAAAAAAAAAACATTTTACTGACTTTCCTAGGATCATAAGTTTAGAACAACAAAGAGATTTTTTTTAACCCTTATTTTCCACTTAGAATCAAAACTGTGTATTGGTTCCAAGGGCTAGGCAATGGGGATTAAATGACTTGCTTAGGTTCACACAGCAAGAAAGTTTCTGAGGTTAGGTTTGAACACAGGACCTCCCTTTTCAAGGCCTGGTTCTCAATCCACTGGGCCACCTAGCCTATCTTCCTACGAGGGACTTTCGAGGCTATCTACTCCAAACTTTTCCTTTCACAAATGAAAAAAAGAGGCCTTAAAAGAATATATACTAAATGTTTGAGTCAGTGTTCCATCCCAGGTCCTCTGACTTCAAATCTAACACCCTTTTAATATTACCTCCTGCTCTTTCCACTCCCTTATATCATCATGATTTCCTGACATATCTTTCTTCCTCTTCTTCTCCCAGAAAAACAGCCCTATAACAATGAATAAAACAAAGGGGAAAAAAACCAAATGACAGCAAAATGAACTAATATATGTTATAATGGTATAAGAAGATCTTAGAGAAGTGATAGTATAAATGTAGGAGGGATTGTATGCCCAGGCCTAAGCTGGTCATAGTTGGTGAAGGAGAAAGCACACTCTCCTCCCTGACAGGCTTGGTTGACTAAGCTTGTCAGCTACCCTTTCTAACAGTTTGCCCAGGCAAGGAATCCCTGAGAAGTTGTGTGGATAGTTAACCTCACTAGGTCCCAACCTGAGGTTGGAATAGTTGTTGATGAAGGCTATTATTGATTAGCTATTGGATAACGGTATAATCTAACTGAGTATTGATCTCCCCTTCCCAAGGGCTTTGGTATAATCACCACTCAGGAAAAGTACTTGATGGTAAACACTGTATTTGAATCTATTAATGGGGTTAGGAAATAAGGGAATACGATTGAGGATTTAAGAACCCTATTGCTAATTATTTAGGCTAATAATCTAGGTTGTTGATCAAGGTCTGGAGATTGCTAGGTTTAGTAGAAACTGGAGGTTCTTCATCCTCTCACTAACTCTGACATGACTTGGCCACAGCCAAGTCAGAGATTAGGGAAGGCTATTTAATGATCTTAATTGATGATATCAGTAAACTCTCCCAGCTCTATTAACAAGGATAGTGATTGTTCTCTAGCTCTCTCAGTAAGATAACAGGATATAGGTTTCAGGCCTACTCTTCACCCTTCACCTCCCACCTTCCCAAGTCCCTGCACCAATCTGAGCCCACTTGTCTTGTCACTTGGAGGTATTTATAGGGCTGGGGCCAACTGCTTTTTGCCCTTGGCTCATGGCACCTGGGGACATTCCAAGGTTCTCAACTGTCGGTCCTGTCATTCAAAGTGGCATCCATCTTGGCCCAGATAATCATTTCAACATATATCAACCAAATTTGATGTTATATGTAGTATTCAACACCCATAACCTTCCACTTCCATAAAGGAGGGAAGGTAGCACAATATCCTATCTCCTCTTTGAGGTTAGGGTTGGCCACTATAATTTTATAGCATTTCTTTTCAACTTTTTTCATTAGTGGTCATTTCTTTGAAACTGATACAGTGAGAATAGCTCTACAGAAAGGTTATAGCACAGAAAAACCACAATCTCCTATATTTTCATAATAATTTTTAGTCTTTAAAGCATTGATATGTATAAGAACTCATTTGGTCCTTGATAACTCTATGAGCATAGAGCAAGAATAGCAGGATCTAGAGCTGAAAGGGAACCTTAAAAATCATCTTGTTTTTACAAATGAGGAAACAGACCCAGAGAGGGAAAATGATTTGACCAAGGTCACATTGGTAGCTAGTGGCAGAACTAGAGATTAAAATTTAGTCTTTTTTTTCCTTAAAACCCTTATTTTATGTCCTAGAATCAATACTGTGTATTGGTCCCTTGGCAGAAGAGGGATAACAGCTAGGCAATGGAGGTTAAGTGACTTGCCCAAGGTCACACAGGTAGGAAGTGTCTGAGGCCAAATTCAAACCTAGCACCTCCCATCTCTAGGCCTGGTTCTCGATCCACTGAGTCCCAACCTCAGTTCCTTTTTTAAAAAATAATATTTTATTTTTTCTCAAATGTATGTAAAAATGCATGTAAAAACATTAAAAAAAATTTTGAGTTCCAAGTTCTCTCCTCCCCCTACCTAAGATAGTAAGAAATTTGGTATACATGTATAATCATACAAAACACATTTCCATATTAGTCATGTTGTGAAAGAAAACACAGGCAAAATACACCATGAAAAAGATAAAGTGAAAAATAATACACTTCAATATGCCTTGAGACTCCATCAAGTCTTTCTCTGGAGGTAGCATTTTTCATCATGAGTCCTTTGACCTAGATCATTGTTCTGCTGACAATAGCTAGGCCATTCAAAGTTATTATTCTTATATTATTGATATTACTTTATACAATGTTCTCCTGGTTCTGCCCACTTCACTCTGCATCAGTTTGTGTAAGTCTTTCTAGGTTTTTCTGAAATCCTCCTTCTTATTATTTCATATAGCACAATGATATTCCAATAAAATCATATACCACAACTTATTCAGTCATTCCCCAATTGATGAACATTCCCCATAACATCCAATTCTTTGTCAACACAAAAAGAACTATTATCAATATTTTTATACCAACAGGTCTTTAACCCCAGTTCTTCCAGTCTTCCTTCTTATGGCATGTTCTCAAGGCCTTTCACCATTTTCATCAGTCTTTTCCTAATGATCTCTAGTTTCCTCAAATATAGTGCCCAGGATCAAAATTCATCTTCCAGATATGGTCTGACCAGGACACAGTGCAGTAGAACTATTATCTTCTGTCCCTGATACTGCCTCTCATTGTGGCCTAAGATCATATTTGTTTTTTTGGTCATTGTATCCCCCTGGTGACTCATTGTTGAGTGTGAAGTTTACCACAAGATCCAGGTTGCTTCTACACAAATTGCTATGGAGCCACTCTCCCATCTTGTACCTGTGAATTGACTTTTTGAACCTATTTGTCTCTATTATATGCCACCACATTAGATTCTGCCTCAGGTTTTGGTCTTCAACAATACTCCTGGTAATTATTTATCTGACCTCTAAAATACCTCAGTGTCTGTAGTTTTCATTTTTGCTCTATAAATGGGCATAAAAAGAAAATATTTTTGACCAAAACATTTCACAAAAAATCATAGTATTAGATAGCATTCACATAATGCTTAAGGTTTGCAAAGTTCTTTTGTGGGAACACTTTTTCCTCTGCATGTTTTAAGCATCTCTATGATACCTCATTTGGACTTTTGAGATGTTTTACATAGGACAATAGGTTGTAAGGAGTCACCTAGGATTTCATATCTGGAAATTCAATCTGCTTGATTATTGTATCTTTCAGATAAAGCAGATCAAAGTTTTCCTTCAGCAAGTTCCAGGTAAAGTAGCATTCAGCTGCCTCAGAATAATTTTAAAGGAATTGCTAGGCATTTGATTCATCAAGGACTGGTCAGTAGTTGCAAAGTTACTGCAGTCCTGGGATTTCTTCTCTCTTTTTTAAATTGCTTGGTCTCCCAGTTGCTTGAGAAGGTAGTGGGGGAGGCTGTAAATCTCTTATAAATATTATCTGATTTTACCTTTACAACAACTCTGTGAGGTAGATGCTATTATTATGATCATTTTACAGAAGAAGAAACTGAGGCATTCAAATTTGGGTAAGATGGTGGGAACTTCCAAGATTCCTGACATCTGATCCTTGTTTGTTGTGTTCTTTTACTTTCTTCCAAAAGTCCCTGGCTGACTTTTATTCATCTGCTAGTCCTTAATGAGGGTTGATTCTGGGCTCAGAACTCTATTTCATGAGAGGAATTCAGAAGAAGATTCATTAAAACCAAGTTTAACTGTATATAGGATCAATGTTTTAGTTCCTGGCAGATAGGCATGATCAGGGCAGGAATGTGGACCCTGCTTGTTTTATTTAGCTTTCATTACTATCCTGTCATCATTTTAGGATCATTGGGTCATAGAGCTAAAGATTAAAAAAAAAGAGAGACTTTATATCTAGTCCAATTCTTTCATTTTTTTTTTAAATTAAAAACAAACAAACAAACCAAAATAACAACCCTGAGTCCTGGAGATGTTAAAGGATGTACCCAAGATCACACAAGGCAGAAATTGGGAGAGTCAGGATTCAAACTCAGCTGATAATGCCAAGTTCAGTACTCCAAATAGACAGTTTTTCTCAATGTGTAGGTCCCTTTATTCCAGTCACCCACACAGCTGCTAAGGGTTCTTTTTGCTCAGGCAAATGGCAAGTAAACAAACTGTTAATAGGATGTGAAATTCCAAAATGGGACAAGGAAGATCATAATCAATATTTAATGGGAGCTAACAAGGCATTTTCTATCCACTAGTTAGAGTTCGGTGGGACCTGAAGTACTCAGGATTCCTATCTAGCTACATTTATATGATTTCAGTGATCTCCTACTATGAGCTGCCAGAAAAGCAACCCCAAGTTTGAGGCATTCTGTGGGTTTGCACATATTAACAGCAAACCAGGTTGAGTGATAGGTCTCAAACCCAACCTGCAAGTGAGTTGGGGAGGATGTCTACCTCAAATGTGTGAAGACTTCCCCAGGTGGAATAAACAGATAAGAAAAATTTGTTCCAATGGTCATAAAGATAGCTAAAGTAGATACTGTGGAATGCTTAGAGCTTGATCAGACATCCAAGATGCCAAGGACATCCCCTGCATCCCAGGCCATCCCCTATTGTCCTTTTATCTTACCAATGGACTTGTATGACTATGGAAGAGAAAGTGAGGCTAAGAGCTTTGTGCAACACTACCTCACTTATATCCAACTCATGCACAAGTCAAGACACCATCCCATGATGTTATTAGACTTCTTTTAAAAAAGGCGGAATAACACCAAGTTCTTGTTGACATATTTATTTTTAGCACATTATCAGAGGAAGAGGGCAAAAAAGCAGAGAATAGCCAATATGACAGTAAAGGAAAATAATAAATGTTGGAAAGGATGTGGCAAAATTGCGATATTTATGCATTGCTGGTGGAGTTGTGAATTGATCCAACCATTCTGGAAGGCAATTTGGAACTATGCTCAAAGGGCTTTAAAAGAATGCATATCCTTTGATCCAGTAATACCACTACTAGTTTGTATCCCAAAGAGATAAAAAAAAAAATGGAAAGGTTCTGTTTGCACAAAAATATTTATAGCTGTGCTTTTTTGTGGTTGCAAAAAATTGGAAAATGAGGGGGTGTCCCTCTATTGGGAAGTGGTTGGACAAGTTGTGGTATTTGATGGTGATGGAATATTATTGTGCTGAAAGGAATGATGAACTGTAGGAATTCCATGTGAACTAGAATGACCTACATGAACTGATGTAGAGTGAAATAAGCAGAACCAAGAGAACATTTAACACAGTAATTGAAACATTGTGAGATGATCAAATGTGATTGATTCTGCTACTAAAAGCAATGCAATAATCCAGGACAACGCTGAAGGACTTATGAGAAAGAATGTTATCCATATCTAGAGAAAGAACTATGGGAGTAGAAATTCAGAAGAAAACATATGATTTATCACTTGTTTATATGGGTATATGATTTGGAGTTTTGGTTTTAAAAGACAAAAAGGTAGACAACAAGAATCATGTAACTATGGGGAAAAATAAAAAAATAAAATAAATATATATAGATGTAAAAAAAAGCAGAAAATGTTTATGATCAAGGAATTCATATAGAGGACACAAATATGGGGATCATGTATGGTCAAGGAACAGGCATCAAGGAGCACATGTCAGGAACCTGCATGACCATGGCAAACTAATGGAGAGAATATCTGTAGGGTGGTCATGACAGGTGATCATGGCTTGCATGTAGCTTGAACAATTTATATCACCAATCGAAAACAACTATATATATCCTTTAGAGGTGTCATTGTACTGATCTCTGCTAAGGGTTGTAACTCTGCTTTGTAATGGGTGTCTTGTGTTAAGCATCTGTGATGGTTTCATGGTTATTGAACTACTCTCTTCTATCATGTGCTGAGTTTTACATCTTTCTATTTGCTATTGTCTATTTCTGCCTGCTACTGTCGATTTTCATCCTAGGTACAATATCTAGAAAGCTTTTCCATACAAAGAAAGGCTGCTTAATTTTTTTCAATTTATTTAATTATTTCCCAAATACATGCAGAAAAGTTAACAATCATTTAAAAAAAATTCAGTTCTAAATTCTTCCCCTATCTCCTGTCTCTTCTCCCTTTTTGAGAAGGAAAGCAATTTGATATTCATTATACATGTGAAGTCATGCAAAATATATTTCCATATTGACTATATTGCAAAATAAATCACAAAAAATTAAAAAATTAGAAAGTATGTTTCCATCTGCATTCAGAGTTCATCATTCTCTCTCTGAAGGTGAATAGCTTTTTTCGTCATGTAACCTTTGAAATAGTCTTGGATCAGTTTTGATTAGAGTTGCTAAGTCTTTCAAAGCTGATCATCCTTACAGTATTGCTGTAATTGTATGGGATATATGGAGTGTTTAGGGAAGAATAGCACCTCTGGCATGAGGACTTGTAGTCTTTTTTAGAACTGCTCATTCACCTTTGATGTCTATCTTTCACTCAACTCTCACCTGTGACTCTAAGAACTGTAGCATGAACAGCACTCATTCTCCAATAAAATGTCTTGGCAGGAGGGCTAACCCATGTTGACAGTAACTTATAGTTTTCAAACCCGTTGGTGAGTTAGGGAGAGGTCTATCCCACACATATGAAGTCTCCCTCCAGCAGAGTGGGCAGATGAGGGCAATTTGTTCCAGGGACCCTGAAAGCAGATGAAGCAGGTGCTGTGGAGTGCTTAAAGGTTGGTTAGACATTGAAGATGCCAAGGTCATCCACTGTATCCAGGGCCATCACCAGTCATCTTGATTTTTGTTTGCCACTGAACTTGCATGACTCTGGAGGAGAGAATGAGGCTGATGGCTTTGTTCAACTCTTCCTTACTTAAATCCAAATCACACACAAGTCAAGATATTACTCATGGTTTCTTTGGTCCTCTTTGAAAATGAAGAACAAATATCTGACTATAATATTCTCCTAGTTCTGCTCACTTCACTTTACATGAGTTCCTATAAGGATTTTCTGCAACCATCCTGTTCATCATTTCTTATAGCATAATAATATTAATCACAATTATATACCACAGAGAGAAAATTGGGACACTAAATTGGTGGAACTGTGAACTGATCAACCATTCTGGAGAGCAATATGGAACAAGCTTGAATAGCCACAAAACTATGCATACCCTTTGACCCAGCAATACCACTACTGGGTCTGTATTCCAAAGAGATCAGAGATACGGGAGAAGGATCTATCTGTACCAAAATATTCTTTGCAACTCTTTTCGTAATGACAAAGAACTGTAAACTGAGGGGTTGTTCATCATTTGGGGAATGGATAAGCAATGGTAGTAATGGAATACTATTGTGCCATAACCTGGAAAGACTTATATGAACTGATGCAAAGTGAAGTGAGCAGAACTAGGAGAACAATGTATATAGTAACAGAAATACTACACTATGTTATGAAAATAATAACAGATAATTTGGAGAAGCAAATAAATGTGTCCGGGCCAATAGACCTTTCAAGTCACAAACACTGACTGACAGGCTTCAGTGAGAAATGAGGGGTTAGACACTCCTGGATCTCAAACCCCTCCCCCTCTAGCAGTTGTTGCTTCAGTTGGAAATGGAGACTGGATAAGATTTTTTTCTGGTAAGTTTCTGTTATGGCTGAATCCCAATAATGTTCCCTTTCTTTAATTTATATTCCTCACAGGTCTGATAGAGGAATAAGTAGAAGCTAGCTTTATAACTGTTGAGGACAGAGATAAAACTGATCTTCTTAAACTGGCAGCTGACAGGATTCAAACTAGAAGACCAGACTTGAGTTGTGAGTATTCCCCAAATAATTTCCAGGCACATATATTGAAGGTAAAGGTTATATTAAGAAGTAAAAAAGGAAAACTAGAGGAGTTAATGAAGGTTTTTGGATAAGGAAAGGTGACTCTGAGCTGTTAGGTTGAAGCTGCCCTTCCCCTCCACAGGAGGGGATGAAGGCACTTAACTAAAACTGGCTCTCTTGCTGTTAATGAATATTTTTTACTCTCTAATCACTAAATATTTGTTGTATTGAAGTTGATAAAGATCAGCCCTATTATACAGGCTAACCCTTGTGTAGAAACCACACTGGCTTATGCCACAATGGCCACTCAGGTGAACACCCAAGTCAAGACTGGAGTAGTAAGCAGAGTGTCCGCTCACTTCAACCCCCACAAAGTAACTGCCAACTCCTCTCAACTGCCCCCTCACCCAAAGTTCTCCAGGGGGGTCCCCTGGAATTCTGGGTGAGGCTGTCCCTGTATCTTTGCAGGGATTCCATGCATCCATCTCTACATAACAACAATGAGCAACTGTGAAGGAGTAAACCAACCAAGTCTTTAAGATAACCACAAAGGACTCATGATGAAAATGCAATCCATAGCCAAAGAAGGAACTGTCGGAGTCTGAGTACAGATCAAGGCATGTCATCTTCCACTATATTTCCTTCATGATATTTTAATTGGATGTGTGATACGTGTCTTCTGTTATGACATGAGCTATGGATATAATCTATATCAGGCTATTTACTGCCTCAGGGCAGGGAGATGGAGTGGAGGGAGGGAGAAAATCTAAATAATAAAATGTCTGGGGGGCAGCTGGGTAGCTCAGTGGAGTGAGAGTCAGGCCTAGAGACAGGAGGTCCTAGGTTCAAATCTGGCCTCAGCCACTTCCCAGCTGTGTGACCCTGGGCAAGTCACTTGACCCCCATTGCCCACCCTTACCACTCTTCCACCTATGAGACAATACACCGAAAGTACAAGGGTTTAAAAAAATAAATAAATAAAATAAAATAAAATATCAAAAAACAGTTGTCAAAAATCATTTCTGCATGTAACTGAAAAAATAGAAAAATATTGAAATAAGTAAACAAAAATCCGATGTGGGATAAAAATAAATAAGTAAATAAAAATAATTATATACCAGAACTTATTCAATAATTTCCTGGTTTGTGGGCATCCCTTTGATTTCCAATTCATTGCCACCACACAAAGAGTTGATATAAATATTTTTGTAAAAATAGGTCCTCACACCTTTTAAAAAAATCTCTTTTGGGTATAGACCGAGAAGTAGTATTGTTGGGTCAAAGTTTTATAGCCTTTGAGTATAATTCCAATTTTTTCCCCCATAATAGTTGAGCTAGTTCACAACTCTACCAACAGTGCATTCATTAGTGCCCCAATTTTTCCATCCTCTTTAGCTTTTTTCATTTTCCTTTTCTATCATATTCACTAATCTGATAGGTGTGAGGTGGTATCTGAGAGTTGTTATAATTTGCATTTCTCTAATCAGTAGAGATTTAACCATTTTTATGTAACTATTGATGTTTGATTTCTTCTTCTGAAATCTACCTTTTTATATTTTCTGACCCTTTATCAACTGGGGATTGGTGCTTCTTTTTTAAAAGTTTTGCTCCGTTCTCTATATTGTTGAGAAATGAGTTCTTTATGAGAAACTTGTTGAAAAATTTTTTCTTCAGTTTCCTATTTTCCTTCTACTTTTGGTTTCATTAGTTTTTCTTGTACAAAAGCCTTTTAATTTCATATCATCAAAATGATCTATTTTACATTATTTACTCTGTTTTAAAGCATAGCCAAAGCTATGAATCACTGTACCCGGTTATGGCACCAACAAAATACCCCGGGTCAGATTACTTCTTTTTTGACTGCATTTGTTCGCTACTGACTAGAGGTTCTTGGTCCCAGACAACTCCATTAGAAAGTTCCTTTTTCCTTCAATAGGACCAGCCCACTCCAAAATCACACTTAAAATTTGGTATCTTAGACTATGACTATCCTAGGTTTGGGATAGTCTGGGGATCCTTCCTTCTAATACCACATGACACACAGACTCCCACAAATGTGTTTACCTCTCAATAGTCCACCAGGGGTCACAATTAGCTCATATCAAAGGTATATACTGAAATAGCATAGTGAAAAAAGTAGCAACAGTATCGTGAAAAGTAACATGAGGTAGTGAATTAGATCCTGGATTTGGAAGAAAACTCAAATTGGAATTCTGGCTTACTATGTGACTTTGTATACATCATTTCCTCCTCTGGATCTCAGTTTCCTGATCTATATCATGAGGCCATTAAACTAGATGATCTCTAAGGTCCCTCTGGCTCTTGTTTCTGTCGTTTAGTCATTTTTCAGTCACGTATGAGTTCGAATCCTGGGTCAGACACTAACTTTGTGACCTAGGATAAATCATTTAACCTCTTTTTGCCTCAAGTTCCTCACTTGTGAAATGGGAATAATAATACCATCTCTCTCACAAGATTGTTTTGAGGATCACATATGCAGGACTTTTAGCAAATCTGAAAGTTCCATATAAATGTTAACTATTATTATTGCTATGATTAAATAGAACATTCAAATGTGGAGGCGAAATTCCCAGGAATGAAGAAAAGTTAGCTCAATAGAGGAACTCTCTCCACCGCTTTTGCTTCCTGAAGACTTCAGAGAAAAATGCCTTGGACAAGGACTCTGTAGTATCTGGAAGGATTCTAGGAAAATTCCTAGAAAGTTTAGGAGAGTTGGAAAGACTATTATGGATTACTGGAAGACTTGAGATATAGGTAGAGGAAAAAAGAGAAAGAGGGGAAGAAAATGGAGAGGAAAAATAAGGAAAAATGGATGGAACAAAGGAAAGAAGGAACAAAGGAAGGAAAGAAAAAAAGGAAAGAGGAAGAGAGGGTGGCAAAGAGGGAAGAAGGAAAGGAAACCTGGAGAAGAGAGGAAAATGGTGGGGAAAAAAGGAAGGAGGAACAGAAAGCAGTCAAGCAGAGAGGAGAAAATGCAGCCAGGGTCCAGGCAAATTCTTCTTTCTTAAATAATATTTTGGAAGCTTAATGATTCTTGAAACTCCAGATCAACCTAGAAAAAGAGGAGACTGCCTGCTAGAGCTCTGGGTAGTTCAGTGAGCCTCCCATCAGAGATTCCTCACTACACCTAATCTTTTCCTTATCTCCAGAGTGACAGTGAAATCCTTTCAAGAACAATTCCTCAATCTCAGAATTTACCAGAGTGCAGAACATACTATGGACTCTGGAACTTTAAAGCACAGAGGGCCTTTCTTTTGTGATCCATTCTTTGAAGTGTTCTGTCATTCTTTTCATGACCATTATGCAATCTCAACAATCTCATTTACATATCTTGAATTTAAACAGTTAAGCATCCAAAGAAAGAAGGGGAAGGAATGGAATGTTCTGGCTTCACAGATTTGAATTTCAAATAATGCACTTTAGTGGAGGTTAGGAAAGTGTCTCCTCCTCCCAGCTCTGGGTTTTATAACTGACTTAGGAAAGCTGGGTGATGGGACCTGAAGTTTCAATAAGTTTTATTTAGCAGATGGACTTAGTAGAGAAAAAACTAGATCTGAAGGGAGAAGGTTCATACTCCTCTGCCTCTCTTCCCTTAATACTAGCTAGAGGGAATCTCCTTATGGGGACTACACTAATGAAAATACAGGTTTGACCCAGTGGTGGGGAGTGGGTGAATGTGTATAGAAACATTATTTATCTAAATTTGAGGGAGATTTGAGACCCGGACCTGACCTTCCCCTTCATTTCTCTATCTAAGATTTTAGTTTAACATGAAGGTGGGGCAACCTTGGAGCAGAAAAGAATTCAATTCAATAAATATTTGTTGTTGTGCAATTGTTTTCTTCAGTCATGTTTGACTCTTTACAACCCCATTTGGGCTTTTCTTGGCAAAGATATCAGAGTGGTTTGCCATTTCCTTCTCTAGCTCATTTTACAGATGAGGAAACCGAGATCAATAGGGTTAGGTGACTTACCCAGGGTCAACAGCTAGTAAGTGTCTGAGGCCGAATTTGAGCTCAGGAGGATGAGTCTTTCTGTCACTAGGCTTGGCATTCTATCTACTGAGTCACCTAGCTTCCCTGTCAATCAGCATTTATTAAGAGCCTTGTATGCACTAAGAACTGTGCTAAGTGCACTATGCTAGGCACTGTCAATACAAATAAGAAAAAGAATAACAGTTTCTGCTCTTTAGGAGCTTAGAAGACCATAAACGAAAGGAAGCTGAAAAAAGGGAGAGGAATCAAGGGTACCAGGTGCAGGCTCAAGATAGTCTGTGAAATTGCAACCAAGCAATGCTACAAAAAGTGTAGCTACAAGGCAAGAAGGGAAAGAGAGGTGAACCCCCTCTTGGTCTTGAGCTTGGAAATTTGGGGCCTGGTTGCTCATGCTACCATCTTCTCCTTTCACAACTCCCCATTTCTTGTATTGTTAACTAATTAGGAGGCAAGAGAGGGGAGAATGATGATGGGGTAAAAAGAGTGTTTTGTATGAGAAGTCAGAATGTACAAGTTTGAATGAGCTCATCCACTAACTATTATGCTAATAGGTAATTAAACCTATTTGACTTTGGGCATATCCCTTAATTTCTCTGGGTCCAGATTTTCTCATGTGTAAAATGTGAGAATTGGCTGTTATAAAACTGTGTGTGTATTTATATGTGCATATAAATATGTATATGCATGTATGTACATAAATATGTGTATTTCTGTTCCTTAGTCATAATATCTTTTAGAATTTCATTAGAAATCAAATCAAGGCCCCAAATGACAAATGGTCAAAAGATATGATTAAGCAGTTTTCAGATGAAATCATAGCTATCAACAATCACATGAAAAAAGTTCTAAATCACTCTTGACTAGAGAAATGCAATGAAAACAATTCTGAGGTACCACCTCACACCTAGCAGATTGGCCAATATGACAGTAAAGGAAAGTGATAAATATTGGAGGGGATGTGGCAATGTTGGGACACTATTGCATTGTTGGTACAGTTGTGAACTTATCCAACAACTCTAGAGGACAATTTGGAACTATGCCCAAAGGACTATAAAACTGTGCATACCCTTTAATCCTGTAATTGTACTTCTAGGCCTATATGCTGGGGAGAGAAAAAATGGGGAAAGGACCTACTTGTATAAAAATATGTATAGCTGCTCTTTTTGTAGTGGCAAAGAACTGGAAATTAAGGGAATATCCATCATCTGGGGAATGGCTAAACAAATTGTGGTAAACGATGGAATACTGGTGTGTTATAAGAAATGATGAGCAGGATGATTTCAGAAAAAGCTGGATCTACCTGAATTGATGCAGAGGGAAATAAGCAGAACCAGGAGAACATTGTACACAATAATAGCAATATGGTGGGTTGATCAATTGTGAAAGTCTTGGCTACTTTCAGCAATACAATGATCCAAGACAATTCTGAAGAAAGGTTGCAGCCAGAATGCAGATCAAAGCATACTATTTTTCCCTTTAGTTTATTTCTGTTTTTAATTGGGGGACTTGGTTTTATATGAGTATTCTCTTACAACAATGACCAAAAGGGATGTATATTTTGCATGATAATACATGCATAATCAAAATCAAATTGTTTACCATCTCTGGGAGTGGGGAGGGAGGGGAAAGAGGGAGACAACTTGGAACCTGTAATTTCAGAAAATGTATGTTGAAAATTGTGAGTACATGTAATTGGGAAAATAAAATATTAAAAATAAAAATAAAAAATAAAGACATCAAATCAAGGTCATCACCTAGAGTTTTTAGACTCCATTCCCCTTTTTGGGCATTGTTCAGTGGTATTCAACTCTGTGGCCTCATTTGGGAAATTCTAGGGAAAGATACTGGAGGTATTTGACATTTCCTTCTCCAGCTTATCTTGTAGATGAGGAAACCAAGATGAACAGAATTAAGTGATTTACCAGGGTCTCATGGCTAGGAAGTGTCTGAGGTCAGATTAGAACTCACATCTTCCTGACTCCAGGTCTGGCTCTCTATCCACTGTACTACCTAGCTGCCCACTTTTGAACATTAGGACATTTATCCTTCTCCAGTCTTTGGTAACTATTCCATTTGCCATGTGCAAGTAATGACATCCTCCATTTCTTTTGGTATCCAAGGGTATTGTTTATCTGGGCTATGTGACTTTAAATCATCAAGGGGTCTTCATATGATCTAATTTCTCTAACATTTGGTTTTTTCCTTACTTATTAGGGAGTTATCTATGGTATGTAAACACATACAAAGTAGTGAAGTTCAGTTTCATGTGTAGCTGCCTCATCTATACAGAGCCACATCACGAATACTTCCTTCAGTTATTATCTTTTTGTACATAACAGTTGTATTTGCCTTGTTCATTTATTCATTTAACAAGTTGTTATTAAGGGGATTCTATGTGCCAAGTACTGTGCTAGATGCTGAGTACACAAAGTAAAAATAAAAAATAGTTATCATCCTTAAGGAACTTGCAATCTATTGGAAAAAACATCATGTAGACAAAATTAAATACAGAATATGTTCAAAGTAATTTCAGGGATAAGGATGCTAGTAACTGGGTAGAGTCAGCAACAGGAAAGGTTTCCCATAGGAGTTGGCACCTGACTTGATCCTTGAAGGAAGTCAAGTATTCTGTGAGGTAGAGATGTAGAGGGGAGGGGTGCATTCCAGGCATGGGCAATAGCCTGTGGAAAGGAACAGATCAAGAGATGGAATGCTCCAGATGAGGAGCAATGGGTGGACTAATTTGCCTGGAATGTAGAAGTTGTTGTTTTTTGTTTTTGTTTTTTAAATAAACTCTCACCTTCCATCTTGGGATCAATATTGTATATTGGTTCTAAGGCAGAAGAGCGGTAAGGACTAGGCAATAGGGGTTAAGCAACTTGTTCAGGATCACACAGCTGGGAAATGTCTGAGGCCAGATATTGAACCCAGGAACTCCCATCTCTGGGCCTGGCTCTCAATCCACTGTGCCACCCAGCTTCCCCTGGAATCTTAATGTGTTATAAACCTAGAGAGCTACACTAGTCAGATTCTGGAAGGATTTTAGAAAGCAAGCCAAGGAGTTTATCTTTTGCCCCAGAGAGGGAGCAAATAGAGTTTCCTGAGCAGGAGAGTGACATGGTCAGAAACAAGTTTTACATGCTACTGAAAAATACTAGATGTCACACCACTATTTTTGCTTGAGATCACATAGCTCGTAATGTCTGAGGCCAGATTTGAACTCCTTTCTTTCTGACTTTAGGCTCAACACTTTATCTGCTGTGCCACCTAGCTGCCCCTCCATCCATATCTCAACTTGTAACTGTGGGTCTTTCCCAAGTCTGTGTCTTGGTCCTTTTTCTTTTTCCTCTACACTCTCCATGACTTCATCATGTCCTGTGGATTTAAGGATCATTTCTCTGCAGATTACTCACAAGTATATATATCTATATCTATATGAATCTCTATATCATTCATGTCCATATCTATATTGATATCTCTTGCCTCAATCTCTATCCTGAACTCGTTTCCACCCCCCTAATCTCCTGATTTACAGTCCTGCATTCCATTTGTCTATTGGGTATTTCAAATTGGATATCTTGGATATCCAATGCAGCCTGTCCAAAACAGAACCCATTTTCTCCCCAAGTTCTTCCTTCTTTCAAACATCTCTATTACTAGCAGGGGCGCCACCTTAGCAATTTCAGTGTCATCCTCTGCTCTTTACCTTCACTCAGACCACATATCCTGGTGTTTCTACTTTCACATACATATACACATATACATATACATATTTATACTTTAGAAATGTTATCTCATTTGATCCTTACAACAACTCTGAAAGATAAATTTATTATCTCCATTTTACAGTTAAGGAAACTGAAGTAGACATAAATTAAGGGATTTGCCCAGAGTCATAGATATACATACATATATACATACATACACATATGTGTATATATATATCCTCTCTCTCTCTCTCCCCTCACACAGATTCCTCTCTAGCCCAGACCCTTGTCATCTCTTTGTCTGAACTATTTTGATAGATTTAAAATAAGTTTCACAGCTTCAGGTCTCTCCCCAATATACTCTCTCCATTTTCTTTCAAGTCTTGCCCAATACACTCTATCCATTTTCTTTCAAGTTTCTCCCTAATATATTCTCTCCATTCTCTCTCCAGTCTCTCCTCAATACATTCTCCACACAGCTGCCAACGTGACTTTTCTATAGCATAGGTCTGACTACAGACACCCTCCCCATGTTTAAGGAGCGCTAATGACTCCCTACTACCTCTAGGATCAAATAGGAATTCCTATTTGGTATTTAAAGCTCTTGACAACCTGGTCCTTTTCTAACTTTCCATTCTTCTTACACTTCATGCTTCCTTCTATGCATTCTATGATCCAGCCACATTGGCCTACTTGCTGTTTTTTTGCACCTAGAATCCATCCCTTTTTCTTTGTCTTTGCAGTGACCACCCCCTGCCTGGAATGCTTTGTCTACTCCATCTTCTTAAGAATCTTTGGCTTCCTTCAAGATGTGGCTCAAAGGTTAACTTCTGTAGGATATTCTTCCATGTTCCCTCAGGCATTAGACCCTTCCCTTTTAAGTGTACCTTCCAACTACTCTATATGTATCTTGTATGTATCTCATTATTTACATATTTTCTCCTTCTCTAGAATTTAAGCCCCTTGAAAGCAAAGACTATTTTTGCCTTTCTTTGTATTTACATCATTCCTCATAGTACCTGGCGTATCTTAAAATTAAGCATAATAAATGCTTATTGATTGCATGAACTTCACTTTTGTGTTATCAACTTCCTATCGGATATTTCAAACTTCTCCAAAATATAACTCAGTAGGAGATCCTGGGCTCAAATTTGACCTCAATACTTCTAAGCTCTGTGCCCATTGAGCATATGAACTGTCTCTTACTTAAGGAATGTGTAAGCATCATGAGGGAGAGCAGCAATTTTTTCTTTTGCTTTTGGATCTTCAAGTTATTCATCTGAGATCCCTCAACTAGATAGTGAAAGGGTCATCTCTACTGATTTCAGTCCAATTTTTTTTGTGCCACATATATTTGCCTTTCTCTTGAGAGGAAGTAGTTTCATTTTTAAAGATGTCTGTAAGAGAAGTAGTATGGTTGGACAGAGAGTTGAGCCTAGAATATTTTATTCAGGATGCTCTGAATTCAAATCCTGCCTCAGACATTTACTAGATCTGTAACTCTGGGCAAATCCTTTAATTTAAGCCTACCTCAGCTTCCTCAACTGTAAAATGGAGATAATTAACCTATCTTTTAGGTTTGTCATAAGGATCAAATGAGAGAATTTCTAAAGTGCTAATTTTGCTTGGTACATTGTAGGACCTTAATAAATACTTATTTGCTCTTTCCCTCCTCTTCTTTCCTTTCTTCCTTTCTTCCTTCCTTCCTTCCTTTCTTTCTTCCTATTGTTCCTTTGTTCCTTCCTTCCCCTTAGTGCCAAGTATATCTGTCTGTCTCTTGAGAGCAAGGTATTGCAGTCAATACCATATCTCCTAATGGGTTTAATTCATGAATATATCAACAAGAGAAGCAGCATGGTATATAAATATAGTGGATTTAGAGCTATACTAAAGATGTGCGTTCAGATCTTTCCTTTGACATAAACTGGTTGTTTAACCCTGAGAAAGTCGCTTCTTTTATTATCCTTGGCAACTCTTTAAGACTCCTACTTGGAGAGAAGTTGCCAGCCTATATTCAGTTCAGAGAATTTCCCCACTAAGATAAGTTCCCTAGATAGAAATAATGCCTGATATTTATATAATGCTTAGTATGTGCCAGGTAATGTGCGAAATATGTACTTTACAATTACTATCTTATTTGATCCTCACAAAACCCCAGAGAAATAGGTATTATTATCCTCACTTTACAGATAAGGAAACAGAGGCATATAGAGGTTAAATGACATGTCCAGGGTCATTCTGCTAGAATGTGTTTGAGGTCGAATCTGAACTCAGATCCTCCTGATTTCATACCCACATTTTATCTGCTGTTCCAACTAGTTGCTTCTACATCAACATCAAAAACAATACAGCAATACAGCTTTCTGCCTATCTATCTGTAAGTGAAATTTTTTGCCCAGACATGGCTGAAGTATCACTGTGGCTTTTTCAATTTGGAAATCAGAGTCACTGAAAGGAGAAAGTAAGAGATTTTTTTTCATAACCTCTTCCAGTGGTAATGATAAAAAGAATCTGACTCTCATTTTTTACCCTATGCTGCCATCTGCTGGAAATTCAACCATATTTCATATTGTTCAAACTAAGACCTGGTCTAATAGCAATAGATACCATTTATAAAGTGCTTAGAATGTTTGCAAAGTTCAAGTGTCCCTTCCACCTCCCAGAGCTTAGGAACACGTTGCCCCTCGATCTGGAAAACCTGTGTAAAATGTTTTGTCCCTCTCTTCATGCCAGAGAAGAAATGTGAGTGCTTTCTTTTTCCTTTTGTGGAATGTTTACAGTACCTTATCATAAAATTTGGGTTAAGTATTTGGAGATAGATGATATAGTTTCTAAGCTTTTTCTGTGTCATCTGTTGGCCTTCATGTGTCTTCTACAGCTTCCACAAACCGCTAACCCTCCCAAATTTCCTTTTGCTTTCTTATGTTGAACAAAACCTCAATGGGGAAAGTTGGGATGTGGAAGGGATACCTGTACTTTTGATCCTCACAACTGTCATTGGAAATCGTTATCATTCTCTCCTCCTGATAAATGATAAAACTGATTCTGAAAAGTTAAATGATTGTTTTCATGGTTACTCATCTAGTAAAAGAGCATCCAGGTATCTCAGTGGATAGAAAGTAGGGCCTGGAGTTAGAAAGACTCATTTTTCTGAGTTCAAACCTGGCCACAGGCATTTACTTGCTGTGTGATCCTGGCCAAGTCCCTTAACTCTGTTTACCTCAGTTTCCTCATCTGTAAAATGAGCTGGAGATGGAAATAGCAAACTACTCCATGATATTTGCCAAGAAAACCCCAAGTGGGGTCACAAAGAGTCAGACATGACTGAAATGATTCAATGACTCCCTAGCACATCCATGGTAGTACCCCACTCTCCAAATTTACCTTGCTCAATCCCTTCCTTCACAACAAGGTTCCATTTCCAGTCCCCTCCTTCAATATCTATCGAATAGTAAAGTCTGAGAAGAACATTTTTTTATTATTATTTACCTTTTTATTGATTTGGGGTTTTATTTTATATGTTTATAATTTCCCAATATAGTGTGATACCTCCTCCCTACATAATCTTATTTTGTAACAAAGAAAATCAACTAAGCAAAACAGATCACAGCTGATAGATGGTCTGTGTAAAATTCTGCAATTCTACTGTGCATCTTCTCTCCTGGAAAGAGAAATAGGTGTTGTTATCAATTTTCTAGAGCCCCAGACTGATCTTATATTTAATCTGAATTCAGATGTTTTTCAGTTCTCATTTATGTTGTTTAATCAACAAGTATGTATTCAGTCAGGCAGTCAGTTGAGAAATACTTATGAAGCACTTATGGAGTTCTTTGCATTCTGTTAAACGCTGAGGATACAAATATAAAAGTCACTGCCCTCAAGGAGTCCAAATCCTAATGGGGGAACACACATTTGGGAGTAATGACCAGGGAAGGGACTGTCTATGGAATCAGTCTTATTTGATGCACCTGACAGTCACTGACCCATTCTATTTGGAAATGATAAGATCAGTGGGTCAAAAAAACCCTTTTCTCATACATAATTTTAGATTGTTTACCAGAATGGTAGGATTAGTTCATAGCTCTATCAGCAGTAGGTTCCTGTTTTTCTACAGCCCCTCCAGCATGGACTCTTCCCATTTTTTGGTCATCTTCCAATTTGATGGATATAATAGATTCATTTTAACTTGCATTGATTTTAATATTAGTGATTTGGCTATAAGAATCCAAGTCATTCACCAGTTGATAAATGGTCAAAGGATATGAATAGGTAGTTTTCAGATGAAATCAAAGCTATCAACAATAATCATATAAAAATGTTCTAAATCTCTCTTGATTAGAGAAATGTAAATTAAAACAACTCTGAGGTTCCACCTTACATCTAGCAGATTGGCCAATATGACATATCTTTGAAAGCTTAAAAACTGAATTATAGCTAGGCAGATCTCCTTTCCCAGTTCTTATTTTTCTCTTCAACTTTCCCTGAAATGCCCTCTCCCTTCTCTTGATCCCTCCAAATCCTACCCGTTCTTCAGAGTTCAGTTGAATCTTTGGTCTTTGAGATTTACAGCTCTCACATGAATTCATTCCTTTAGCATATATAATCTGAATCACACAATTTATTTGATTGATTGCTTTTCTTTTTTCTTTTTCTTTTTTGAACATCACAGTCATTTCCAGGCATACTGTGCCCACACCCCACCACTTTTCTCTTGGGACCATGAAACAAAACAGGAAACCTCTACAAGCCTAGTCAGCATTCTACCCCTATTTTCCCACCTTTCAAATAAAATAAGGAGTTGGATGTATTCATATATTCTCCAAGGCCAAGATCTGAATCATATAGTCTAGTACTCAATAATATTCTTTTACATTTACTTAGTTTACCAAAGTTTAGTTTACTCTAAAGTTCACTAAATCCTTTCACATATATTTTTTTCCTTTCCTTTTCTATTTAATAATCTTGAGAGGTGGTTAGGCCCAGTTCTAACTTATACCCACTTTCCAGTTAAAGAAATTGAGGCTTGGAGAGGTTAGGAGAATGCTCAAAGTCATGCAGCTGGTGAATGACAGAACCAGAATTCAATCTCCTGCCTTTCAGAGTATTGGAAGCCTTTCCCATGACACTATAAACCCTTTCAAATATGGGTGAATGTGTGTATGTAATCAGTTGTTTTGAATAGTTTTTTTATGTGTTTATTTATTTATTTTTAAAAATATTTTTCCATGTTTCTACAATACATTTTCTTTCCCTCCACTCTTCCCTACCTCCTCCCAGAGCCAACAAGCAATTCCACTGGGTTGTACAAATTGATGTTTTTTTCTACATATTCTTATCTCTCCTAACAGCTGCAAACTTTTTGAGGGCAAGGGTTATATCCTACAAAGCACTGTGCACAGTGATAGGCATGCAAAGATTTCCTACTGTAAAAATAAAGGGGTGGAAACTATTTAAATTTAGGTTCAAAATTGTTCAGATACTTTAAATAGATGTAATCAAAAGCATCTTCACTGATAAAGTGAAGTGAAGCTCATAGATGAACTTCCCTTCAGGACCAGGTGCAAGGATAGTAAAAAGACTTTTTTTTAATAGAAAAATAAACTATTATTGAAATATATAAAGATAAAAAGGATTTCTAATTCTAAAAGATTCTAACTCCACCCAAATAAAACTCCCTGGTTCCACAAGGAACCCTTCTCCTGTATTTTACAGGCTACACTAATCCTTCCTGATCTGACTAACCCAAATTTTTACTATTCTAAATAAAACTACCACTATTATCCTTATAATTCTTAACTTTGCCTCTAAGTTATAAAAATAACACAGACTAGCTCGTTGAGACTCAACAAGAATCAAGTTAGGACTTTGAGCCTTAACAGACTCAGAGTCCAAACCAAAGACTAGGTCTTTCTTCATTCTTCTCAGGATTGAAACAATCTATAAAAACAGAAATAGATAGTCAATAGTGTTTCCCAAGTTGGAAAAGAAAACACTGAGCTCTTTCAGGTCTTTACCTCAGACAGAGAGAGAGAGGCAAAGATGTTACCTCCTCCAGTCCTGAAAGAGAAAGTCTCTGCGTATGACTTTGCCAACTGCCAGAGACCAACTGCCACACCCAGACCAACTGTCAGAGACAAAAACCGTTAGACTTGAAACTGACACTCTGTCAGCTCCATTTGAAACTCCAATTCTTTCTCAAGCCATTTTCTTCTTATCTCTAAACTAATAAAACAATACTGATTTTTAAATATTATCCTTACAATTTCCCCCCTTTGAGCATATGGAGAGATAAAAAATATTTCCCATATGCTTGCTATTCTATGTAATTCTAAAGTTATATCTAACCTTATTATTATATTCCCCCCAAAATAGTCTTAATCTTATGCTTATCTTATCCTATTCTTATTGCCATACCTTATCTATACTAACCTGTACTAGGGATATAAATCAAAGAAAAGAAAATTTCAATGAAAACAAATAGTCAATGAAAACATACTTGCACAAATGCAAGTGCAAAACATACAATTACAGAAATTCAAAATACAAAATACAAACTTTTGAAACAATAAAATAATAAATAGAAACAATAAAATAATAAATAACAAAAATTTTTAAAAAAGAAACAAAAAAACTTCTTACTTAATGTTACAACCTGATCAATCTTGGATCTATAAGTTAAGGCCAAGCCCATCTCCCAGCATTTCAAACAGTGAATGAAGTGGAAAAGTGGTACTTTCATGGCAGTTTCTGGCTATAGCCTGCCTCTATTTTCTTGTGTATCAGATTGGACTTTTGGCCCCTGTCATAGGTGTCAGTATCCCTACCTTAGGATCAAGAGGTTTTATGCAAGGAAGAGAGCAAGTCCCCCCTACAAACATTTGGGGGCACCTGGCTTGGAGTATACTACTAGTACATGGAAAAATGACCAAGACTTCAGAAACACAGTCAATCTGGATTTAAAGTTTGGGTCCTTTGAGAAAGCAACATTCAAAAAATTTCATCGGGGCTCCTCCTGAAAGACAAGATTTTTGGTCCTGTCTGCCAGCTATAGAATATTTTGTGTCAGGGAACAATTTGATGAATGAAGTCTCACAAGTCCAAAAGCTGTCCAAGGGCAGGGTAGCCTCTGGCAAATGTCTCTATAGGCCACCAAGGGATGAGCAGGAGAAGCAAGCATATGTATGGACATCTGTGAAAAGTGTGATAGGTCTCCCTGTTTTACAACAACAGAATGAAAGAAGGGCATGATGGTTAGTTAAGCTATGCTTAAATTTTACCTATCCTTAATATTCCTCCTCTCTTCTTTTCTTTTTTTTTTTTTTTGATGTATGTTAGGGGTCGAGAGTGGCTGGAGAAGAAGAGGATTAGTATAAGGAATTGGGGATGATTTTTTTTAACAAGATATGTGAATTTATCATTAATTTATGAAATGATGGCAGGCATATCTGGTTCTTTGGGTACTTTAATGATAACAGTGAGTGGAGGGGACAAAGAAAACCAAAGAAGGTATAGAGAAAATCAGGAAAAGGGGTTCAGGAAAAGGGTCAGACAGCATCAGGAAGCCAGGTAGGGGAAAGAGGATGGAGAAGGGGAGAGACAGAAAGTATTGCTCACATAAATATGTATTAGAATTGGGAGGAGTACTTCAAGATGTTTGAAAAACAGTTTGAGGTCTAGAGAATAGAATAACTGAGCTAAGTCATGGTGGTAAGATCTAGAAAATGAAGGATGTATCACCTGGTCTTTTCCTCAAAATGTAGGTTCCAAGAAAAAGTCAACAATGGGAGGAGATAAATGTCTGAGGCATGAGTTGGAATCCTAGCTTGAAGGGCAACATATTACACCAAACTGCCTCTCCCCTCCTCTTTTCCCAGTCCACATTTGCCTTATGAAGAGAATTCTTTCCAGAAGGCTTCCCAGACCCTTGTGATGTCCTCTGTCCCTCTTCCTCATAGCTCTTCACTGCTCCAGATGCCACCTCCTCTCCCCTTCCTTCTTGGGAAGCCAGGGGAGTAACATAAGGCAATGATGAGAATGGCAAAGGGAAAAGATACTGAAATGGAAAAAGAAATGTTAGTAGGAGTCAAGAGCTTCCAAAGATCAGCATTGGCAATTCATGCTTCGAGAAGTTGGACTCAATGACCTCTGAGTACCCTCCAGATCCAGGGTTTTATTGGCACCTGGTAGTCGATCATAACAGGGACAGTCTTAGGGAGTCTCAGTAATCATTCACAACATAGCTTGTGCCAGTGGTTCCCAAACTTTTTTGGCCTACCGCCCCCTTTCCAGAAAAAATATTACTTAGCCCCCTGGAAATTAATTTTTTAAAAAATTTTAATAGCAATTAATAGGAAAGATAAATGCACCTGTGGCCATCACTGCTTCCCCTCGATCGCTGCAGCACCCACCAGGGGGCGGTAGCGCCCACTTTGGTAATGACTGATCCAGATAGTCTCCTCTCTGGGAACATCTGAATTTAATTTATCTCATATAAAAACCCTTCCATTCAAAGCATTAGGTTAGTGAGACATGGAACATAGAAAAGTTTCTTGAATATGTAATGGGAGTGCCTTGAAGTATGCAAATATGCTTCCTTTGTGGCTCTTGCATAGTTGACAATGTGGAAACTTGAGGGATCTGGTTTCTGGCCATTTGGGAATGAGGAACTCAAATAGTATGAGGACTAAAAACAAACAAAGAACCCTTTGGAATAGCTAGGTAGCTCAGTGGATTGAGAGCCAGGCCTAGAAATGGGAGATCCTCAACTCAAATATAGTAAGAGGCACTTTCTAGTTGTGTCACCTTGGGCAAGTGACTTAACCCCCATTGCCTAGCCCTTACTGCTCATTTGCCTTGGAACCAATACTTAGTACCAGTACTTAGATCCTAAGAAGTAAGGAAAAGGTATTCTTTTTTTTTTTTTTTTTTCCAAAAAAGTCTTCTTAATTAGTTAGAAAGGCAGAAGAATTGATGACTCAGGGATTGTTCAGCTGGAAATGAGTGAGGATCCAAAAGAGAAATATGGTCAATCTCTATCCTTCCAGGCAAGAAGAGAAAAAGAACTACCAGGTAAGGGAGGAGCAGTTGGCTTCCTTTCCCTAACTGGCCACTGTGTGTCCATGAGCACATAGAGCCTCTGTTTCTTTTGTGATCGTTTCCCCTTGGTTTTAGGCAAATACATACTCCAATATGGGAGTGCTCAGGCAATGCTATGAATTCAGGAGGTCTAGAAACCCCCTCAGTAGTGGAAACTGATGGTGTAGGTAGTGGTATTCACTACCTACTGTGAAGAATAGAAAAGAGGGAATGAGAGATTTGCAATGGGTCTGGGCATGCAAATACTTTGTAAAGCAGCTTGGCATATGCATGGAACCATATGGGCTCCCATTCTGGAATGGGAGGAATGCTTAAAAAGGGACACTCAGATTCCATGGGGTTCCGTTGATGTCTGGACACTGAGGAGAGCAGAGGGCTACTTCCTTTGGCCATTTTTTGTATCAGGCTACGGGAGGTAGCTGATGTTCCTGACACATCTTGGAGGTTCCTGATATCAAGAGACCTTCTGTGATCCTGGAACCTGTGACACCACTTCCCATCCAGATCATCTTTTGTGTGTGAGCTGCAAAGACCCGAAATCTCTATCCTAAAACCGAGCCAGACCACCTGGGTTCAAACCTTTGGCCTCTAGCCATCCTATCTGACAAAACTATACGGTGTTCCTATTTAATAGTGGTCCAGCTAGTCAGTATTAGGTAACTAGAGATTTATTTTTTAGGTAGAGAGTGCAGTGAATGTAGCCCAACTTTGTTGGAATTGAAGAAACCTTTGCAGGTCAGGTTGGGGGGGGGGGAGGAGATAAGAATTTATTAGATCTAGGGACTCCTTCTCCCTGGTCCACTTACCCATCCTGTGTTTTCTTAAATAAACCAATTTATTATTTCTACCATCAAGAGAGCAGTTAGATTGGGTTGCCACCATCATACAGGAAGCCTAATATCTGGGCTTCAGCCTGTGGTCAACTGCCATTGGGTTCAACACTGGTGAAAACCTCAGACCCAAATCTAGGGACTTTTATCAGACCCCCCACTCACTTATTTCATTACACCACTGGTAGCCGTAACTACTAGGAGTCAGAACAATATGGAAACCTTGAGATGGATATGAGCAGACAACAAATTTATGATTGCTGCAAGATCTGGAGAGTTTGAAGGAAGACGGGTGGCATGTTCCCTTCTTGTGACACCTGAACAGGGGAAGGGAAAGAGTAGGAGTGGCACTAGAATGACTTGACCCAGAGGAGAAGTGACCTAACTGAGCAGATCAGCCTAGCTAAGCATCAGATTGACCAATCCAGCAAAAATGCTATACCCCAAAAAGAATCAGCCCAGCAGAGTAACTTTTTTTAAACCCTTACTTTCTGTCTTAGAATAAATATTAAGTATTGGTTCCAAGGCAGAAGAGTGGTAAGGGCCAGACATTGGGGGTTAAGTGACTTGTCCAGGGTCACACAGCTAGGAAATATCTGAGGCCAGATTTGAATTCAGAACCTCTCATCTCTGGGTCTGTCTCTCTATCCAATGAGCTACCTAGTTGGCCCCAACAGCAACTTTTCTATCACTGATGATACTTCTTGCTGAAAACGTAAGGACTCCCCAAAATGAAAGAACTTCAAGGGAGAGGACTCAGGAGGTATCCCTTTGCTATACACACTCTCTGTCTTACTGTCATTGTACTTTACATTAGTGCTAAGTCTCCCCACAGACTCTGAATATATTTGGGCAAAAAATTTTTCTATCAATTAGCCTTATTATCCTTCTTAGTAAAACCTTTTCCTAAAAGCTAATGGCTGACTGAAAAAGGGAAGCACATTGGTTGTTAGTGGGGACTCATGAGCTAAAGTGACTGGAAAATAGCCCAAACCATGAGAGTGGCAGCTGCTCCCCATATAGGGCTCCAAAATACCAGTTTTAGTTGCTGTGAGTTGGGATAGTGATTGTTACACATATGAAAAGTAGTACAGAAGGGATTCGTACCCAAGCCCATAAACAAACAGGAACATTTCCGCCTCTGATGAATCCCACCTCTTTTAAGAGTCTCTGCAATGACTCCAAACTCATAGTAACACCCTGGGATTGAGGGAAATGAATGTGGGATCACTAGAGTTACCCCTTGCCTGGTAGTGCAACATAGAACAAAAAACACTGACTCTGGAGTCAGAGGACTTCAGTTCAAATCCTACCTCTGATGATTACTACTTCTATGACTTTGACCTCCCTAAGCCACAGTTTCCACATCTATAAAATGAAAGAATTCAACTAATTGGCCTCTGAGATCCCTTCTAGATTTATGACTGATTCTATGACTAACTTCTACCTGCCCTGAACTCATGACTTAAAGTACCATAAATGGGCAAGGAACAAGGATGCTCATGCTGTAGCTTGCTCTGTGCATCACTTACCTTTGGTTCGGTTCTGGATTTCTTTATTTGGTCCAGAAACTCCTCCAACACCCCACTGCCACCAGCTCAACGTCTTGGCTAGTTCTGGCTTAGGAACTCTTACAATTTGCCTAAATACAGCTGCTATTCAAATGCTCTGTCACTGCCATCTTCTTCCTGTTGCTACCACCATCACCTCCAATAGTTATATTTCTCTTTTAAAATAAGGATGTTTAGGGGAGCTGTGTGCCTCAGGATTGAGAGCCAGGCTGAGAGCTGGAGGTCCTGGGTTCAAAATATGGCCTCAGACACTTCCTAGCTATGTGACCCTGGGCAGGTCACTTAACCCTCATTGCCTAGCCCTTACCTCTCTTCTGCCTTGGAACCAGTCCACAGTATTGATTCTAAGCCAGAGGGTAAAGGTTTTTAAAAAAAAATAAAATGAGATTGTTCATACCCATGTGGCTTGAGACTAATCCACACCCACGTTGTGCCTCTATTGCCAGTCAGGCTTACAGCCCTATCTGGCTGGCATAGAATCACAGAATTTTAGCTTTGAAAGGTACCTTAGCAGCCAGCAAGAATTGGTGCTTTGAGGTTTTGATCATTCCTCATTAGGTTCATTGTAAAATCCTATGGCTCACTTGGGGATCATTCTCTGCCTCAGCTGGACCAACAAGGTCCTGAATGTCTCAGTCCTTCACGAGAGAGCTGTGGCTCAGTGTCCAGCAGGAGTTCATGGCTAAATGCAGCCGACAGAGTATTGGGGAATGTATGCCACAGCTAGATTCTGCGACATCAGCCCATGGATTCCACAGCGGCAGCGGGAGGAGGGAAAGGGGGGTTCTCTTCTGACAGAACATTTCGCTTCATCTCTTCATTCTGGCTTGTGGAAGAACTCTGGTCCACAAAAAGCAAGATCTATGATACCTGGTGATTTGGAAGTTTGATCACCAGGGGCAGGAACAAATTAGGTTTATGGTAGACTATAGAGATTAGTCAACATGAGAATAGGTGGGAAGAAGGTGCTATTTGGGGCCCCATTTCCCTGAGAGAGTAAGTAAACTGGCCTAGGGAGATCTGGTTCTCTTATTGCTGTAATACTATGTTGATTCTAGAGTCCAAAGCTGGAGGGGTTTTAGGGCATCTTGGTCTTTGTTAGAGATGGTATTCTATGGGAGGGTTTTGTTTTGTTTGGGAACCCAAGGCATTTCTATAGGGGGCAATAGGGCCAATGTCAGGTGGTCTTAAGGGTAATTAGCCTTTCCCTAAGAAAAGAGAATCTCCTAGGGAAAAAGGATGTGGTGTGGAGCCTGCTCAAAGAGAATAGGCAGGATGCTATTCCTAATTATGACCAAATTCCTGGGGAGTAATTCAAATTCAAAGGACTAGATGGAGAGCAGGAAAGGAGTTCCTACAAGCAATCCAACATCAATGAAATCAAACCAAGAACAGTTTAGGGAGAATCAACTAGAGAGGGAAACAGTAGAGTAGGTTCCATCAGCAGAAGGTGGTCTTTCTATGCAAGTCCTCTGACAAGATCATGTAGTAAAGTGTTTGGCTCAAGGTCACATTGTCGGTAAGGGACAGTGCCAGGATTTGAACCCAGGTTCTCTGACTACTAATCCAGCAATATTTCTATTAAATTAAATAAATATATAAGTATATACATGAAAGATATGTACATATACATAGTTCTATATATGTCTATTTATATTTTATTGTTGCTATCCAGTCATTTTAGTTAGGTCTGATTCTTTGTGACTCCATTTGGGTTTTCTTGGCAAAGATACTGAAGTGATTTGCCATTTCCTTCTCTGGTTCATTTTACAGATCAAGAAACTGAGGCAAATAGTAACTTGCCTAGAGTCACACAGCTAGTAAGTGTCTGAGGCCAGATAGGAACTCATGAAGATGAGTCTTCCTGACTCCAGGGTCCAGCATTCTAGACATTGCACTGCCTAGCTACCTGTATATTTATATATGCATTTAAATTTAAATACACATATATGCATATGTGCATTTGTTTATGTAGGATAAAAGAGGCCCAAGAATATCTGTAGGCTATACTTAAGCATGTGACCTAGGGTGGATCTTTTCTGAAAAGAGCATTTTGATACAAGGACCGGAAGAATAATTGGGCACCTGAAATAGAGAGGCAGAGTGGGCCACAGATAGTGAATCCATCAGTAAGCACTTGCTAATCCCCTACTATGTGCCAAGTGCTATGCAAGGCTTCAGGCTTACACAGATAAAAACATAATAGTCTGTGCCTTCAGGAGCTTCCATGTATATATTGGGCTTTTTTTTTTTTTTTTACATGTCAAGGAAGAATATTTGCACAAAATGGATTTAAAACAGCTATAAGATTATTTTCTTTTTGGTGGGGTTGGTGAAGAGGAAGATATTGGTAGCTGGGGAGGGGGTCAAGAAAGTTATCATGTAGAATGGGCTTTTTGAGTGTCGAAGGAAACTAGATTCCCAGAGGCAGAAGTATGGAGGGAGTGAGGATGTTTTAGGCTTGGAGCTGGTGCATAGTAGGTGCCATATAAATACTTTATTCCCTTTCCTTCTCTTTCTATACAGCCGGTGAGTGCAAAGACATTCGTTGTGAAGATGAACTATCACAAATAAGGAAAAGGTCGCCAATTTAGCTGGACCATTGAGTGTTTACAGGGGAGTAACGAGGCAAGAAAGTTAAGGTGGGACTAGGTTGTAGAGAGCTGTAAATGCCAAAGGGAGGAATTTCTATTTGTTTCTAAGATCATTCAGTGACCCTGGAATTTATAGCATAGCAAAGTCACATGATTATACCTGAGCATCAAAGAAATTGCTTTGAGGATGAATGGAAGTGGGAGAGAATTGAGAACAGGAGATCAATTAGGAAATGATTACAATGGTTGGACCAAAGGAGAGAAGGGCCTGGACTAGAATAATCAGCTGTTTGGGGAAAAGTGGGTTAGGTTCCTATGGGATGGTAAACAGGAGATGGTCCAAAGACAAAATTATAAAGTAGGTGAATTGGGTTTTTAATGTCCTCCCATCTCTCCTTTGGTGTCCTCATTTCCAAGTTTCCTAAGCAATCTCCAGGGTACCCAGCACCCCTACTCTGTCCGGACCTCCTACTCTTCCCCCACATTAATGCTCTCTGCTCTTCCGTGTTATCAATGTCTCCTTGGCCAGTCTGCTATTTTCTCAGACCTGTTCTTTGCTTCTCTAGTTAGTCCTAGTTAACTTATAAACCAACTTGTCTTTCTGCAGTGGGGAGTCACTTACTTCTTTGTTATCTCAACACTTAGATAGCTCAGGGGACTAAACGTCTCCACTGTTGATGTTACTTCCTGAGATCAAAACACAACAAAGAAATAAACAAAAAACCACAAATAGTCCAAGAGTTCCTTCTGGATTCTTGGCCAGCTGACCATCATGAGCAATATGGAGGCAGGAGAGATGTGGTCTGCTGAATAATCCGGGGCTGCTAAGGTTAAGTAAATGTCCTTTTATAAACAACCAAATATTCTTTGAGTGTTTCATGTTGTTGTAGTATTGAATCTAGGTTAGCAGGGTCCCCCTGAGTCAGACCTTCCCTACTATAAGTGGTAATAGGGCAGCTTTTATTTTGTTGTTTTTCTTCCAAGTGTTTTCTCATTTTGCCTTCTCCCTCCCCATTTCCTTTGCCTTCCTGGGTCACTCTGATTCTTTCCCTCCTTTCTTTTTGTGTTTGTGTAAAAGTATTGATGCTTTTGATTTCTTATGCTACAGTTATTTCCTGATATACTTCTCTCCCCTATGGAATTCCTCTGGAATAACAAAGAACAACAGGTAACCTGATGGACCTGATGGACACAGCAGCCATTTCTGAAAGCTCATGCAAAATACTGTACTCATCATTTCTGATCTGTCAATGGAAAAGAAAGAAGTATATTTTATTATCTATCATTAGGGTCTAAAATTCAATAATCACATTGAATCTTTTTTATAAAACCCTTTCCTTTCATCTTAGAATCAATACTGTATATTGGTTCCAAGGTGAGAGAATGGTAAAGCCTAGGGCTATGGAGGTTAAATGACTTGGCCAGGGTCATGGATCTAGGAAGTGTCTGAGATCAGATTTGAACCCAGGACCCCCCATCTCCATTCTTGGCTCTCTATTCACTGACTCACCCAACTGCCACTGTTCATAGCTTCTTGTGGTGCAATAATATTCTATTATATTCTTGTATTATGATTTATTCATACATTCCCAATCAGTGGATACTCACTTGGTTTTTAGGGGTTTTTTTGTTATTATAAAAAGGTGTTGCTGAGATTATTTTGACAAATAGTACATTCTTTCTGTCTTGTTCTATTTTCCTTCCATTTCATCACTTTCTCATTCTTTCTTTAGACTTTTTCCATTTTTCACCTGCATATCCAGGATGTTGTATGTGCCAAGGTCTGGGTTAAATTGGCCAAGTTATAGGCAAGTAAAGGGCTCATTTGATTTTTTTTCTTTTTATCTATTGCTAGGTCTCTGTGGTGCAATATATATTAGAACCTCTTTGTTTTCTGACTTTGGCTCAAACTTAAAGACTTGTTTTGATCAGTGTATATAGTATACACAGAACAATGTATATAGTAAAAGAAATATTATACAATAATCAAACATGAAGGACTAAACCATTATCAGCAAAGCAAAGCTCCAAGATAATCATAAGGGACTCGTGATGAAAATGCTATCCATAGTCAGAGAAGGAACTGTTGGAGTCTGAGCACAGATCAGAGATCTTCCACTCTATTTGCTTCATGAGATTTTTATTGTATGTGTGATATGTCTTCTATGACAACATGAGCAAAATGGAAACATGTATGGTATGAAAGTACTGGTATAGCTTATATTCACTGACTCACCTAGTGCCCCTGTTCATAGCTTCTTATGGTGCAATAATATTCTATTATATTCCTGTATTACGATTTATTCAGACATTCACAATCAGTGGTTATCCACTTGGGTTTTAGTTTTTTTTGTTATAAAAAGGTGTTGCTGTGATTATTTTGACAACTAGTACATTCTTTCTGTCTTGATCAATTTTCCTTACATTTCATCACTCCCTTTCTTTCTCATTCTTCCTCTAGCCTTTTTCCATTTTTCACCTGCATATCCAGGATGGGGAAAGAGAAGGAGAAAGAAAACCTGAATTCTAAAATGTCAGAAAACAGTTGTCAAAATTGTTTCTACATGTAACTGAAAAAATAAATAAGTAAGTTTAAATAAATAAATAAATAAATTCAATGCTGTTAGAGTCTCAAATCCAGCCACCCTGGCCTGTTTGCTGTTCCCTGTACAGGAAATTCCATCTCTGAGCCTTTGCTCATGCTGGAATGTTCTCCCTTCTCACCTCCACCTCATAGAATTCCTGGCTTCCTTCAAAGCTCAATTCAAAAGCCATCTCCTACAGTAGGCTTATTATCCTAATGCCCCTAGATGCTACTGCCCTTCTCCCCAATATTAATTTGTATTTCTAGAATTGAAAAACCTCTCACCCGAGGCTTTCAAGAGGCTGGAATACTGCATTCTTCTTTTTCCTGTACCCATTTATGCAGTTTGGACAGTTAAGTACTGAGGAGTCCGACTTCTCATGCCAGGCTTCCCTTTTCTCATATTAATTGGCTTGCTGCAAACCCTATCCCTGATGATCTTAATAGCAGCAAATCAGAAGATTATGTCTAATCTAAGATTTCCTCCAAAGAGTGAGTGGATTAGACTCCATAATCCCCAAAGTACCTTTCAGGTCTAACATTCTAAGATTCCATGGAATAGAAAAAATACCTTGATAATACAGGTCAGTTCTCAACCTTGATCTCTTATGTTTACACATTTACTCAGGATATCATGACAAAGCTATCTTGAATGTTTCCTCCCTATATCCCCATCTATAATTAAGTCCCTCTCTTTCTTTAAGTACCAAATTATAGAATAAAATAAAAAAATCTTATAATTTGTGATCCCCTCTCCAACATCCTAATGTGTTTGTCTTTAGGCTTCCATCTGAAGACTTACAGTGACAGGAATTCACTAGCTCTTAAGATATCCTGGTTCGATTAAGGCCAACTCTTTTGGCTAATTCGGGTTCTAGTCCCTCTGTGAAATCTTCCATGACCTTTCAGGTGAAAGCAACATCTTTCTCCTCCAATTTCTCATAGTACTTTCCACATATCTCATTCTTTCTTATAATTATTTGTGAACTTGACCCTCTACTCATCATGCAACTTGAGAGGTCAATGCCTTCTCTCTATCTGGCACAATGCATTTGTATGCAGTAGGCATTTAATAAATTTGTTTAATTATATGCTAAGCTTTCCTTGAGTAATGCGGGTCAATGTGTTTTTTCATACTAACTACAGCAAATTTTTAGTAGTCTACAAAAGTTTTACAACTAAAAGCTATCAACTTTAAAAACCATAAAGTTAAAAAAGAACAAACCAAAACTGATTCTTCCTGCCTTTCCACTGGTAATGATTTCCTTCTCTAAATTCATATAACACTTTGATATATGGTTTAATATGTAGTTCTCTACTCTATATGATCATTCATATAATAGCTATCTGGGATCATAACTTCTCTCTCTACCAGACTATAAGTTCTTTGACTGTAGGGTCTGTGCCATATTAATCTAAGTTTTCCTTTCTAAGCATCTCTGCCAGCATTTAGCACAGTGTTTTGCATGCAGAAGTATTTGATACACATTTCAGTCTCCTTATGTATAAAATAAGGAGGTTGGACTAAATATAGCCTCTGATTAGATCTCTGTCTTAAGGTTAAGGGAAGGATTTGTGATTTCCTCAGTTTAGGGATCTTTTTTCTGACTCTTACCTCTTCAAGCAAGCATCTTTTCTGCTATTTAGTGCCTGAGAGAACGGGCTAAAACACTAGGAAATTAAGTGACTTGCCCAGGTTGGTTCACTTAGACAGGATACAGCAAAGGATTCACTTCTTGCACACAGGCCTTCCTGACTTCAGGACCATCTATTTATCTCTAATTTGTTGGACTTTGTTGGATTGTATGCCTTTATATATTTTCCCAGGGTCCTGTTTCTCCTGTGCAGGGCACCTTTCTTTCCCTGGATCCTTTCTACTTGAGCCACTGAAGCTTTGAAGGAAAGAGAAATCGTTGGCAGAGAATTTAGATCTTTACTAGTCTCCAATATCATTTGGAGCATCTATGTAGTGTTAAAGATAAAAAGTTCTTTAGAAGTCCAGTGTTTTGAAGGTTCATCACTAGATGGCACTGCAGCTATATCTACACAAACCTACTGGTTGAGAAGGTAAAATACAACCAAACTAGTTCACAAGATTTAAAGCTGTAAGAGTCCTCAGAGGCTATCTAATCTAACTTGAACTTTTATGGAAACTGAGGGAGCTGAGGCCCTGAGAAGTGAATGAATTAATCCAATCTCACAGGAAGCAGAGCTAGTTCTCAACCCAGTTGATTTTCCTAGATTAACCACATGAAGCAAAAACAAAGAGGAAAAAATAATTTGATTTCTTTAATTCAAAAACCTTTACAAAATGAATCTAGCAGAAGCTGCATCCAGTACAAGAAGTACTGTATTTATTGACTGAAGCACAAACTATCCAAAATTATGAGCTTTCAAGTTCCAAGCTAAACAATGATGCCTTTTGGGGTACTGTAAGTTCTAAGGTATTGATAGACGAACAAGTGGAAAGGGCAGGAGTGAGATAAAGAAGAAGAAGGAAGAGGAAGAGGACGATGACAATGACCAATGATGATGATGATGATGATAGTATATATAGGAGAGGACAGAAGGAAAAGGTGGAAGAGAAAATAGAATGTAAGTTTCATGAAGTCAGAGATTATTACTTTTCCTCCCTCTGTATCTATGGTACCTAGTACAATGTCTGGCACATAGTAGGCACTTAGTAAATTCTCATTAAATTGAATTGGAAAGGAGGGAGAGAGAAAGGTATGTATGTGAGGAAATCGCAGAGTCTATCTAATAGCTTCCTTAGCAGAGAGACTTTACAAGTTGACAGAGTAGGCAGCCACCTGAGGGGCCTGGAATTCTGGGTCCTAGTGCTTGAAATTCTGTTAGATGTTTTCATTTGACTTGAAGCATCATGTCTTCAGGGTGATACTAGCTCCATTAAAAAAAATACAGACACCCCATAGATAGAGGTTGGATTGAGGTCTTTCCATAAGTATTGATCCTTTTGACATTCCATTTATCAAGAGACCAAAGCAATGTCTCCCCAGAAAAGTATTGGGGCTCAGAGTCAGTAATCTTAATGTTCAAGCACTATAGACAGAATAAATGTATTACCATAAGGGGCCAGGATAAAAGCTTAACTCTACTCATGCCACTTGGGATGCTCTTCCACTTCATTGATTCTCAGCCATGCTTGGAGGGTGGGCTCAAAGTCAAACTCTCCCACATTAAAAATTTGGTTGGAGGGGGCAGCTGGGTAGCTCAGTGGATTGAGAGCCAGGTCTAGAGATGGGAGGTCCTAGGTTCAAATCTGGCCTCAGACACTTCCCAGCTGTGTGACCCTGGGCAAGTCACTTGACCCCCATTGCCTAGCCCTTACCACTCTTTTGCCTTGGAGCCAATACACAGTATTGACTCCAAGAAAGAAGGTAAGGGTTTAAGAAACAAAAAAAAATGTAGATGGAAAGAATTAACCCAATGAACCCATTGTAGGCCATAAATACCTTAAGGAAATTAATCACTCAGGTGAATAGACATCTCTTTGGTCAGACAATTTGATCCCACCTACCTCAGTGACCTTACATTGGATAAGTCATGGAACCTCCATGGACTTCAGTCTCCTTGTCTATAAAATGAAGATATTAGTCTAGAGGGCTTTTGGGGTACCATCAAGCTCTAGGTCTATGGTATTTTTTTGAATTTTTATTTAATTAATTGATTTAGAATATTTTTCTATGGTTACATGATTCATACGCTTTCCCTCCACTCCTCCCTACCCCCATAGCCAATGAGTAGTTCCACTGGGTTTCACATGTGTCATTGACCAAGACCTATTTCCACATTATTAATATTTGCATTAGGGTGATTGCTTAGAGTCTATATCCCCAATCATGTCCCCATTGGACCATGTGATCAAGCAGTTGTTTTTCTTCTCTGTTTCTGCTCCCATAGTTCTTTCTCTGAATGTGGATAGCATTCTTTCTCGTAAGTCCCTCAGAATTGTTCTGGATCATTGTATTGCTGTTGGTAGAGAAGTCCATCACATTCGATTTTTGTATCACAATGTATCATCTCTATGTACAAAGTTCTCCTGGTTTTGTTCCTTCCATTCTGCATCAATTCCTGGAGGTCTTTCCAGTTCACGTGGAATTCCTCCAGTTCATTATTCCTTTGAGCACAATAGTATTCCATCACCAACAGATACCACAATTTGTTCAACCATTCCCCATTCGAAGGGCATCCCCTCATTTTCCAATTTTTTTGCCACTACAAAGAGTACGGCTATAAATATTTTTGCACAAGTCTTTTTCTTTATTATCTAGATCAGTGGTTGCCAAACTTTTTTGTCCTACCACCCCCTTTTCAGAAAAAATATTACTTAATGCCCCCTGTCACATACTATCACCCCCCTTATAGTTATTTACCACCCTTAAATGCACCTGTGGCCATCACCGCCTCCCTGGATTGCTGCAGCACCCACCAGGGGGTGGTGGCGCCCACTTTGGGAATCACTGATCTAGATCTATGATGTTAAGGACAGGGGAAAGACATGATTTCCTTACAGAGTTTAGATGACTCCTTCTACCTTCTTCAAGCAGGCATTTTGTCTGCTATTTATTGACTTAGAGAGTGGCCTAGAACACTGGGAAGTTAAGTGACTTGCCCAGGTTCACATAGACAGGATACATCAAAGGACTCACCTATTGAACTTCAGGATTTGATAACCAGAATCTATTTATCTACTACTCCTGGTGGCCTCTTATGATCCTATGTAAATATGGCTGTGTCTTATGGTTCTAGTAAATTTTGATTGGAAGAAGGACCAGATGTGTATATGTGTGTGTATTGTATAAGTAAATGAAAAGGAGATGTCTGGAACCTGATAACAATGTCCTGATATTACAGGATTAAGTTGGCAGTGAATGGTAGAATGGTACTCTGGTCAGCCAAAGGAGAGTATTGGGGGCATTTGGTGCTTGGGTGAAGAAAGGTTTATGAATTTCTACCTAATTTAGGATAAGTAATTTTTCCAGACGTAATCTAGATCTTAGATATTACTTAGTGATGAGAGTTGCTTCTGGCATAAGTGGTCAACTGAGAGTTTCAAAGGATTTCCCTTCCAGCTCTCAGAAAAACAAAGTTTAATTTCTTTCTGAAGTTATAATGTCTGTTTCATCCCTGATTCCTGAGAAATTCTGTGCATTCCTACAGTCCATCCTTTATTCCTGAAAAGCAAATCCTCTTCCCTTCACCCCCTTGCCTCTTTCAGAACTTTCCTCTTTTGAGTTAATGTCCCCTTTTCCTTATTATAGTCACTCTTCCTGCTTGCCACCCATCATTGTATAATGTAAGCTCACTAAGGGCAGGGACTCTGATTTTTTTTTTCACCTTTGAAATCTCAGAACCTTAGTTATAGTAGTTGATTCAAATAGATTGTTAAATTGAATCAATTTTTCTGACTTAGAACACAAACTTTTCCTTTAACACCATTTGCTCCCTACAAGTCTTTCCCTTCCTTCCTTCCTTCCTTCCTTCCTTCCTTCCTTCCTTCNTAGTTTTTAACAATCTGAGTCAGAATTTAAATATAATTTTCCTAAATCTAAGCCTAACTCCTTTTCCACTTTATCACACCGTTAGGTTAGTTCCTGATTCAAAATGAATCATGCTGAGCCATTCCCCCTCACCCCACTCACATACTACCAGTACTACCACCACAATTAGTTACAAAGGACTGACAGAGGACAGTCAGTTCTGATTTTGTTTCAATTGTGAGGGAATAATCATTAAGAATTCACCCTATTGGCCTCAGCCACTTCCATGCTGTGTGACCCTGGGCAAGTCACTTGACCCCCATTGCCCACCCTTACCAATCTTCCACCTATGAAACAATACACCGAAGTACAAGGGTTTAAAAAAAATTAAAAAAAAAACAAAGAATTCACCCTATAGAGAACAAGGATTATTTTTATAATCATTCTATTACTTGAGATTAAAATTACTCAAACTAGAGTTAAAGTATCAATTAGATGGTTGGGTTGATAGCTCTGGAGTGGGAATTGGACACCAGGGTGGGAGAATGGCCAAAAAAGGCCAGTCAGCACTTAAATTAAACAATTAAAGAGCAAGATCTTCCAGTGTAATTTAATATCCTAGATTTAGAGCTGGAAGGGATCTAAATGCCTGAGGCAAGATTTGAACTCACATCTATCTTGATTCTAAGTCCCAGTGCTCTTCCCATATAATCATGTTTCACCTTCCCCTGTAACTAAAGAAGACAGCCCTAGTTGTGGACAGGCATGGCCCAGGGATGGAAGGAATAAGCATTAATATAATATCATCTTTGTGGCAGATACTGTGCTGTAAATTTAAAAAAATATTATTTCATTTCAATAGCCTTTGCAAGGGAGATGTTGTTATTATCCTCATTTTATAGTGGAGGAAACTGAGGCAAACAGAGGCTAAATGACTTGTTTAGAGTGACACAGTTAGTTAATAATTATATCTAAGGTTGGATTTGGAATTTCCTAACTCTAGACTCAACATGGCCACTATCAACAGCTATTTCTGAGAATCAGAAGACCTAGATTCTAGTTTTGGTTCTGTCACCATGACTAGGTTGGATGGGTCACTTCAAACCTGTGAGACTCAGTTTCTTCACCTGCACAATCAAGACAGTAATTCTGGTCCCTTCTTCAGGGATATGTGAATCCAGGGGGATCATGGATATTATACACAGAAATATAGTAGAACAAGGAATTTTATAGAAGATATCGTTCATTAATGCCTTTTGTTTTTATAATACAGTCACTTCTAGATACTGCCTCCCTCACTAATGCTCCCTCGCCCACTTTCCAGAGTGATCTTCCAAGTAACAAAAAAATAATTAAGCAAGAACATTCAATGCAGCAACTCATCCTGATAATGTTTGCAACATCCATCTTATCAGAGTAATTCCCCATCTTCATGCCCAGAGGAGCAAAATATATTTCATTGTTAGTTTTCCAAGATCATTGTTGGCTTTTCGATTATGAAGCAAGAAATTTCAAGAGAGTTCCCTGTTTCTGGTCCCAGTACTTTATTCCTGCTAATCTACATCACAATCTTCTGAAAAATCAGATGGAAGTAAGCCAGGGCTCAAAATGCTGAGTTAGCAATAATTCTTCAACATTATGTTGGCAATGCCTGCCCTTTGTGGGGTTATTTCTCATATTCAACAACTCCCAGGTCCCTTCTCCTCTGGAATTTAAAGCTCCTACTAGTCATTTGGGTGAAGTTTCAAGGATATCCTTTTTGAAAAGAATTAACTTGAAATTTGTCCTTCAACTATAAAGAAATGTAATCATTTGCCAACCTCTCACTTTCTTGAAGTGACAAGAAAGATTGTTCTCGGCCTTGTTCCATTATAAAAGTTTCTTTCTGATAAATTCATAAGAGAACCTTGTAGAAGAGACCTTATTAACTGACTATTGGAAATTGCCTGAAAATATGCCTCTGTGGTTTTAATTCCCCTGATTATGTAAGCCTTGCAAATAGTCCCTGCTGCAAAGCCAGAAATTAACAGAGGAAATTTTGAGTTATGCTTTATTAATTTTTTGAGCTGCTCAGTTTTTATTTTCTCTGACAAAGAATAGTTTCTCTGCTAGAAAATACAGGGGAAAACTTACTAAGGGAAAATTGATACTCAAGGTAAGTAATGAGGGGGTAAGAGATTGCCTTGCTGCCACAGATGAGTTCAAGTTACTAAGTCCAAATGAACCCAGTTCTTGGGTTCTGAGAGAAATGGTGGATGTGTATGGTGAACCACATGTCAATGATATTTGAAAGATTTTGAGAATGGGATAAGACAAATGCTTTCCTTATTTTTCTAAGAAATAAAGAAAAGAAAATCCGGAAGCTATATGTCAGTGTCCTTGATTTTGATTACTGGCAAAATTCCAGAGACTGCTATTAAAGAGATGCTCACCAAGTATCTAGAAAAGGATGTGATGATCACTAAGAAC
The DNA here is from genome assembly GCF_016433145.1 of Gracilinanus agilis. Lineage (NCBI taxonomy): Eukaryota > Metazoa > Chordata > Mammalia > Didelphimorphia > Didelphidae > Gracilinanus > Gracilinanus agilis. The sequence goes on along the minus strand of NC_058132.1, from coordinate 310,726,284 downwards.
CAATATTATTTTATATGGAAGAAGTTATGCCAGTCTAACTATTTTTCCCTTTTTGAGGGGTCAATATTAATAAGCTGGTCCTATGGAAAACATAGAGAGACTTCTAGGGGCAGAGCCAAGATGGTGGAATAGAGAAAGCATTTGGCTGAGTCATCCCAATATTCCCTTCCAAATAATTTAAAAATAAAGCCTCAAATTAAATTCTGGAGTGGCAGAGCCAGCAAAATGTCAGGGTGAGACTTTTTTTCCTGCCCAAGGCAATGTAGCAGTTAGGAAACAGAGATTGTGACATTGTGATGGAGGTTGGACCAGAGCCCACATGGATAAAACACTAGTGGTAGGAATAGGTGGTGGTAACAGAAGCAGCAGCAGCTCCAGGAAGTCCAGAGTCAGACATAGTAGGGGGTCTTGGAAACTGGTCAGAAAGAGACTACTGGGGACCCCTGTGCTAGTATTAGACATAGGACCAGATGCTGTTTGGAAACTCCATTGACTAACAACTTATAACTCATAGTTAAGGGTAAGAGGAGCACTTTTGATTAAGAAGGAGTGGAAGACCTAAGAGGCAATACCCCTTCTGGTCCCAAGGGATCAGAAAACACTCAAGATTAGTATCTATTGCAATCCCAAGGGATCAAGGACCCTTCCTTGATAAGAACCAGAATGCATGCCAAGAGAATAGTGACCACATACTCCTCCCCCAGATTATACTACCTTAGAAGCAAAGAAACCTTTAAAATCCCAGAACTAGCTCTGAAATCAGAAGTGCAAAAAAAAAAAAAAGCCTGAAGCTTGAAACAATTTCCTTCCACTCCCCACACCAAAAACAGAGCCCAATATTAAAATAAAGTTCCAAATCAATAAATATGGTGGAGAAGGTGGCAACTCAGTGGATAGAAAGCCAGGTTTGGAGACAAGAAGTCATGAGTTCAAATCTAATCTCAGATACTTCCTAGCTATGTGACCCATGGCAAATCACTTAACCTCCATTGCCTAGCCCTTAGCACTCTTCTGCCTTGGAACAAATACATAATATTGATTCTAAGATGGAAGGAAAGAGAAAGAAAGAAAGAAAGAAAGAAAGAAAGAAAGAAAGAAAGAAAGAAAGAAAGAAAGAAAGAAAGAAAGAAAGAAAGAAAGGAAGGAAGGAAGGAAGGAAGGAAGAAAGGAAGAAAGGAAGGAAGGAAGGAAGGAAGAAAGGAAGGAAGGAAGGAAAAAACAGTGGAAAATGAGCAAATAACAAAAAATAAAAATATGACCATAAAAATCTAATATGGTGACTGGGAAGTTCAAGACATAAACTCAGAAGAAGAAAGTGAAGGCAAAACATCTACAAACAAAGCCTTAAAGAAAAATGTAAATTGAATACAATCCCAACAAGAACTCTTGGAAGAGCCAAAAAATTACTTTCAAAATCAAATAAGAATGGTAAATGAAAAATTAGAGGAGAAATGAAAGAAAAGAAGAAAATTATGAAAATAAACAACTGGATAAGAGACACAAAGATACTGAAGGTCTTTAGAAAAGCAGAACTGGCCAAATGGAAAGGAGGTACAAGAATTCACTGAAGAAAATAATTCCTTAAAAATTATAATTGGACAAGTGGAAACTAACAAATCCATGGCACATCAAGAAATAATAAAGTCAAAGAATGAAAAATGGAAGAAAATGTGAAATTTCTAATAGTAAAAACAGCTGACTTGGAAAATAGATTAAGTTGACATAATTTAACAATTATTGGACTACCTGAAAGCCATGATCAAGAAAGAACCTAGACATCACATTTCAAGAAATTATAAAAGAATTGTCCAAATATCCTTGAACCAGAGGTTAAAATAGAAATGGAAAAAATTCACTGATCATTGTATGAAGGAGATCCCAAAATGAAAACTTCTTGGTATGGTATATTCAAATTCTAAAGCTTCCATGTCAAAGAGAAAATATTGCAAGTAGTCATAAATGAACCTTTGCAATACCTTGGAGCTACAATGAGGATCACACAAGATTTAGCAGCTACTAGATTAAAGGAGCAAATGGCTTGGAACATGTTATTAGAGAAGACAAAAGAGTTAGGAATACACCGAGAATAACCTATCCAGAAAAAACTGATCATAATATTTCAAGGGAAACATGAATATTTAATGAAATAGAGGACTCTCAACCATGCTTGGTGAAAAGATCATGCTGAATAGAAAATTTGACATTCTAACAGAAGATTCAAGGAAGCATAAAATGGTATACATGAAAGAAATCATAAGGGACTCAGAAATGTTAAACTGTTTACCTTTTTATATGGGAAGATTATAATATCAAAAATCAAAAGGGTGAATGTCTACCAATAAAGATGAAATTAAAGCAATTATTAAGAGTTATTTTGCCCAATTATATGACAGTAATACTGACAATCTAAGTGAAATGGGTGAATATTTACAAAAATATAAATTGTCCAGGTGAACAGAAGAAATAGAATACTTAAATAACCATATCTTAGAAAAATAAATTAGAAAAATTAAGAAAAAAATCCCCAGGACCAGTTGAATTTACAAGTGAATTCTACCAAACATTTAAGGAACAATTAATCCCAATATTATATAAATTATATGAACAAATTATTTTATTATTTGAACAAACAGGTAAAGAATCCTACCAAATTCCTCTCATAACCCATACATAGTTTTTTGATATTTTATTTTCTCCCAAATACATGTAAAAACAACCTTTAACATTTGTTTTTTTTTTATTTTGAGTCCTGAATTCTCTCCCTTCCTCTTTTCCTCTTCCCTTCTCCCCTGACCAAGATGGCAAGCAACCCAATACAGATTCCACATGTGAAATCATACAATACATCTTTCCACACTAATCCCAAAACTCAAACAAAAAAATGAAGAAAGAAAATGAAATATAGTATGCTTTGATCTATACCAAGACCCCACCAGTTTCCTCTCTGGAAGAAGCTAACACTCATCAAGAATCCCCTGGGATTCTCTGGGATCAAGTAGGAGGGGATGGATTTAAGGGAATTGGAGGTGAGGGGTAATAGAAGGGAGAGAGGTGGAAAGAAAACCACTTTTGAGGACAGACAGGATGAAAGGAGAGAGAGTAGGTGGGGAAATAGGATGGAGGCTAATATACAGTAATGAAAACAGTAAAAAAAATTTTACAAGTCTCTTCAATAAAGGCATTTCTCAAATACATAGGGACATGTGTTCAAATGCACAAGACTACAAGTCATTCTCCAATTGAAAAATGGTCAAAGGATATGAACAGACAGCTCTCAAAGTAATTAAGGCTATCTATAGTGATGTGAGGGAATGCTAAGTCACTACTAATTGGAGAGATGGAGATTAGAGAGGCTCTGGAGTGCCACTTCACACCTATCAGACTGACTGTTATGACAGAAAAAGAGAGTGACAAGAGTTGAAGGGGATAAGGAAAAATTGACATACTAAAGAACTATTAGGGAAATTCTGAACTGGTTCAACCATTCTGAAGAGCAATTTGGATCTATACTTAAGGGGTTGTAGAGTCATACATACCCTTTGAACTGGCAGTACCATTGCTAAGTCTGTATCATAACTATAATTTTGATATCTAAGCCAGGGAGAGAGAAAACAGGGAAAGAAAACTATAAACCAATTTCTTTAATGAAAATCAAGAAGATTATACCAATATATTACAAAGATAAATACATTAGACGAGGTAGGATTTATACTAGACATGTGACAAAAATTCACAGTGGGTTCAATGTTTGGAAAACTATAAAAACAAAAAATGATATGATTATCTCAATAGATGCAGGAAAAGCTTTTGACAAAATACAATACTCATTCTTGTTAAAAGCCCAGAAAACAGAAGAATTAATGGAACCTAAAAAAAAAAAAGAAATTGAAGGAATTAGAAGAGGCAATGAGGATGCTCTTTGAAGATAATATAATGGTATTCTGGGAGAATCCTAGAGAATCAACCATAAAACTAGTTGAAATAATTACCAACTTTAGCAAAGATGGAGGATATAAAATAAACCTACATAAATCATTAATATTTCTATATTTTACTAACAAAACTCATAAGAGATATAGAAAGAGAAAATCCACTTCATTTAGCTGCAGAAAATATAAAATATTTGGGAATCTACTCACCAAGACAAACCAAGAGATTACATGAACAAGATTATACAGTACTTTTTCACATAAATAAAAGCAGATCTAAGTGACTGGAAAAATATTAATTTCTCTTATGTTAGTGGAGTCAATATAATAAAAATGACAATTCTACCTAAATTTATTTACTTATTCGGCACCATACCAAACTATCAAAAAATTTATATAGAGCTAGGAAAAAATAATAACAAAGTCATCTCTGGAAGAACAAAACATTAAAAATGTCAAGGTAATCAATGAAAAAAATGTGAAGGAAAGTGGCCTAGAAATTCCACATCTTGATATTTCATCAAAACAATCTGGTGCTGTTAAAATAGATTGAGGAGAGAGGAAATTTAAGAATTATTAGAACACCTGAAAACCATGATCAAATAAAGAAGCTATAGATTGTATTTCGAGAAATTTTAAAGGAATACTGCCTAGATGGGTAAATGGAAGTTGAAGGAATCTACCAATCACCACCTGGAAGAGATCCCAAAAAAGAAAACTCCCAGAAATATATTAAAGCCAAGTTTCTAAGATCTCAAGCCAAGGAGAAAATATTTCAAAAAGCCAGAGAAAAACAATTCAAGTATCACAGTGCCACATACAGCACTGCAGAAGATTTAGCAGCTTCAGTGTTAAAAGAGGCTTGGAAAATGATATTCTGAAAGGCAAAGAAACTAGGATTACAACAAAGAATAATCTACCCAGCAAAACAGAATAATCTTTCAAGGAAAAAATAGATATTTAATGACATAAAGGACTTCCAAGCATTCTTGATGAGAAAACCAGAATTGAATAGAAAATTTCACATTCAAATAGAAGGTTCAAAAAAAAGCATAAATAGGTAAACATGAAAAAGTAATTAAAAGGGACCCAATAAAAGTTAAATTATTTGCATTCCAAAAAAAAAAAACCATGGAGTGATGGTGCCAAATTATAATATAATGAAATGGATTTGAAATAGATTGAATGACTAAATTCATTAATGATTCAATGTCAGCTTTAAATGAGATATCCAGTGGATTATGCCAGGGATCTCAGGAAGGCCCTATACTTAACATTATTTCCCCCCAAAGACATAGATAAAGCCAGAGTTGGCAGGTTTATACAATTTGTAGATAACAAAGCTGGGAGGGACTACTCACACAATAAATGACAGGCAATATTCTAAACTTAAGGAAGATAAAAAGATGAAATTTAATAGAGATAAATGTAAAATTGTATACTCTGGTTCAAAAAATAAACTTTACAAGTATTAGACATAGGAAACATATACCAAGTTACTAGTGTGTTTGAAAAAGATATGCAATTTTAGTGGCCTGCAGGCTCAATATGAGTCAACAGTGTGATATAGTAGCCAATATTGTTTTTAATATGATTTCGAGATGTCTTAAAAGAGGCATAACTGCCAGAGGTGATGGTCTCACTGCATTCTACTCTGATCAGATCACATCTGCTGCATTGTGTTACATTCTGGGCACCATGTGTGAGGAAGATCATGGATAAGGTAATGACTAACCAGAGGAGGTCAACCAGAACCTTATAGGGTCTTGAGTTCATGCCACCCAACTATTAATTGTAAGAACTAGGTATGATTAGTTTGGATAAGAAAAGGTTCAGTGTTATAAATAAGAGTTATATTCAAATATTCATGTGGAAGAAGGATAGGCTCAGATCTCAAAACTAAGAGCAATAGATAGAAATCAGAAAGAATCAAATTTAGGCTTGATATGAAGAAAAACTTCCCAACAATTAGAACAAAAAGACAATGGGCTGTCTTGAGAAATAATGGGCTTCCTCTTTTTGGAAATCTTCAAAACAAAGTTGGATGATTATCAGGTATTAGGTATTAAATATATATGTGTATACAATATATACATTATATATACATATATTAGGATATATTTTTGTATATATATATCACAATGGAGACAAAATTGGCTTTAGAACCAAAGGCTTTTTATTTGGTCCCTTTTCAGTCATGTCTGACTCTTCATGACCACACGGGGTTTTCTTGGCAAAGATACTGCTGTATTTTGCCATTTTCTTCTTTAGCTCATTTTATAGATCAGGGAACTGAGGCCAACAGGGTTAAATGACTTTCCAGGTTCATGCAGCTAGTAAGTGTGTCTGAGAGGACCTGGATTCAAATACCACCTCTGATGTTAACTATTCATATGATCTTGGCCAAGTTGTATCACTCTGGGTCTCAGATTTCTCAACTGCAATATGAGGGAGTTGGATTGAACAGCCTTTGAGATTCTTTCCAGTGCTAAATCTATAATGCTGTAATCCTACAGTGTCTTTGTCTTTATATAATAATTGTTTCAATACTTCTTCCCTCAATCTCCACCAAAGATTCTTTGCAAGGTACAAATTGGACTAGATTGCCACTGAGCTCTTTTCCAAATTCAGTGATTCTATGGTGCTTAAAAATGGACAAAGCATTTTCATCATGAGAATCTTATGTGACAGGTTGGTTTAATATTATTATCCCCGATTTTCAAAGAGGAAAATTATAGTTCATAGTAGTGGGATCATTTGTCCAGACTTCCGGAGTTAAGAGTTAGAATGTAATCCCAGATTTCCTGACTTTGCCCAGCACTCTTTCTCTGACACAAGATTGTCTCTCATGTAATCATGGGTTAATTATTCTTAGAGGACATTTAATCCAACCTACTCATTTGACAACAGGGGAAACTCAGGAAATCCAAGATATTATTAAGTGGTTTGAACAACATCAGGTAGCTTATTGGTGAAAGAGCTAGGACTAGCCCAGGCGACATTTTTTTTTTTACAATGATAACACTGATAATAATATAAATGAAAACTTGAATTTATTTATCACCTTAAAACACTTGTCCCATTCCACTCCTGTGAGGGAGGTAGTTGTACCTAGCCTCTATAAAAATGATGCCATGCCTAGGAACCCTCAGGCTAACCTCTCTTGAGTTCTATATAAGTTCCATTTGTATTTTTGCTCCATCCTCTATGTTGGGAACACCTCCTAATTTAGCAACATCTGCAAATTTAATTAACATACTGTTTATCTTCCTGCTCAGTCAATTAATAAAGATGTCAGGCAGAACAAAGTCTAACACGGCTTCTTGCAATGCCCTGCAAACATCCCCTCCCGTTGGTTGAGGGTCACAACCATTTATCATGCAGGAGATAGAGACATTTGTCTGAAAGAACCTGGGAAATAACCAGGCAAAAAGCTACCCTGAGGAAACTGACTAAGATTTCCAGGCTCCAGATCCTGATTTTACCATCACACATGGGCACAAGTAGGGGAAAAGCTACCCCAGAGGGTCACTGGCTGATAATCATAGCACGGGCTTTGCAGTGATGACTAACCTATTATCTTGTCTCCTTATTCTCCATCATCACTAGACTTTTGCCAGAGTTGGGTAAGGAATAGGCCTTGAGCACCAACATTTAAAGGGTACCAACAATATGTATACACCTTTATCTGCACAGAAACAGCTGAATTTAGGACCTCATTAGAAAAGATAATTATTTTAAATGGGAAGGTATCAAATGATGCTTCTTTCCACCTATAGAACTTGTCCCAGGATTTCTCCCTGTGGGTGTCCATGTCCCAGGTTCTTAGTTCCTTTTCCACACCTACCTCTGGGGTTCATTTTATGTTGTCTTCCTCTAGTAGGTTTTGTGAAGCTTTTCCCAAGAACCAAAATTGTTTGGTATTCTTTTTTGTTACATTGTGAACCGAGGATGTAGGTTTAAAATAGCTATTAGGGCCATTTTTACTATAGATGGAGTAGACAGATGAGGCCAGTGGTTTCCAGATTGTTTTCTGTAGAATTCTGTTGTGAGTGGGTTTCATAAGAAAGCATCCATGCCAAGGAAATTTCTTCATTTAAAATATTAGTAATAAAATTATGTATGTATCAGAAATTGTTCTGAATGCAAATAGATTCCATTCCTTCTACTTTGTTTCTAAATTTTTTCCAATCATTCCTCCCTCAAAATCCTGACATTTTTATTCCCAGGGAAATTTTCAAGCCCTGGGCCCAGCATTTATAGGCTCCATTTATAAATTTAAAGTGGCAGAAATATTCTGAGATCAAATTATTAAGGCTTTGATGATAGTCAAACTATAAATTTCCCTGGGAGTGGGGGTTAACTTTAAAGTGTTAGTCATTTACTACTCAATGTGAATGAAAGTCTGAGCTGAAAAAAGAAAGGAAGAGTAGGAATATGTCTAAGGTTAGGGAAAGAGTATTACTAAGTGGGGTCAAGAATCTATGAGAAGGAACTGGGGGATGTAGAAGACAAAAGTCAGTGGCCACAAAACTTTATCAAGGGCCACCTTGCTGGGACCTTGGGAGAGAGAGGCAGAGAGTAGTTGTCCGCAGATTTAGAGAGATGGAGAGATAGAGATAGGCAGAGGCAGGAAACAGGACAAGAGATATGAGACAGAGACAAAAAAGAAACAGATGAGACAGAGATAGACAAAGGAAGGATGAAACAGAGAGAAGCAGAACCAGAGTGAGATACTGAAAACACAAAAGACAAGAAATCAAAGAGAAAGAAACAGAGGTACAGAGCCAGGAGACAAAGAAAAACATAAAGAGATGATAAGGAAAGAAATGGAAAACAGTAGAGGAAAAGAGTCCCAACTAGTAATTTTTTTCACATGGGACAAGTGGCATTAAATTTGCCTTTAATTCATTTGGGGATTACAGAAGCCCTAGGAAACCAAGAAATCACTTCTGAGGAAGCTATTTGGAAGGAGAGGTCAAGAGTAGAGGTGCTTAGCAAGGGAAGTTGTTCAGTCATTCAGTCATATCTGACTATTTGGGACTCTATGTACTATGCTCCACCATGGGGTTTTCTTGGCAGAAAGTGAAGAGGGTGGCACTATTCTTGTCTGGGAAAGGGTACATGTGTATGTGCTAAGCTCAGTTGTTTCTGTGTTATGCTTGAAGACTGAAAGTATGTGCCCAACATCCCTCCAGGTTTCAGTACCCTAGGGAAAAGAATGTTACTCCAAAAGAATTATGGGAGAGAGAGAGAGAGAGAGAGAGAGAGAGAGAGAGAGAGAGACAGGCAGACAGACAGACAGACAGACAGACAGACACAGAGACAGAGAGACAGAGACAGAGAGAGACAGAGACAGAGAGACAGAGACACACACAGAGAGATACAGAGACAGAGAGAGACAGAGACAGAGAGAGACAGAGAGTGACAGACAGACAGAGAGAGAAGAGAGTGAAGAGACAGGAGAGAGAGAGAGAGAGGTGAGAAGATTGGGACAGAGGAGATAGGAGAAGGGAGGAGAGAAGGAAAGGGAGAAAAAAGAGAAGGAGGAGGAAGATGAGAGAGGGAGAGAGAATAAATGTAATTTATGGATGAAGATGATTATATGATGGGAAGAAGGGGGTATGATTATGGTGACTGCTGGAAGGGAAATTTCTGAAGAGAACCATATTAGAGGAAGTACAACTGAAACTAGATTCTGGATTAAATTTTTCCACGAACCTTGTAACAAGATCAGGGATAGATTATCAAGGTCAGCCCCCTTAGAAAATCATGGCTACAATGCATTCCTTTCTTTTCCTTCTTTCTTTCTACTACTTACCTCCAGGTTAGCACAATTCAGTTCCTTTTTCCTTTTCTTCTTCAAAAAAGGATCATATCTCTAGGGCAATGACCTCTAAACTACTTGATCATACACTCCCAGTTTTTGAGCATGTGCCTCCAGTCCATGTGTATTTATAAATTACATAAATGAATGGATGAAAAACACAATAAATGATTATTATGTTCTTAGCACTGGGGACACATGGAAAAGTCAGCCGATCTCTGCTCTCAAGGAGCTTCCCTTCTATGGGGAAGACAATACCTATGAAAGATTTCAGCCAAAAGGCAGATTGTGCAGCAATAAAACATTTGGTGATACCTCTTCTTTTGTGCCATTTTCCCGAATAAAATCCTATCAGTTTCTGATGTTCAACCTTTTGACAGGGTCAGAGACTTCAGTGATGAGAGCTTCCTTTTCTGGGTCTTCAGTAGCTGGGTCTATAGCATCTTTACCGTGGTTGCATTCCAGGTTGATGGCTGTGGACACATTGGAGCATGAGTTTAGGCTCCTGAGCTCTCTCTATCAAGATCTGGCGGGGTTGGTGGTGGTGGTGGGAATGATGGGCAACGTAGTGGTGGTAGTTTGACTTGTCTGGCATATGCTGCCTTCTTGTATTTCCCTCAAGATTCCTTCTGCTTCAGATAGAGAGTCTTTCATGCAGATGCAGTAATTCCCATCCAGTCTTTATTATATAAAAATGCTGGTGATTTGTGAGGGTTTATTTTATTGTCTGTACCTGCTGAAGTTATTGTCTCAATATCTTTCCTGATTCCCTAGGATTTCCAAGTATAACATTGTTATCAGTAAATAAGGATAGTTTTATCTCCTCTTTACCTATTTTATACCTTGAATTTTTCTTGCTATTGCTAGTATTATCAGAACCAAATAAAATAATAGTGGAGAGAGTAAGCATTCTTGCTTTATTCCCATATTTATTGGGAAATATTTTAGTGTATCCATGTAGAATATGATAGTTGCTTTTGGCCTTAGAGAGACACTTTCTAAGTAAAATTTTAAAAGTCTTCTCTGTGCTACAACTTTGGAGGTTATTTAGCATAAATGAGTACTGTACTTCATCAAAGTCTTTTTTCCAAATCTATTATGATAGATAGTTACTTTTGGTTTGAGTTTTAGATAGATACTTAAAAAATATATAAAAAGGTACCTCTATGTATATATCTTGCAGGGGTTTGTTGCTGTTGTTTTGTTTTTAGCATAAATGAGTGTTTTGTTTTTTCAAAACCTTTTCCCATATCTATTAAGATAATCATGTAGTTTTGCATGTTTTTGTTTTTAATATGATTGATTATGTTTTTCTTTTTCTTTTTTTTTTTTAAACCCTTGTATTTCGGTGTATTATCTCATAGGTGGAAGATTGGTAAGGGTGGGCAATGGGGGTCAAGTGACTTGCCCAGGGTCACACAGCTGGGAAGTGGCTGAGGCCGGGTTTGAACCTAGGACCTCCTGTCTCTAGGCCTGACTCTCACTCCACTGAGCTACCCAGCTGCCCCGATTATGTTTTTCTAATGGAGAACCATCGATGCATTGTGGGCATAAATCCAATTTGGTCAGAATGGCTGATTTCTTGGATGAAACTATATACTCTTTGAGAAGATGTAATTTAAAAAATTTTTGAGTTGATGTTCATTAAATATATTGGTCCATAGTTCTTTGTTTATCATTTCCTGGTTTAGGTATTAGAATTATAGTAGTAGCATTGTTACTAATTATTCTTTAAAAACTTGATAGAACTCTATGAATATATCACGATGATGAAATTTTTTCCTTTGGTGGTTCCTATACAGTTAGTTATAGTTCCTTTTCTGCAATCAGATTGTTTAAGATCTCTTAAATATTCTATTAGTTTGGATATTTTATATTTTTTGGAAGTATTCTATTCCTTTTGTTTTCTCAGTTTTATTAGTATATATCTATGTAGAGTAGAACTAATTATTCTTTGTTGTGATTTCATTTTTCTGTTTGCTACTTTGTTGATTTGAGGACTTTTGCCCTCTCCTTTTTAATATAATTGGCTAAATGTTTATCATTTTTATTAGTCTTTCACAGAATGATCTTATAGTTTTATTTATCATTTCTACATATATTTTTTTATTTCCATTTTTCCTATTTCTCCTCAAAATTTTATACCTCATTTTTTTGTGTTTTCCTTGGATTTATTGTTGGCTTTCTATTTAAAAAAATGAATATTTCATTCATTAATCATTTAAAAATTTTTGTTAATCTATGTTTGTAGAAATATGATTTCCCTGTCCCACCCCCCCACCCCAAGAAGTGTTTTTAGTGTCATCCCAGGAATTTTGGTATACCATTTTATCATTATTTTCTAGAAATAATTATTAATTATTTCAAAGATTTGTTCTTTGATTTATTATTTATGATATCATTGTAAGTCTTCTTTTGGTACTATGATTTTTTTGGTAGTTCCTTAACTAGTAATTATTTTTATTGTATTCTAGTCTGTAAAGGATTTGTTTATTATTTATATCTTTTTGCATTTATTTGCAATATCTCTATGCTCTAAGTTGTGGTCAATGTTTGTAAAAGTTCCATTTAGTGCTTATATATGTATATACGTATATATTTGTATATGTGTACATGTATTACATATACATATGTGTATATCTATATGGATAGATATATTTATTCAATAGGTCTTTAAACTCTAGTTTCTCCAGTTATATGTCCAATTATATAATTTCCCTTTTGTTTGAAGGGGGAAAAAGTTACATTTGGTTTAAAATTGAGAGGGAGCATTGAAATCTCTTTTACCATTACTGTCTGTCTTTTTGTTCAGTTAACTTTTCCTGTGTGAATTAAATGTTAGGGTATTTGGGATATATAAGTTTAATATTGATGTTGGTTTATTTTCTATGGTTTCTTACAGCATAATGTAGTTTTCTTGTTTGTCTCTTTTAATATTTTGAATATTTGTTTTTTATTTGATTGCAATTTCTGACTTTTTAGATTCACATGAATAGTAAATTTTTCTCTAGACCCTCATTGTTATTCTGTTTATGTATTTGTCTTCAAAATGTGCTTTTTGTAAGCAACAGATTGTAGGGTTTTGTTTCCTTGTCTAATCTGATTCTTTTTTGTTTTATTGGATTGTTTAATCCATTCACACTAAAAAACATGGGACTTAAGTTCATCTTTTTCTCTATTTGTTTCTAATTTTTTCCTAATTAGGGTCTTTTTTCTTCTTCCTTATAAATGCAGCAATTTGTCTCCAATTATTTTAACTTACTCTGCTTTAAAGCTTAACTGGCTCTCTTTCCCTCATTCTCAAGACATATTATGCCCTTTCCATAGTTTTGCTTGACTTATTACTCCCTTCGTTTCTTCCTTTTGTCTAGTTATTTAATTCTTCCCTGCTTCCCCCCTCTCAGTTAACTAATCAAGGAATTTCTCTTTTTCTCTCCTCTTATTCAACTTGCTTGGTTCACTAGTGTTTTCAAATTTTATTTTATTTTCATTTTTCTAAAAAAAATGACTTCTTTCATTTATTTTTTTTATCACTATTTATCTTCCTTTTTGTATATTCTAGACCTTAATTCTTTGATTCATGGTTCTTATACCTATTTAGTCCTTTAGTCTCTATATTCCTCACGGAATAAGGCTTTGATACAGCTATTTTAGGGTCATTCTTCTAAATAGTTTCCATGCTACTACCTTGTATATCTTGCTCCATGCCACCAGCTCGTTTTTTTTTCAGTTGTGACATACTTACAAATACCAATATCTGCAAGTGATAGAGAGGATATTGCCTACAGTAGGAATTTTCTTACTCAGAGGAGTATGCAGTTCATTATTAACCTTTGCCTTTTCCATTGTATTTCCCCCTACTTTCCCTTGAAATCTCCTTCCTGTGTCTATGCCCTCCTACTCTTCTCAGAGTCAGTTGTTCCTAGTAGTTCTGATTTCTTTTCACGAGATTTTCATCTTCCTTTCCCTATGGTTCAATCCATTCATTTACCTCCTTGTCTATGCACCTTTAGGCCCCCTTATTTCTGAGAGACTATTGGACTTATTTTTTATTCATTCATTGTTAGTTGTTGACTCAATTAGACTATATTGCCTATCCTATTTTCTTTCTCCCTTTCTCCATTTTTGTTCACTTTTGTGTTTTTTTTTTTGTTTTTTTTTTTTTTTTTTGCAGTATAGTGTTCCCCATCCCCAGAATATTGATTCATCTGTCTGTGAGGTGTTCCAAGGTATAATCCATGACATTTCAGGCCTCTTTTTCTGCCATCACTTCTATTTGACTTCTACTTCCATCTTTTCTTTCTCTGTGTGTGTACTTTTAGAAACAAATTTCTTAGTGGCCTTTCTGTTATTATTCAGTGTTTATGTCCTTGGTTACTATATTATATTTTCCTTTCTATATAATGTCTGGGGAGTTTGAAAAGCAAATAATTTATTTAGTCCTGCTTTTCCTTCTAAGAATGTTTCAAATGCCTCTTCTTCCCTTACCCCCCACACCAGGTTAAGTTCAGATTTGCAAGGTATGTTCCCTTGAATTGCATCTGATTTTCTTTCTGGAACATATTATTCTATTCTCTCCTATGGTTTATGGTGGGTAAAAAAAAATCTCAGCGGCAACTAGGTAGCTTAGTAGATAGAACACTGGGCTGGGAGTTGGGGAAAACCTGAGTTGAAATCTGGCTTTAGACCTGCACCAACTGTGTGGCCCTGGGCTAAGCCACTTAACCTCTGGTTTGCCTTAATCCACTGAAAAAGGAAATGACAACCCATCTAGAACCTCTGCCAAGAAAACCCTATGTGGCATCACAAAGACTCGGACATGATTGAACAACAAAGTATAGTCTTACATGATTAGAATAAAGTTTCAGTTATATTTAAAGGTCTGTTCTTCTGGTTGCTTACAGAATTTGTTTCTTGTCATTGGAAATATTCAATTTAACCACCATGTATTAGAGTTTTCAGAATTGGTTTATTTATCTATTTTCTGCAGCATATCTATGGATTTTTTTTGTAGGGCACTTTGTTTTTTGTATCCAGGATTTCTAAGTAGTTTTCTTTTTTATTTCTTGAATTATAGTGTCAGGTATTTTTTTTTTACTTGACATGTTCTCCTGGGGAACCTACAATCCCTACATAATCTCTATGATTCCTATTCTTGAGATTAGAATGTTTTGCTTGTTAGAAGATTATTTTTTATATTATTGCTTTTTGTCTTTCTTTTTTCAGATTGCCCTTTACTTCTGTGCATTTGCATTCCTAATCAGCTCTTCTTTTCTTTCTTTGGTTAGACTTGCCTCTTTGGATTCAAGTTTTCCCATCCTGCCAATTATTTTTGCTCTGAAGGCCATAAATCCTGCTTTCACCACTCTTCTCTTTTAAATCACTCAGGAACATACTGATATGCTTTCATATTCCTTGGGAATCCACAAGGCACTCTGACCCATCAGGTTTTGATGAATTATTTTTTGCCTTGCAGTATTTATTCATAGAGGTCTGGACTCTTTTAGCCATCCTCTTTGTTGATTTATTTGCTTATGTTCTAGATCTGACTTTTCTTCCTCCTGAGACTTTAGGTAATTTCAGTCTTCTTTTTTCTTATATTCCCCTATTGATTGCTTTTTGGCTCCTTCCCATTTATTGTCAGTTTCTCTGGACCTTAAAGCTGCCTTAGTAGCTTTCCACACCAGGCAAAATACTTTTCACTGGCCTCACTCTGCCCAAAGTGACTTTTTGGGGGGTCACAATTGGCTATAGTTGAATGCTAGGCTTTTCCCCTCAAGCTTAGTGGAGTGACAGACAGCCAAATGCATCTTATCCCAGTTTCCTCTGTTCCTTAGTTCTTTGACTGAACTTTCTTGTAGCATAGAATACTGACATACTAGTGTTCCAGATCATGCAGGATTCTGCCTTTTGGTTTTCCATGGCTTTGGGAGAAGGGTGGGGATGTGAATCTGAGTTCTGTTGCAAGCTATCAAAGCTTAGGGTATAATGGGGGAGGGGTGCTTATTGATTTCTTGAGGTTTTAAAATTATTCTTCTTTATTTTTCATTTTTTGAATTGTTACCTCATTTGGTGTCTTAAACTGTGGAGACAGTGGAAATTGCTTTATATATCTGGCATAAAATGATTATTTTGGAAAAGTTTGAGATGTCTTGAGGATTGGAGAAAATATCTGCTTCTCTATCTCATTGATAATGGGACACTAAAGTCTCCATTTCTAGAGAGATTTCTCCTTTCTAGAACTCTCATTCTAGTATTCCAACTATACCTTGATGAAGCCCTTAATTCATTCAAGTGCTTTTAAATTTGTCTTTCCAGGGCTGACCTTTTGGGAAAGGTTGCTTTTCTTCAAACTCAAGTCTGAAGTATCATCTTGCTTTTCCAGCTATAAAACAAGGATTCTCTACTTCTTAGCTGGGCACATATCTGCAAGCTAATGTCTACCTCCACCTGAAGAAACCTCCAGCCCCCTAACCATCTGTATGTGTGGGTATGGGCCGTGCTTTTGCTAAAAGGCAGGTGTTAAGCTTGGTGTCTTTTGGCTGTCTTTCCCTGCCCTCTTCCGAAGATTACATGACTGAAATATTTGCCAGCATGTCAGTGGATTGATACTATGACTGACAAAGACACATTTCAGGTAATGGTAGAGGGCAGAGATGATGTCCATTAATTTTTTTTGTATTCTACCATGTAGTGTATTGGTTGTACATAATAGATCTTTTGATAAATGATTGTGGAAGAATGAATAAATGTTGAGATGTCATACATGTAGCCCTTGCCTCAAAGCCCATTGGTATGGGACTCTTCTTACTGAGTCTGATAGAGTTGAACTGGTGAGAAGTGAGAGAACCCCAGCCTTCACCAGTCCTTTTGAGGCTTCTTCAAGCACAATTCCCCTTTAGAGTCTTTTCAAGCTATAAATCCCCTTCAGAAATCAATCCTTAGGCTTTATTCTCCTCAAATAGAGAATCACTTCAGGAGCTTCTGGCTTCCAACTTCAGGGTTGAGAAGATGGAAGAAGCCAAGCTAATCTCAAGTTGCTGAAAGAAAAACCTGGAAACACATGGGAAGAGTGTGTATGCTCCATCATGTCCTTATTCCCAGCTTGTTACTCTAAAGACTGGGGAGTTTTCCCTTGGATGAGATCCAGGACACTTTCTCTTGATTGAACTGTTATCTTTCTCCCATTGGGAGAGTTCCTTCACACCCTGAATATTTTTTCCTATGTATACCTTCTCTGATTTCTGCTTTATTATAATTGGATAAATGAATTTCTTTGCCATTTGCTATGTGTGTTCATTGGGGGACTGGTATTTGGGGGGGTCAAATCTTGGAAACAAAACTGGCAGGCCTCAACCCCCAATGACAGAGCAATAAGAAGTTAGGTCAACCTGTTCATATCTCTTAGACAAACAATATATAAGAGAACAGATAGACACTTCTGTCCTGATACCGCCTCTTGGAGGAGAGCCGAATGGCCAGGTTTTTGGCTCTAATCCCTTGCTTCTCTTTCTGGCCAGAATGAAAGTCTCTTTTGGAGAAGAGTAGAAGGAAGAAGAGACAAGAGATGTCTATTCTGTTATCCTTAGAGTTGCACATAGAATCTCATAGCCTAGCCAAGGCCTTTCATCACACATAAATTTTCTCTTTGCCTTAGAGCCTAGTATAATACTCAGGACAAGGTTGGTGCCTAATATGTGCTTGATGAATGATGCCTCTGTTTTGTCTTTATATCCCTTGCACCTAGCACAATGCCTGATTCCTAGTAGACACTTAATAAATGCTTTAAAAAAACCCTTTTTTTCTGTCTTAGAATTGATGCTAAGTATTGGTTCCAAGACCAGTAGAGCAGTAAGGGCTAGACAGCTAAGTGACTCATCCATGGTCACACAGATAGGAAGCGTCTGAGATCAAATTTGAACCCAAGACCTCCTGTCTCCAGGTCTGGCTCTCTATTCCCTGAACCACCTTGTTGTCCCATTACGTGCTTATTGAATTGTGGTACTCAACAGCTAAGTTAAAAGTTAAAAAAAAAATCAGTCCAACCAGTTATTTTGCATTGGGAAGACAAAAATTATTGGGTTTGGAATTGAACCATTGAGAGAGATGGGTTTATAATGAATTAATGTTCTAATCAGAACTGAATGCCAACATGGCTTTTGAAACAGGTGGTATATATGTATACACAGGTGGATTTTTGTAAGGCAAGGTGTAAGGAAGTCCTAATAGGATTTGAAAAGTAACCTAGAGTGGGTCTTGTTTGCATATGCTCAAAAGCCTTCTGTTGTGGGTTTTTGACTTCTCCTGAACAGAGAAAGGAGAAGACAAATGAAAAGATGGAGGGAAATGAAAGCCCCTCTTGCATCTCCAGTTCACTATTACCTTTGAGTTAAAAATGGAGAAGGAGGAGGAGGAGGGGGATGACGGGGAAGAGGAGGATGATTTTGCCTCCCCAGCCCAGGCAGCAGTCCAGGACCAGGGGAGAGGCTCCTTCACTGGCCCATTTGCATTTCAAACAGCCAGTTTGTTTTATCTGTTAATTAGCATAGGAAGACTCTCTCCCAGTAGCAAATGACTCCATTAAACAGACTGTGCTCTGGGCCCATCTCCTCCTTTAAATATTTTTAAAGTGCATGATTAATATACTTCCCCAGCGCCAGTCTGGGACTGTGCAGGGAGGTCAGGGAGCAGGTAAATGAAAGAAAATGGCTTCACTCAGAGATGACTGGGCTATTAATCACTGCCCATTTTCTATAAATCATGGCAGATGGCAGGAGCCGGGCAGGCACTCGTGGGAAATGGAGGCCGGTGTGCATGATGGGATTCGTGGGTAGATGGCAGCCCGGAGCAGGGAGAGAGGTCATCCTCCGGGCTCCGGACCCGCCCCAGAAAGCCCTCCGAGACCACACCTGTGCTTCACCTCCAAGATGCCAGGATGTCCTCCTAGCCCTGGGGTCTGGGAAACTTCCCTCAGTGGCCCTCATTATTCCCCTGCCGCCTCCTTGCTCTCCTCCCTCCAGCCTCATCCATCTGTTCCAGCCATCCTGAGATGGATGGCTCTGCCTGCCATCAAATTGGGAAGACAGCCCTCGTTAATGTTAGCGGCATGTGCTGGTAGGACTTTCCAGCGGAGGGAGGGGGGTGGGCATCAGATGGATGGGATAACGAAGTTATCTCCTAATCAGCAGCTACTCTGGGTGAAACAGGAGGAAAATGATCAGCTACCTGGGTAATGAGGTCATGGGCACCTTGAGTCTACAGGCTGAAGCTTTGGAGAGGGACCTCACTCTTTTGGAATCTGTGATACCTGTCTCCCTCTTCCTCACATATTTGGAATATGTTCCTACTTGGGCATATGGGATTCCTAAAGAAAGGATGGATATTTTGTCTTCTGAATTTTCATGCTCTTCCTTAGAGGTAAGGGGCATCCTTACCTTAAAATGACCAGCCTTTTCAAATCCAGAGCTCTAGAAATGGAGCCTTTTAGTACACCCTCAACTAATTGAGGCATCCTGATATAGCAGACAAGGCAGGAATGCTGGATTTTAAGGTAGAGGCCCTGGGTTCAAATCTCTCTTCTGCCCTCTTATTACCTATGTGACCTTGGTTAACTTGCCTAAACTCTCTGAAACTTGATTTGCTCACCTGAGAAACAAAGATAACTTCCAGGGTTCAGTTATAAATCCAGATATTTTTTATGCATTCATAATAATTTGGGATGAGACTTCTCTTTCTTTTACTATCTCTTGGATTTTGTTATTATTAACTAGAAATGCTACTCCATTTTTTAGAGATTATTTTGTAGCCTGCAATTTTGCCAAAGGAATATTCATCTCAATTAGTGTCTTTACTGATTCTTTTCCTGATTATAACGTCAGTAAATAGTGACTGTTTTATCTTCTTTTTACCTATCTTTAAGTCTTTAATTTCCTTCTCTTATCCTATTGCTAGTGTTTCTCCTAAACACTTTCTATGTTGTTGCCTGGTAAATCTTGACTCCTTGTCCCCTTCTCCTGTTGTGCCTCATACTCAGGAATACCAGCATCTATAGATAACAGAAAGGATATTATTGCCACGTTGGAATTTTTCTATATCCTGATTGTGCAGTTTATTAGTATTATTACTTGTAAGCCCTTACCTTCCATCTCAGAATCAGTACTGTGTATTGGTTCCAAGGCAGAAGAGTAATAAGGATTACACAATGGAGATTAAGTGACTTGCTTAAGGTCACACAGCTAGGAAGTATCTGAAACCATTTTTGAACCCAGGACTTCCCATCTCTAGGCCTGACTTTCAGTCTACTGAGCCACCTAGCTTTCCCCTAGGCAGCTAATTATTGACCTTTATGTTCTTCATGATCATTTTTTCCTTCACTTGCCTTGAAACCTCCTTCCTAGGTCTATGCCTTCTCATTCTTCTGAGTATCAGCTGCCCTTAGGAATTCTGATTTCCTTTTTTTTTTTTTTTTGGTGAGATGAATGGTTTAAACACCAAATCTTTGTAGATTATATCTGTCATAAAGTTAACCCTCTTTAAAATTTTTTTCTTCCTCATAAGAATATCATTAGTATCACTTTCTCCAAACTCCACCCCCCAGATTTCCCTTTTTCTTTCTCCCTCTTTCAATATCTCCCTTTACTTCCTTGCTCATTCTCCACTAGGCTCCTTATCCTTAGAGACTTCTGATTATTTTCCCTTTATTGTTAACCTTTAACTTGAATAGGATATGTCACCTATTCTCCATCTTCTTCCTTCTATTCCCCCTCTTCTGTTTCCTCTCTTTCTTTAATCTAGTCCACAAAATATATTGATTCACCTACAGATGGAGTGTTGTAAGATTTAGTATATGATGTTTCAGACCTGTTTCTCGATCATCATTTCTATTTGATTTTTGTTTTCATCCTTGTTTTCTTATGTACTTTAGAAAGAAACCTTTTAATAGTCTGTCATTTTTCTGTTGTTGTACTTGATTGCTATGTATTTGCTTACTTTCTTTGTTTATTTTCTGGGGTATTTGAAAAGTGAATAATTTATTCAGACCTCATTTTCTTTCCAAGAAAATTCCAAATGCCTCCTTTTATTGAGCTTTCATCTTAAAACAACTTTTTTTTTTTTATTATTAATGGTTAGGTTCAGGTTTGCAGGGTCAGTCACCTAGGGATTTCCTTTTGAGCTACTTTGCCTTCTGAAGACATTTTCCTATTCCCTCCTATAGTTTCTGATGGGTGCAGAATAGTCTCGTGTTATTTTAATTTCCTTTCCTTCATGTTTGAAGGTCTTTCTCCAGATCACATGCAGAATTTGTTGTTTGTTAGTCAATTAGTATGTGTCTTGGAGGTTTCAATATAGGGCTTTTTCTCCTATAGGGGGATCTATGAATTCTTCTGACTGGCATTTTGGTTTTTTTGTGCTCAGAAGTACTGGGCAGTTTAGATCTATTATTTCTTTAAAAAAATTTTTTTAAACCCTTAACTTCTGTGTATTGGCTCCTAGGTGGAAGAGTGGTAAGGGTGGGCAATGGGGATCAAGTGACTTGCCCAGGGTCACACAGCTGGGAAGTGTCTGAGGCAGGATTTGAACCTAGGACCTCCCGTCTCTAGACCTTACTTTCAATCCACTGAGCTATCTAGCTGCCCCTATTATTTCTTGAATTATGATGTTCAGGGATTTTTTTTTTTGATTTGCATTCTTTTGTGAAAACTATCACCCTCTAGTTTTTTTTACACATTTGTCTTTGAGATCAATATATTTTACTTATATGAAGAACATGTTTTCTTTTAACATTATTATTTTTTGCTTCTGTTCTTTTAGATTGCCCTTCACTTGTGTGTATTTGCATTCTCAATAGATTATTCTCTATTTTCTTCCTTTGGTAGGGTTTGTTATTGTGGAGTAAATTTTTTCTATTTTGCCAATTAGTTCTTCTGTGGAAGCCATAAATTAAACTTTCACAATCCTTATTTCTCTTTTAAAACATTAAGGAATATAATCTTGTATTTCCAGGTCCTCTTGGGAATCCATAAACCTATTAGGTTACCTTTTTCTTGCAGTTTTATTCAAAGGCATGTGGACTCTTTTAGTTAACCTGGAGA
This sequence comes from Gracilinanus agilis, assembly GCF_016433145.1. Lineage (NCBI taxonomy): Eukaryota > Metazoa > Chordata > Mammalia > Didelphimorphia > Didelphidae > Gracilinanus > Gracilinanus agilis. The sequence continues at coordinate 310,704,436 of NC_058132.1, read as the reverse complement.
CTATATTCTCTTCTGTTATTAATATCTTCCGTTTGTCTGCTTATGCTCAAGATCTTTGAATCTTATTCCCAAATCCTTTCAAAATTTTAGTCCTTTTCTTTTTTTTTCTCACTTTATCTCTATATCCCTTTTTGGAAAATAATTTTCTTTTTTTGAACAACACTTTTTTAAATTAACAAGTATCCAATGTGATTTTAAAAAACTCTTGTAACAAATATGCATATTTAAATGAAGCAAATTCCCACATTGAGCATTTTTCATTCTTTGTATTGAGTCTACCTCCTCTTTTCCAAGATGTGAGTAACAGTATTCCATTGGCATCATGGCTAGTCATTACATTAATCAGAACTTTTAAGCCTTTCAAAGTTGTTCATTTAAAAAAATGTTATTATATGAATTGTTCTTTTGGTTCTGCTCCATTCACTTTGAATCAGTTCATTTAAGTCTTCCTAGGTTTCTCTGAAACTATCCTCTTTATCATTTGTTACAGCACAATGGCATTTTATTATATCCACATGCCATAATTTGTTCAGGCATTTTCCAGGTCCCTGAGCACTCTCTTAGTTTCAAGTTCTTTGTTACTGCAAAAAGAACTACTTTTAGCATATGTATTTTCATACATATGAACTCTTTTTCTTTTTTTCTTTGATCTCTGAAAAGTTGGCCTATTATTACTGGGGCAAAGGACGCATACACTTCTGTAACTTTTGAGAGATGGTTACAAGTAGTTATCCAGAATGGCTGAATTAATTAAATAGCTCCACCAACAAAGCACTAGTGGCTTTTCCCAAAATTTCTCCGACACTTGTCATTTTCCTTTTTTTTTTTTTTAATCTTTGCATTCTGAATCTCAAAGTGCTTTAATTTACTTTTCTACCTAATTATTAATGATTTTGAGCATTTCCCCCTTTTTTCTAATTTTTTTTTCAGTTCCAAAGTCTCTTTGTCACTCCATCCCTCTCCCATCCCTCTTACCTTCTTCCTCCTTTTTGGCAGCAGTTTCTCTTGGGGATGTAACTTAAAGCTGCTTTGGTTGTCTTCCACATAGGACAACCCAATTTTCACAGACCTATTTCTGCCCCCAAATGACTTCTGGGAGAGACAGAACTTGCTGAATACTTTCCCTCAAATTTAGTGGGGTGTCACTCTGTCCTGTCCCAGTTCTCTGATTAGTCAGAGATAAGATCATGCATGTTATACTAAGCATGTTGCAGGAGAGTGCTGGCATGCTGCTATTGTAGTCTGATCCATCTTCTACCATTTGGACATCCAGGACACTAAGAAGTGGAATTGGGGAGGAAGAGGGTTTAGTTGAGTTGCGTTGCAAGCATGTGGGTCAACTTATGTGCCCCTACTGCCTGAATCAGAGGAGGCAGTAGTAGAAGGGTACTTTAGATGGCTACGGGTGAGTGGCTTTCTCTGTTATTTGTTCAACATATTTTTATCTCCTTTGTATTCTTGGTGTCCTACACTGTAAAGAGAACTGAAATTGCTTCATTGCTTATACATAATTTCAATTTTGGAGAGGTTGGAGTTGCTTGAGAATCAGAGAACATATCTAGTGCTCTCTCATGGTCACCTGAACTGACCAGCCAAGTCCTTTTGATTCTATCTCCATAATATTCTCTCCTCTGTTCCTTCCTCTTTAATTCCAACTTCCACCATTCTTTGGCATACCTTTATTACCTCACACTTAAATTACTGTTATCACCCCATGGTAGGACTTTTCTTTGTAATATCCAGTTCATTAACATTTGTCCTTTCCATGGTCTCTTTTCTCCCCATTTGCCTTGAATTTTCCTCCCTATGTCCTTATTCTTCCACTGTTCTGGGTGCTAATTGGATCACATCATCCTATGTGCTATTGGAATTACTATACTAAGGATGTGATTGTGAGCGTATAGAAGATGAGTCAACATCCCAGTATTTTTTTTTCAACTACAAAAAGCAGTTTTTTCATCCACCTATGCAACTCTTCAGAGGATAGCAACCTGTCCTAGGACATTCCTATTTACTCCATCGAAATAAAATGAGGAGGAAATAATAAAAATAAGATTAACAATGATGAAATGTAAACCATTTTAAACTTTAATCACAACATACATTTTTGTAGTAAATACATTTTTCGTCCCAAAGAATTTATGGTTTTAGAGATGGTGTTATATTTCTATTGTGTACCTCACAGCAGTTGGTACCATTTTGAGTACACAATAGTGCTCAAATAATACTAGCTAAATGATTGATCATTGCTTGTCATAATTATCATAGGGAATTATTTAGAAAGGCTTAGTGTTTTTTTTTTGAGAAATAAGGTGCCTAGTCTCTAATTCAAAGACATTTACTAGCTGTATAACTCTGGGTAAGTCATTTTACTTCTACCTGCCTCATTTTCTCAACTATGGCAATAATAATGGCCAAAAAAGGCAGTAATAATAGCTCCTATTTCCCAGGCTTGTTGTGAGGATATAAAATGGGATAATCCTTATAAAGTGCTTTGCATACCTTAAAGTGCCCTGTACATGTTAGCTATTATAATGCTTATGATTATCCTTGCTCTAAGATAAACACAACCTAGTGAAAAAGCCCACTACTGCCCAGAAAATTTCTGCTCATTCCACTAGATAAGAGATCCATTTGAGTTACCACCATCACCACCACAAACCATAATAAATCACTACCATTAGCAATAATGTTAGAAGATGAGAAGAAAGTTAAGTCCTTGCAGCAGGCAGTGGGTTTGCTTTTATCTGTATCTCTGGAGCCTAGAACCATGCCTTGTACATAATGGTTGCTTGGAAAGCATTTGTTGGGTTGAATTGAATAATAACAATTTAAGCAAACCATGATGATCTGTGCATCATGATTTTTGATCCTCACAATAGCCTTCTGAGATAGGTGGTGAAAACATAATAATCCTCATTTTCCAGAGGAAGGAACAGAAGCTCCAGCTTAAATAGGACCAATAAATATTTATTGATCATTTACTACTTTTAGGCCCCAAAGATGAAGCAAAGAAATGTCAGAAACCATTGGTGCCTTTACTGAAATTATAGTGCAGCTGGGGAGATAAGCCTTGAGCATAAGAAATTAAAAAGAACACTAACAGAATTTTTGAGGGGTGGTATTTAACTGTTGTCAACCTGTTATTGAAATCTATCAATCATTCCTTCTTTGTAATAATGATAATGGCATACATTTATATAGTGCTTGGTTTGCAAAGGCTTGCCATACGTGTTTGATCCTCAGACAGTCCATAAGGTAAGCCTTATTATCACCCCCATTTTACAGATTAGAAAAATTACGATTCATAGGGATTAACTGACTTGGTTAGGGCCATTCAAACTAGAATCAAAAATGGTATTCAAACTAAGCTCTTTCCTGACTCCTGGACCAGCACTCAGCTATATCATTGCCTTCTGATGGTGAATTGGTTTAATCAGATGACTTTCATCCTAATTCCCAGAATAGATTACTGAAGAACCTGTGATACATGGGTAATGAATACATACACAAGGACACAGATGCATACACATGTCAAATGAACTATCTCTGCCTGGACACAGAATTCCATAATGTTATACCCAGGTCTCCAACTGCCCTCAACTGCCCCCTCTCCTGGAGTTCTGGGGGGCACTATGGAATTCTGTGAGGCAGCTTTAACTCAGGATCATGGATGCTACAGGCACCAAGACATTCAATGCCTTGCCCTGAAGACTTGCCCCTGGAGCATGTGGCAGATGGCAGAAGCCAGGGTTTCTGACTCCAAGGTCAGCTTTCTGCCTAATCTATCATACTGCCTCCCATACAGCCATGTAGGGATGCACGCATACATACACACAGCAAATTCTCATGCTAACCCAAATTTTCAACTGTCCAGGGAGAAAGGTGGAGAGACAACTCAGTCTGGCAACAGGTAAAAGTCTGGGACATCACGAGGGCCTTGGGAGCGTGCTGCATTAGGCGGAGAGCTAGCTGTCCAAGAGGTAGGAGATCCATGAAGAAAGAGAGGTGGAAATACCACTTCATCTGCTTTGCAGTTTACCTGAAGTCCCCTATAGATTGGGGCAGCTGGGTGGCTCAGAAGATAAAGAGTGCTGAACCTGGAGTCAGGAAGAACCTGAGTTCAAATCTAACCTCAGATACTTAATAGTTCTGTGACCCTGGGCAAGTCACCCTGTTTGCCTCAGTTTCCTCATCTGTAAAATGAACTGGAGAAAAAAGTGGCCAACGACTTCAGCATCTTTACCAAGAAAACCTCAGATGAGGAATAAAGTCAAACAAGACTGAACAACAATCAGTATAGCTTACGAGTTAAGGTTTGGAACATTTCTTCATTCCACAAGGTGGCAATGTTGGGCTTTTTGGCCAAGCCTGTACTTTGGCTCTCCTTCCCTATTAATGTTTTATGTGATTACCAAAGAAGCAAGCAAACAAAAACCAGACTATTGATACTCCCTTTCAAAGAAACTTTAGAGGAGCTAATTCAAACGAGCGAGCCTCTCCTTTAGTAATTTGGGGGGCAGGAGGTGGGTACTAGTAAAGGAATTTAGAGAGCTCAAGTATACTTTCATGTCTGGTTTACACAAAAGTGCCTAGTAAAGAGCCCCCTCCCTTCTCATTACACAGGAGACACGATGATCTCTTCTCTGCATCTACTTTCCAGCTGTTCAGCATCACCTCCCCACCTTGTCATGGTATCAGCTTCTCCCTTTGGTGCTGTCAGGAAAGACCCAGGATTCTCATTGCCTTGTTACCTTTGGCTCCTCACTGATTGGAAAAGGGCTATTGCCGGGCCACATCTGTTACCCTGAAGAGAGGGGAACACAAACCTTCATCCTACGCACACAGGCATATGTGCTCCTGTGATGAGAGCCATTCCTGCAACTTTTAAATAAACATTGCTGGGGAGATGAGGCAGGAAGCTGCCCTTATGTTTCTCTCTCATTTGGAAAACTGCTACTGAGAGATACCAGGGTCTCTGTCCCAGATCATAGAATGAATGTTAGAGGGAGGGGACTTGAGAGATTGCCACTCTACCTCCCTCCCTTTCCCCTTCTCCTTCTCCCCCCATCTCTCTCTGTTTAGTTCTTTAGTCATGTCCAATTCTTTGTAACCCAATGGACCATATCTATCCGTGGAGTTTTCCTAGCAAGGATATTGGAGTGACTTGCCACTTTCTTCTCTAGAGGATCCTTTTTGTCAGATAATCAGAAGTTAAGTGACTTTCTCAGGATCATACAGCTAGAAAATGAGGCTGTATTTGAACTCAGGTCTATCCTGATTCCAGACCTAGCATTCTAACTACTTAGCATACAGAGGTTAAGTGACTTGCCCAAGGTAATTCAGCTATGAAGTAGCTAGCTGGATTTGAACTCGGATCTTCCTGACCCCAGGCTTACTGTTTCTAACCAATGAACTACAGCTGCCGAGAGCATCAATGCCTTTGGAGACAAGATTTAAAAAAAATTATTTAATTGATTAATTAAGAAAAACTTTCCATGGTTACATGATTCATGTTCTTTCCTTCCTCTCCTCCCACCCCCCTCCCATAGCCAACGTGCAATTCCACTGGGTTTTACATGTGTCATTGATCAAGACCTATTTCCATATTATTGATATTTGTATTAGGGTGATCACTTAGAGTCTACATCCCCTATCATATCCCTATCGAACCATGTGATCAAGCAGTTGTTTTTCTTCTGTGTTTCTACTCCCACAGTTCTTTCTCTGGATGTGGAAAGCTTTCTTTCTCATAAGTCCCTCAGAATTGTCCTGGATCATTGCATTGCTGCCAGTAGAGAAGTCCATTACATTCGATTGTGCCCCAGTGTATCCTTGGAGACATGACTTTTGACTAATGTATAAGAAGCAAGAGCTGAACCCAATTCTTCTCTGACTCCAGCTTCAGCACTCTATCCACCATGTGGATAGGGAAGAAAGAGGGAAAGATGAAACAGAAGACCCCAAAGATGAAAATGAGCAGGATGGTGCCTGCATTTAGACACTCCTTTCCTGTTAGATGATTCTCTCAAAGTTCCTGCACTACTCAGCAAAAGAGAACCCCAAAGTCTGCCAGCAGTATGTTCTCCCACACCAAAGGCAAAGAGGAAAGGGAAGATGAAAGGTTTCCTTTGGTTACACCAGTTCCCATATGCTGCTCCAAGTCAGAACTGTCCTTATGACTGAGTAGAGTGGGTGGTACCCTTTATAGTATTATTTTAGAGACCTCAGGAAGTCCCTCCCCACCCCATTCAAAAGATGTCTTACCCACCAGCTTGTCCCAGAGGCAGAAGATATCAATCTGAAGAGATCTTAGAGGTTCTCTAGATGATCCCATACCTTAAGAAGTCTCAGCATCCTGGTTAACAGTCATCCAGCCTCTGCATAAAGATTTTCAGTGATGGAGAGAGAATTCTATTCCTGGGAACAGTCCATTCTACTTTTGGACAGCATATCTTATTGTTAGGAATTTTTTCCTTATATAGAAATGAAACCATCCTTTCTGCAATTTCTATCCATTTTTCTCTTTTTGTTCTCTAAACATATCTAATCCCTCTTCTGCATGACAGACCTTCAGAAACTTGAAGACATATTCATTCAAGCTGTCCCTTTTTCAGGTTAAAAAGCCCCAGTTACTTCAACAGACTTTCTCATGGCCTGATCCTCCAAGTCTTAAACAACCTTAATTGTCCTTCTCTGGATATGCTCCCATTTGATGATTTTGTTTCTAAAATGTGACACCCATTTCATGCATGTATTTCCAGGTTTCTCTAAAACTGGCAAGCAAAAGCAGAGAATAATTTATACAATAATAACAACATTGTAAACAAAACAAACAACTTTGAGAGACTTAAGATCCCTGATCAATTCCATGACCAACCATGGTTTTGGAACCCCATAACTTGCCAGTGAAATGATGGCTTCCATATGAACAATATGGCATACATTTTTGGACATGGCCTGTGTGGGTATTTATTTTGACTCCGCATATTTGTTTCAAAGATTTTCTTTTTCCTTATCTTTTGGGATGGGGCTGGGGGAGTTGAGAAGAAAAAGATATGAATGCTTGCTAATTGAAACAATTAATTTTTTAAAATGTGACACCCAGAACTGAACAAAATATTCTGAATATGATCTGGACATGGTAGATTACTATGGAAGTATCGCTTCCTATGTTCTGTATAGTATCATGAAACATCAGGGGAAAAAAAGGCTAGATATGGAACCAGACGCCCAAATCCCAGTTTAAATCCCAGCTCTTTCATTGTATGACTTAGGCAAGTCATTTACTATCTTTGGGCCTCAATTTCTTTATCTCTAAAATAAGGGGGCTGGACTAGATGGCTTCTTATTGTACCTTTCAAAATGAATCTATGATCCTTTGATCCAAGGTACCTGAACTATTATTAGACTGTTGTTTCTTTTGGGTCTTGAAGTTTGAACCCAATTAAAAGAAAATTACATCTTAGGCTAGTTAATTAACATTTTAGTGAAGATTTATTCATACTAGCTCAGACCTTCTGTATATTACTTAAACTCTATGAGTTCCAGTTTCCTCATCTGCAAAATGATAAATTTGGATTTATATCTCCAAAGATTTTTTTTCCAGTTCTAATATTCCAGTGTTCTAAGATAGTTGCTAGAAGAGAGAAGGGCTTCTGACTAGGGTTTAATGGGGTAGGAATTAGAAGCTAAAAATAGACTTCAAAATTTTCCTGCAAGCTAGCCTCACACTTACAGAAAATTAAACATATATTCTACTGAGGCCGAGCCCCTAAGACAGTTAGCCCAGACTGTTCTAGCTGCATGTCACTTTAATGCCTCTTTGCTTAGATTTTTAGCAACTTTAGTATTTTGTCTTATTCCAAAATGAGTCTTAAAATACTATTGAGGTATTTTTTTTCTCTTGAGTATGACAAGAAACATTCCATTCTATAACCCTAGTTTCCTTACTGGGCCACCAGTGGTACCAATATGGAACAAGCCCCTTTCTTAAAAATTGTTCATTTATTTATTTATTTATTTATTTTTTAGCCCCCCTCCCCCATGGTTATATGATTCATGTTCTTTCCCTCCCCTCCTTCCAACCCCCTCCTGTAGCCAATGAGCAATTCCACTAGGTTTTACCTGTGTCATTGATCAAGACATATTTCCATATTATTAATATTTGTATTAAGGTGATCATTTAGAGTCTACATTCCCAACCATATCCCCATCGAACCATGTGATCAAGCAGTTGTTTTTCTTCTGCAATTCTGCTCCCACAGTTCTTCCTCTAGATGTAGGTAGTGTTCTTTCTCATAAGTCCGTCAGAATTGTCCTGGATTATTGCATTGCTGCTAGTAGAGAAGTCCATTACATTTGATTGTGCCATACTATATCAGTCTCTGAGTACAGTGCTCTCCTAGTTCTGCTCCTTTCATTCTGCATTAATTCCTGGAGGTTGTTCCAGTTCACATGGAATTCCTCCAGTTCATCCAATTCTTTCAGCACAAAATATTCTATCACCATCAGATACCACAATTTGTTCAGCCATTCCCTAATTGACAGGCATACCCTCATTTTCTCATTTTTTGCCACCACAAAGAGTGCAGCTTTAAATATTTTTGTATAAGTCTTTTTCCTTATTATCTCTTTAGGGTATTAACCCAGCAGTCAAGCCTCTTTTTTAAAAAGATTGTAAGATATTTTATTTTCCCTGTTGCATGTAATAATAATTTTCAACATAACTTTTCTGAAGTCATAAAATCCAAATTGTTTCCCTCTCTAACTTCTCTCCTCCCTTTTGGAGATGGTAAGCAATTTGATCTGGGTTATACATGTATTATTGCACAAAATATACTTCCATACTGGTCACGTTATAAGAGAATACTCATATAAAACCAAAATCCCCAAATAAAAAACAAAGTGAAAAATAATATGCCTTAATCTACATTTCTACTCTAACACTTCTTTCTATGGAGATGAATAGCATTCTTTGTGATCAGTCCTTCAGAATTGTCTCAGATTATTTTACTGCTAAGTGTAGCTAAGTCTTTTACAACTGAACATCATACATTTGTGCAATATTGCTTTTACCCTCTACTGTCGTGATATTGTCACTCATGGTCAGCCAGAATCAGCTAAGCAAGGTTTAATCAACAAAGCCCTGGCCAATAAAAATAAGCTTCCTCATCATCAATAGCAGGAAGAAGTATATTAGATACAAGAACCGAAGCAACACAGCAGTTGTATGGACTGAGTTTTTGAGAGTTGAAGAGCTAATCTAAAGACAACAGCCAAAGAAGGAGCAGGGAAGTGTGAGCTAGAACAGTATGTTTTTGGGGAAAGAACAGGAGATTTTGAATCCAAAAATCAGGTTTCAAATCCTGGCTCTGCTGCTAATTTTGACCTGAGCAACAATGGACATATTGCTTTGCTTTCTTGAATTTTTCTTTTGGAAGGAAGAGTCTAACTCATAATGCCTGGGTGATAGGCAAGAATGATGCCAAGCCGCACAACAATGGGCTTCATTTGGGCTGGAAATAATGCCACACACACACACACACACACACACACACACACACACATTTCCTTCGCTTACTTTTAGGATAAAAGGATTGGAAGGGATGAAAGAAGCCACTGAGTTCAGGATTCTTATTTTATAGAGGAGGAAAATGAGGTACGGTGTCTGGACTCAGGTATTCCTGATTCCAAGTCCAGTCCCCTAACTTCCCTGTCGACTGTCATCCGCATTTTATTCAGTGATGTCTGCAAAGATGATAATCCTTAGCTGTTCTTCTTTGTAAGGATGAGACATGTTTGCCTTTGGCAATAACTCTCTCTGGACACTTGTTCATATTTCTCAGGGAGCACATCTTTCTGGACAGTGCACTCATACCCAATGCAAAACAAAGCATCTAGCTATTTCTCACTGTCCTTTTGTACTTTCTTCTTGGGGCTAGCTCCATTCCCAGTTCCTCTGTCTCTCTTCTGGGTTTCTCAACATTTTAATTAGTAGAAGATAGAATGTTATCCCATTTTCCTGTTTCTTGATCTTCACTTTTAAAGATTTTCTACCTTTCGATGGGTCATGACCTTGCCTAAGGCATTGTCTCTTAGCAGGTAGCCGAAATCTTCCTGGCTTTGGTGAAACTCCTTATCCTATATAGGCCAGGACTTCACAAATAATTTAGGAATATATCACCAAGCAAGGGAAATAGAAATATATATATCACTTATAATCCCTGGAAGTAGCTCTCAACTTGTAGAATGGATTTCCCCAGAGATCATTTACTCATGTTGAAGGTGATCTGTATATCTATATTCTACCCCCTCAAAAAAAAACAAACAAAAATAGCTCATGAGCCCCCACTGATGTATTTTTTATAATCATCAGCCAGAAGATGTTATTAGCTGTAGGCAAGGGCATTTAATGAAATGGTATAGTAAAAAAAAAAGCAGTGATATAACATTTCCTTTATAAACTTGAGACATTCTCCCACAAATACAGAAAGCAATGGGAAGAATGAATATAAGTGGGGAACACACATGGAAGGGCACACGTACAAAGAGCATGTGTGGCCCAGTTGCACATGTGAAAATTTACATATATATATATATATATATATATATATATATATACAGGGAGCACATGTGGCCAGGGTACATGTGTAAAAGGGCCACTTGCCCCTCAGAGACTTCAAGGCCACTAAAGTCTTTCAGTGATGTTGTCATTATGTTCTTTTGCCAGGCCTGCTCAGCACTGTTCTCATAGTCTCTGATCTATGTTGCCGGGCTAGATGCTGCTCTTTTTAATGCTGTTCAGCTGGATATGATAACTGCCAGATGCTAAGATGGGACTGCATGCCACTCCTGCCTCCAGCTTCTAGCTCAGCTGAAATTCTTCACCATCTCTTCCCCAAGAGAAGAACAGTTGTAATAACATATAATTGGTAAGATAAAATATATCATTCTGAGAGAGAGAGGGAGAGGAGGGAGAGTGGGAGAGAAAGAGAAAGGTTGGGAGAGAGAGAGAGACAGAGAGAGACAGAGAGAGACAGAGAGAGAGAGACAGAGACAGAGACAGAGAGACAGAGATACAGAGACACAGAGAGAAAACAGACATTGCATGCTCCTTAAGCTTAGAGCCCATAGGCTTTTTCTTGCTTCACCTGCTTTAGAAAAAGCCCCAAACTCTTTCATATGGAGAAAAACCTTCTTGGTTTTTTCCCATATAGGGTAAATTGCCTTATTTCCAATATGCTTGGCTATGAGACCTTCCATGTCCAGAAAAGAGATTCTCAGGGCCCTGTTCCTATTTATTTAGAATAAAGAACAGACCATTTTAACCAAGTAGCCAATGCTCAAATCTCTCTTTTCATTTGACTAAACTTCTTTTTTAATCTGTTTAGTTTACTTTAGGTTGTTGAGCTTGGGTCCTCTGAGGATGAAGTTACTCTGGGTCATAATAAACATTACATATACTTCCCAATTTTAGACTCTAAAGATTAGGGATATAAGCCAGATCATGATTATCTTTCTAATAACTACCAAACAGTTCTTGTTGTTATGGTATGAGGCTCACTACTCTAATCCCAAATCTCTTCCATTCACCATTGTATATCAGTGGCCACAGTAACAGGTGCAGAGACAAAACTATACCCATAGGATAAGGTCATTTTCTCTTCTACCTGCCTAACTACATTCCTGACTTTTCATATACAGATATGATCAACCAAAGCCTGAAAGGGGATTTAAATTACACCCTTACAGACCTAATAATATGCATTTATTTCTTATTCTATAAGAGAGAGGGAATCCTCCAGATGGATTTGCCTTTGTGGCTATGCCAGACAGAGCCGAAACTTTCTTAAATTGCATGGTACAGTAGAGTATTTGTGTATATAGATGTTCTAAATTTTCTTTGAATGGGGAGGGGTCCCAGTAATTTACAGATGAGCTCTTCAGATATTCTATAACTAGGGTCAATCTAACAGTCACTTTTAGAATCTTACTAATCTATCCTAATATATTAAGCCTCCATTTTCTCATCTTTAAAGTAAAGGGATTGAATTTGATGATCTCCAAGATAACTTTCAGACCCAAATACAGTGATCCTACTAGTCAGAAGTCAGAACAGAAAGGTTTAGATAAGTCATAAGCTAGAATCAATGAGCTAAATGACAATTTGCTGCCCTCAGCACACACTCTGGTGGATCATCTTTTTATAAGAAGGTTCTGACCTTAAAGGAACAATAGTGAGACATGCCAAGAATCTCATGAACTAACTAATATGAGCCCCAAATACTATCTAGTTCAATAGCTTAATATAGCAGGCAAGTCATCGTGGGAGTCATAAAAGAATTCTGAGATTGTGATTAGTCTGGTCTGTCGTCGGATGGGGACAAAAGAAACAGTAAACATTGGCTATTATTGGTTTAAATAAAGGAAGTACTTTCCCTCCAAATCTGGCTTGTATAACTTGATCATGGCCTGTAATTGGTTATTTTTCAGTGTTTGACCATTTTTTCCCCTTAAAAGAGTTCTTATTTATTCTCATTTAAAGTCTATCTTTGAGGCAGTCCATGTTTGGATCAATATGGTAATGATAATGATAGGTGACTTTTATATTATCCTTCAAATGTTTGCAAAGTACTTTGTACATATTACTTCATTTGATGCTCATTATAATCCTATAAAGAGCATGCAGCAATTATTATCCCCATTTTACAAATGAGGACATTGACTTCAGAAGAAAGAGATTAAGTGATTTGCCAATGATCACACCATTAGGAATCAATCATCAGGACCTGGATTCAAGATGATTTCTATGGAAACACACTAAGGGACACCTTGTTTATTTTTTTATTGATAAGAAATAATATTTTCTAAAAGTTCTTGATGTAATCTGAATGAGGGAATCAATTTTTTTCTAAGCTATCAATTGTGAAATTATTTTCTATACTGAAATCTTTTTATTTCATTCTTATTGATATAAATTATTGTTATTAACTTTCTTTTTGGTTATACTTATTGAATTTCTAACGAGGTCTGCTTAGCCCAGAAAGGTCTCCTCTCTGAAACTGGCCAGACTAATAATCACAGTATGAAGAAAAATGTCTTTGATTAGTTAGATTCATAGATGTATCTCTTGAGTTTACATTTGACCAGGTTAAAAGAGAAATCCTTAGAGATAGCGGTTAATGAGGGATTGGATGATTATAGGGAAATATTCTCCAGAAAGAGAAAGTTCTGTTTGACCAACCAAAACTATAATCTAAACTTGGTAGGTGTGATTAATCTTGATGACAGAATTTTGTCCTTATTTTTGGGAATTTGAGAATTATGAGAATACCATGAATTATGAGTGGAACTGGCTTGCATGAAAGAGATACTCATAAGCAGGATAGATACTTGTTCCTTGGTATTTTCTCTAAGTAGAGATACTTGGAATTATTTGATTAATAAATATCTTTCTGGTATATCCATACCTATAAGACAGAGTTTCTTAACCTTCTTCCATGATTAGCAGCTGTGGCTAGACAACATGGTTAGACAAATTTGTGTGAAAAAATTCTGGGGATTTAGTGGGCTGCAAGCTTAATATTAATCTGCACAATTACATAGCAACCATCAAAGATAATTCATTCTTAAAATGCACCAGTAGAGGTAAATTGTCCAGAACACTTGACTTGATATATTCTGCTATTGATGTATGAAGTTTCATCTTCTGTTCTAAGCACCAAATAACCATTTCATTGTATCACTGTGTAGGCACAAATTTATTGTGCCTTCCAAGATGTGGACTACCATTAAGGGAAAAAAGTTAAAACTAAAAGGATCATAAACTTTGAGCTAGAAGGACTTCAAAGATCACCTAGTTCTTTCTTCTCATTTTATAGTTGAACAATATGGAGCTCAGAGAAGTTAAGACTTGTCTAAAGTTATCCAGGTAGTAAGTTACAATTAAAAAAATTCCAACCATAACAAACACCAAATAAGATGAATATTTCAACATATAAAGTAGAACAGAAAAAGAATATTTTATATGAAACTGAATTTCTATTATGCATAGCTTGCTTTTCCTTTTAAGCATATAATAAATTCTATATGTAATTTTCAAAGCTATCTTGCTTGTTTGTGTTTCCTTCTAGCCTTACTTTTGTCTTCATTTACATATTTTTTTAAATGCTTCAATGACTCCTTTCTTTTCTCTTTTATTTCTTTTCCCCCTCTCTTTGGATATTCTCTTTATACCCCCTCCCCCCTCCCCTCCCTAAATAGAAAATAAAGAAAAACAAAACCTTTACAACAAATATATGTAATCAATCAAAACATTCCCACATTGTTGCAAAGAAAAAATCCAAGTTATTACTGACACATGAAAATGCTCTAAATCACTAATAGTTAGAAAAATTCAAATTAATGCAACTTGGAAGGTCCACCTTATACTTATCAAACTGAAAAAGGTGAAAAAAAAAACAGGAAGATGGCAAATGCTGAAGGTTTCCCATAGTTCCATAAGGACATTGTTGATGGAGCTGTAAACTATTTTAGCCATTATGGAAAACAATTCAGAACTATGTCCAGAATGTTAGCATACTGTGCCTATCCTTTTACCTTGCTATACCACCAATAAGCTTATATCTCAAAGAGATAGAAGAAAGAGGAAAAGGACTTATATGTTTATAAATATTTATAACAGCTTTTGTGAAAGCCAGCATTGGAAATTAAGGGACTGTTCTGTCAAGGAAAGGCTAATGAAATATTATTGTGTTCTAACAAATGATGAAATGGACAATTTTTGAGGAAAATGAAAAGACCTTTATAAACTGATACAGATCAAAGTGAACAGAACTAGAAAAACAATTTATATCATTATTAAAAAGAATTATGGAAAGAATCTATTGATGTAATATTATTTTAAACTTTTTGTTTTGAATGTAGCTAATTAAGATGATCATTTTCTAATATTAAGCCCTTTCCTGGTATAGGTCCATCTTTATGATATTTTGTTTTAACCTGTTTACTTTTTTATTTAGAATTTTTGCCTCTCTGTTCATTAGGCATTTTGTTCTGAAGTTTTCTTTTCTTTTTTAAATTCTAACTCTCCTGGTTTATGTATCAAGATCATTTATATGTCATAGAAGGAATTTAGTAGGATTCTTTCTTTTGAAAATTTTGTAAACAGTTTATTGTTGGTCATGTTTCATTTTCAAAGAGGACCAATGACATCATGAGATAATGTCTTGACTGGCATGTGAATTAGATTGCAATGAGCTAGAGCTAGAAAGAATCTATCTAGAATTAGATAGAAAAGAGCTGTCTGCACAAAATTGCAGACAGTTTATATTAGAATTTACTGTTCTTTTCAGTAAGCAATAAATTCATTTGTGCATCCATTTGGTTCTAGAGATTTTTTTCTTGGAAGTTCACTGATAGCTTGTTCAGTTTCTTCCATTAAAGTTAGATTATTTTAATTCTCTATTTCTTATTCTGTTCATTTGAGTCTTTTTTTTTTCAATAATAATCGCTAGCATTTATCAAATGCCTACTATGTGTCAGTTGCTGAATTAAATGGCTTACAAGAGTTATCTCTTTTGATTCTCACAACAACCATGGGAGGTAGATGTTATTATTACCCCCATTTTACAGTTTAGGAAATGGAGGCAAACAGGGGTTAAGTTTCTTCACCAAGGTTTCATAGCGAGTAAGTGCTTAGATTTGAACTCGGATCTTTCTGAATCTCAGCCCAGTCTTCTATCTACTTTACCACCTAGCTGTCTCATAACTATTCACGCACTTTATTTAGATTGGCTTAATAGTAGGAAAACTACAAGCCAAGTTAACCATGTTAGTTACAAAATCAACAAAAATCATGTAGCTATATCAATAGATTTAGAAAATGCTATTGACAAAATATAACACTCATTTCTATGAAAAACACTAGGAAACATAGGAATAAATGGACATTTCCTCAAGATGATCAATAGTATATATCTAAAACTAAATATTACCAATATATGTAATGGAAATAAACTTGAATCCTTTCCAAAACAATCAAATATTAAACAAGGATGTCCATTGTCACTATTTCTACTTGACATAGTATTAGAAATGTTGCTTATACCTATAAGATAAGAAAAAGAAAGTGAGAGAACAAATATAGGGAAATAAGATTCAAAATGATCATTTTTTGCAGATAATATGATGGCATACTTAAATTGAGTGAACTATAATTATTGTTATAATTATATTGTTATATATATTGTTATAACAATGTATTGTTATAATTATATTGTTAAATATATTGTTGTAACAATATATTCTTATAATTAATTATAACAAACAATAATTTTAAAAACTTGCAATATAATAAATAAATCTACATAAATCACTAGTATTTCTATATAAGACTAGCAACTCCCATCGGAAAGAGAAAAAGGAAATTTTATTTAAAATAACTATAGAAGGTAGAGAATATTTGGGAATCTACCTATCAAAATACCATGAAACATATAAATACAACTAGGGATCACTGCAAAAACATAGATTCACACCACTGGGAAAATAGTAATTATTCATGGGTAGGATGAGTCGATATGTTAAAAATAACAATACTATCTAAATTAACTTACATATTCAATTGCATTGCAACCAAACTACCAAATGATTACTTTTTAGATCTAGAAAAAATAGTAAGATCCACCTGGATGGGAAAAAGGCCAAGAATCGTAAGAGAAATAATGGGAGAAAAAGGCTTACCATTCTCTGATCATAAGCTATATTCAAAAGCAGTTTCTCAAGACAATTTGGGAAAAAGTAGAGTAAATAAGCTATACAACATACAGAAGCAAATTTTGTAATAGTCTAATTTTTGATAAATACAAAGGCCTCAGCTACTTGGAAGGATTACTGTTGGGAAAATTGGACAACAGTATGGAAGAGAATAGATTTTTGCTAATACCTCACACCTTATACCAAGATAAGTTTCAAATAAGTTCCAAAAGTTTTCTCGATATAAAAGATCACATCACAAACAAATTAGAGAAAAATGGGGAGGAGATGCCTATCAGATTTATTGCTAGAGGAAAAATTCATGATGAAATAAAGGACTGAGATGCTTACCAAAGATACAGTGGATTTTTTGGTTACACAAAAGTTAAAACTTAAAATTTGCCCAAAATAATCCAATGAAGTTATTATTAAGAGGTTAATAATTAACTGGAAAAAAATCTTTGCAGTAAGTTTCCCCTAAAAAGTCTCATTTCTAAGACATATAAGAAACTGATTCAAATTTATAAGAATGAGAGCTATTCTGAACCAAATGGTAAATGGTCGTAGGATATAAATAGGCAGTTATTAAGGGGAAGAAACTCAAGCTTTCTATATGCACATGAAAAAAGTACTCCAAATCACTACTAATTAGAGAAATGCGAATTAAAGCAACTCTGAGATTCCACCTCACATCTGTTAAATTGGCAAAGATGACAATGTAGGAAAATGATCAGTGTTGGATAGGAAGTAGGAAAATGGATACACTGTTAGCAAAACTATAAATGACTTTCAATCAGTCTGGAAAACAATTTGGAATTACACACAAAAAGTTATCAAACAATGCCACTTGACCCAGCTATTCCATCTGTAGGTCTATACCCAAAAGAGACCAAAGAAACAGGAAAGGGTCCTATATGTACAAGAATATTTATAGCAGCTCTTTTTAAGGTGGCAAAAAACTGGAAACTAACTGAGTGTTCATCTATTGAGGAATGACTCAATAAAGTGTGGCATATGAATGTTTTAGGACACGATTGATCTATAAAATATGAGGAAACATTATTTCAAAGAGATATGAAAGGACTTGAATGAACTGATACATAAGGAAGTAAGCAGAACCAAGTAAGCAGAACCAGAATAATTCATACATTAATATTATAAAAATGAATAATTTTGAAGACTAATAAACTAAGAATGAAATGAAGAGAACCAGAAAAACAATTTATACAATAATAACAACCCCTGTAAAGACAGAGTTTGAAAGGTATAAGAGCAATGATCGATACAATGAATATCCATGATTCCAATGGTTCAATGATTATTAAGTATACTATCTTTTTCCTGAAAGAAAATCAATGAATTTAGGGTACAGAATGAGACACACACACATGTTTATCCATACATATAGATAGATAGATTTTTTTATATTATTTTTTTAGTTATTTATTTGAGTTCACATTCTGGGGTTTTGGTTTTATAAAATCACTCACAAAAATGAACAATATGGAAATAGAAATTAATAAATAACAACAAACAAACAAACAAGAACCCTTGCTCTAGGTTTTCTAATATTCTGAAGTTATCCTTACAGATCCTGAGCTGCCCGTTTATTAGATCTCCTGTGATGTTACTATCCCTCCTCCTATTTTAATCATTTGTAAGATAGATGTTTTTAAATGTTTAATTAGTTAATTAAAAATATATATACAACCAATGAGGAGATTTATTTGCTTGACTATGCATATTTGTTGTTGAGAATTTGCTTTTCTTTCTTCAATGGAGTGAAGGTGGACTGGAGAGAAAATATATTTGTTAATTTTTTAAAAACACTTAAAAATCGAGAGTTGCAGAGTGCTACAGATGTGGAATTTCCTAAGTACTTTCAGGTGTGTTTACTATTGTTAGTTTTACTTAATTATTTTATTTTGCTATCGTAGAGTAGGGGCAATCTGGAAATGTGTTAGGTACTGATTAATGCAAAAAATAAATCCCTTAAAGTGATTACATTATTTAAATTAGCACTGCATATTTCCACTGGACTAAAACCAATGACCATATTTTACATAATTGTAACTTTGAATAAAGCAAATTTGAATACTTGGGACTACTTCATGAGATTTGTTGTTTGAATTAATTGGTAACTAATTATTACATAAAAGGAAAACACATCAATAAAACATTTTTTAAAAATTTCCAAAGAGAGGAACAACTTTGAAAATTTTAAAACTCTGATCAATGCAATGATAAGGCACAAGTCCAAACAATTTGCCATTCATGTCCTGACAGAGAGGTGATGGATCTAAAATGCAGAGATACATATTTTTATATATGGCTAATACAAGAATTGATTTTTACCAGACTATCCAGCTATGTAATAAGGACTTTCTTTTTTTGTTTATTTTTTTGCTCAGTTGGGGTAAAGGGTACCACTGAGAGGAAGTTCAAATCAACTGAAAGAATCTCCCTAAAAATAATAAACTATCAAAAACAATTCCAATGTTGGCTATACCCAAAAATGTACATCATCTTCTGCATCCATCTTGAGTCATAGGTATTCAATTGCAGATTCAGAATTAGAACTCAAGTCCCTTATCTCCAAATGCAGTGCTTTTCTTACTATTTCACAGGACTTATGTTTATGAAGTTCTGTTTTTCAGACTAAAGTGTAAGAAAGCCTCTTTTCAAAGGTATTGTCTCTTTGAAGTATCTTCACTGATTTTAAAATCTCTAGAGGAGAAAGAGATACTAAAATACAGAGACCGAAGCCGAGTTTATACTAGAAGAACATTTACTCATTGTAGTTAAAAAAAAAAAAAAAAGAAAAAAGAAAACCAGAGTGAATTCAATTCCAGGTCATAAACAATTCTAATGGCTTATGGTTGTTGATTTTGTTTCTACCTAACACCAAATTATATCTTTGGTTGGACCTTTCATTCTTCAAGTGATTGCTTTGGAAACAGATATAACCTTAATGATTCAGCTTCTCATATTTGGTCTTTGTTTATACAATCATTTCCCAATAAAGTGGCAGTTTTGGTGGTGTTTATACTCAAGTCAAAGATCAATAAATTCTCCTTGACTGCCCCAGAATGGCACCCTCTTTTTCTTCTTCTCAACTTTTAGTATATTCACTATACCTTTTATTTGGTACTTGATATATGTGACTTTATATATAAATTTATATAAAAATTCTTTATATACATATGTGTATATGTATATATGAAAAGAATATGAGGGTTGGAAGGGTTCTTAGTGGCTACCTAGTCCAACCCCTACACAAAATGAATCCTCAGCTATTAGATACCTTACAAGTTTTTGCAAGAAATAAGAAATTCAGTAGAGATAAATGTAAAATATTAGGTTTGTGTACCAAACTATCTTCTATATGAAGACCTCTAAGGAGGGAAAACCACCATTCCATAAAGCTGTCCAATCCATTTTGGATAGATCAAAATTCTAAGAACATAATTCTAAATTTGCCTTTTTGCAATTTAAACTCATTGCTCCTGGTTCTGCCCTTTGGGGTCAAATAGAAAAAAGTTAAATCCATCCTCTACAGAACAAGTTATAAAATATTTGAAGATAGCTATCATGTTTCCCTGCATTTCTATCCAGGCTGAATATTTCCTGCTTCTTTATCTCATCCTCATGACATGGGCTCAACACCCTTCATTATCTTGGCTACAGTTCTCTGGGAACTTTGCACCTCGTTAATGTCATTCTTAAAATGTGGTACTTAGAAATGAAACTGACATTCCAGATGAGGTCTGATGAGGGCAGCGTACATTGGGACTATTATCTCCTTTCTTAGGAACTATGACCTTCTTTCTTAGTGAATCCCAATATCACATTAGATTTTTTGGCTGCTACATCATATGTCTGATTCATATTGAGTTTTCAATCTACCAGAGTTCCCAGATTTTTTTCAGAACAATTTCTCTCTAACCATGCCTTTCCTATATTATGCTTGGAAAGTTTTTTTTTGCACCCAAACCCAATACTTTACATTTATCTCCACTGAATTTTACAATTATATTAAGACTGTCAAGATCCTTTTGGATCCTGCTTTTATTGTTCTCTCTGTCTTTCTTAGCTTGGTGTCATTAACAAATTTGATGAGCATACCATCTATGCCTTTATCTACGTAATTTATGAAAATGTTATACAATGCAAGACCAAATATAGATTTTGGGGGAACTTTACTCAAGGCATCCCATCATGTTTACATTGAGTGATTAGCAACTACTCTTCAAGTCCAGTCACCCAACTAGTACTAAATAAATCTGATTATGTCATCATCTAATCCATACCTGTCCATCTTCGCCAGAAGAGTAGCATGAGATACTTATTTTAAAAGATTTGCTAAAATCAAGGTCAAAGTCATTTACAGAATCCCCTTCATTTATTGGTTTATTAATCGTGATCCCTCCCTTCCCCAAAAAGGAAATGAGATTACACTAACATGTCTCTTAACCAATGAAGTCACTTCGGTTCTTTATAATTACTGGTTCCCTTTCCAGATGTTTGACCAACATACCCATGAGTCATGTCAACTCAACAAGCATCTATTAAGCACCTACTATATGTCAGGCATTGTGCTAAGTGCTTATGCCGATCACTTTAGTGGTCCATTCTAGAATCGTGTCAGTAATTGAAGGTAAGTTCAGAGGGTTATAGCTCATAGATTTTTATCTTCCCTTCTTTGAAAGCTGGGACACCATTTATCTTCTCCAAACTTATGATACCTCTCCTTTCCCCCATGATCTTTCAAATATCAATGACAGTGCTAACAATGATCACTCCCTGCTGATTCATTCAGGACCTAATCATCTGAGCCAGGGGGCTTAACTTCCTTAAGGGTAGGTAGGTGCTTTCTTATTATCTCCTGACATCTTGCATATCAACTCTCTGTTCATATTTTTTCCATCATTTCAAATGTAAAAGTAGTTCTCCTTTGCAGAGAAAAGTTATGTTGTTTTTTTTTTTTTAATCACAAATCCTATCTTTCCAAATAGATTAAAAGCTCCTCTTGGGCAGGGACGATTTCCTCTAACTCTTTCAACTCCATCCTCCTCCCACAGTGTACAACACAGTGCCTTGTACACAGTAGATATTCAATAATTATGTCAATTGATTAATTGAGGGTTAATGTTCATAAACAGAGACTAGCTATTTGCAAGTTCATTCATTTGGCTCATGTTTATACTTCTACTGTCAACTCTAATCACTTGTTTGTTTAATCTGAGGTCTCTTTCATTTATTGTTTCCTCTTAGTGCTCTGAAATTCCCCTCTCTGATCACAATCTCCTGTCCTTCCATCTCTCCCTCTAGCTCACTCCCTAACCCATTTTTCATTTGTGTCCTTTCCATGACCTCCACGCCCCTCACTCCTCCCCATTCTCTCAGCCCATTACCCTTCCTTCTGTCACGTTCTTGATGCTACAGTTGATCAGTTCAGTCCTTAATCAAGCCTTAATCCTTGAATTTCTTACCCCCTTGTCTTCAGTCCTATCATTCAGCCTGGGCCACCCCCACAATGCACTTCCCTAATTTCCACCACTTGTTCTCAGAATAGGAATCAGTTTAATATTACCATTGCTACTGCTTTTGCTACCAATTGACTGCCTCATGGCTCCATTCATCATCCAAGATATTTCTTAAGTCAAAATTCCCTTTTCTGCCCACCACTCTTCTATATGTCCCCTATCAGAGTCAAAGGTCCCTGACGGCAAGTATTGAGTCACTTTTGTGTGTGTACCTCCCAGTGCCTAGCATGATATCTTCTTCATAAAAAGTGCTTCTTAAATGTTGTTGTTTTTTGTTTTTTATTCATCCAGTCCAATGATCTTAATCTTAATTTAATTTACTCTTTTTTACTTAAATCTTTTACTCTTTTTATTCTAAATTTCTTAATTTAGTTAATTTAGCAAATTAACTGAATTTTAATTTAATGAAAAGATTTTCATTCAACCTTCAATCCCTTCAAATGATTACTCTATAGATCTCTTCTCTTGGAGCCAAGTTTCCTTGACTCTGTGACCTCATCAGTCTCATAGTAGTAAGGAACAACAGAGAACAGAGCCTGGCGTTTTACCTAGAGCCCTTCTATTCCACAGACATTTTTCTCTCAAATGTTACCAAATAACTTTTTTTAGCTGCTAAATCCAATATCCTTTCTCCAATCCTTATTCTACTTGGTCTTTGTAGCTTTTGATATTATTGATCATCTGTTCCTCCTAAATATTTTCTTTTTCCTTGGCTTTCTTTTTTTTTAATCCTTACCTTCCATCCTAGAATCAATACTTTGACTGCTCTGTTGATTCCAAGGCAGAAGAGTGTTAAGGGCTCACACCCCTAGGAAGTGTCTGAGGTCAGATTTGAACCTAGGACCTCCTGAGTATCTAGGCCTGGATCTCCATTCACTGATCCACCAATTTTCCGCCCCCAGCAATTGCCATTTAAACATTTACACCTAGATAGCCTATCCCAAATTCAATATATGTTCATAGATTTAGAGTTAGGAGAAATTTTAGCCGTTAGTCCAACCTCATTTCACAGAGGAATAATTGGGGCTAAAGATCTTGTAACTTGCCCTAGGTCAATCATGTTTAAAACAACACTTATCATATTCCCCACTAAACTGAGCCTCTTCACCAAACTACACTCTTCCTCTTGAGAGGACCAACTGTCCTCTCAGTCACCAAGATTAACAACCATAGCATCATCTTCAATACTTTCTGATTCTTTCGTCCTTAGCCTAATGTTACCAATGCTTATTAATTTGGCCTTTACATCCATCCCCTTTTCTATTATCCCACATTATCCTCATCCTGGTTCAGTCCCTTATCACATGAAATGGAGAGAAATGAAAACCAATAGAGAATTAAGTGGATAAATGTTTGGGACAGGCAGGAAATGCCATTGGAATTTGGAGGGTGGGGAGAGAGATCAATGAGGCCTGAAGAAGACAAGGAGGGACTTTTGGGGGGAGTGAATCTTGAGCTAAGATTTGAGGACAGGTGAGAAACAGGAACGCACATTCGACAGGTTGAACAAGAGCTCTCCTTCTCTTCTCTTTTTGTGACTGCATTCAGTGCCCATGGATTCAATTACCCTCTCTCCAGAAAGTCAGTTGACCTAGTGAATAAAGCACTGGACTTTGAGCTAGGAACACCTGAGTTCTAAATCTACCTCAGTCATTTATTGGCCATGGGACCTGGGGTACTTAATCTCTCTCACCATAGTTTCTTCATCTGTAAAATGGCGATAATAATAATACTTTCCACATAAGATTACAATGAGGACCAAAGCTGATAACTTAGGCAAAGTGCTTAGCTTAGTGCTCAAAGCATCATATAAATGCTAACTTCTGCTTGCCTTTCTTCAACTGCAAAAAATGAGGATAATAACAGCACCTACATCACAGGCTTGTTGTGAGAATCAAATAAGATCTGTATTTGGAAAGTGTTTATCACACAGTAGGCACTTAATAAATAAGTTAATTAATGAATGCTTATTTTCATTCATTCCTTCCTTCCCACTGGAAATTCTCTTTCTTTTCCTGCTTGCTTACCTCATTCCAGGATCATAAGATTTAGAACTGGAAGGCACCTTAGAGATGATCCAGTCCAATGCCCTAATTTTGCCTGTTAGGAAATGAAGGCCCAGAGATATGATGACTTTTCCAATTTTACAGAGCTAACAAGGAGCCGAGGTGGGATTTGAATTCAGGTCCTTGGATTCCAACATCAGTGTTCTTTCCTTAACATCATGCTAACAATTCTAACAACTTGCTTGGCCTCTGATTTATTCCTTTATGCTTTTCTTTAGCCCTGGTGTTCTGGGAGTTATCTGCCTAAAGAGAGTAACAGTTAATTCATTTGGTTAATGTACAAGCAAAGAATAATTCATGAATTTGGTAATTGTCCATTCTTGATATAGACATAAGCTGCATTTAAAGATTTTATTAGCCAATTACAGGCTCAGGAACTGAATTCCACTTTTCAAAAGGGTAAATTAATCAATCAACCATTTGGAGGGGTCTACAAGGCCACCATTTTCTCAGTTAGAAACAACTTTAGTCTTCTCTCTATATGTGAATTACGATAGGGAAGGAAGGGAGTGAAAAGGAAAATTTTCTAAAAAGGATAATAGATTTCAAACTAAAAAGGACCTTAGGGATCATCTAACCCAGGGGTTCTTAACCTGAGAATCTGTGAACTTGGATAGGGAAAAAAATACATCTTTATTTTCACTAACCTCTAACTGAAATTTAGCATTTCCTTCAATTATTTAAAAACATTATTCTGAGAAGAGGTCCATAGGTTTCACCAGACTGCCAAAGTGGTCCATGAAGCAAAGAAGGTTAAGAACTCTGGCTACTTGTCTGACCTTTTCATTTTACAGCTGTAAACACTGTGGCCCAGAGAGATGGAGTGACTCACTTATAAGGTTATTCAGGTATCGAGTGCCAGACTCAAAACTCAAACCTCCACCTTCTGACTTCCAGTGGGATACTCTTTTCATCCCCCCATGAAATATGATTATCTAGCTGTGCTGTGCTTCAGCCTCTGGTATCTGCGCATCTCATGCCTATTGTCTATTGTCTGATTAGCTCTCTAAGCCTCTGGCCTGGGACCCTGGTGGCCCTTTGTATCTTTGTGCCGAGGGTCTTTGGTATGACACAGCTACATGATGGTGCGACACAGGATGGGGAAGACCTGATTCACTCATTTAACAGGATGCCCATCAGAAAGGGGCCCACAGAGCCACGCACTGAGCTAAGGCCATTAGAGAAAACAGAACACATTGACCAGACTCCCACTGAGCGGGCCTCAATAGCAGGCTGCCCTGAAGATTTCCAAGTATGATGATCAAGGAGACCGGGTGACACGAGGGGTCACAGAGGCCAAATCCACATTCCGCCTGCAAAGCCAAGGGAAATTACCTTGGGGATGGCATATGGCCCAGCCTACCTAATTATCTGGGAGGAATTTCTATCCAGCATCCCCTAATCACTATCCATGCTAATCACAACAAATTGAAATTTATCAGCCTCCAACACCCAGAGGCTGCTGGGCATGTTAACAAAAACCAGGACTAAAAACAATATGTTCGACAAAATAAAAATATGGCCTGAAACCCCTTTGCAATAACTGAGCCGCTTTCTTTCCTTCTTTCTCTCTCTCTCTCTCTCTCTCTCTCTCTCTCTCTCTCTCTCTCTCTCTCTCTCTCTCTCTCTCTCTCTCTCTTTTAATAAGTCAACCTCATTATTCTCGCCCAAATATTTTCCCTTAATTATATTCAAGTGGTGGTGGTGATGGTGGGGCTACATGTCCTTATGCTCTTGGCAGCCGGGGTCCCTAATAAAAAGTAATAATAATAATTAAAAATAACCTGCTAGGCTCTACTTTCTCCCCCCACCCCCTGTTGGCTTCATCCTGATCCAAACTGGCTCTGAACCAGAAAGGCTGTTCCCCTATAGAGACTCTCACACATTTATTCATAACATACAGCCCTGGCAAATGACTCGAATTCTCCTGCTCCCTGCACACTAATAAACATCTGCTAGTGTTTCTTGAGTTCAAGGACTTTGTGGGTAGTAGGCAAGAGAAAGGAGACTTGATTTTAATATAGCAAAGAGGAGGGAGAAGGAAGAGACAGTGTACAATGGACCATGACCTGGGCATGAGAAATGGCGAGTCAGAAGCTCTGGCCAGCTCTCTGAGGATAGTCGAGGCTTCGTTGGGTGATATGTGACCATGACTGGTTGGGCTGGTGGGTTTTCAGACAGGGCTAATGAGGTCAAGTTCATCAGTTGGAGCCCCATGAAGCCTGTTAGCATTGCTATGTTCCAAGGCTATAAACTAGACCCATGGTCCTGTCCGAGCTTCCCCTAAATGTATACTTTTTTGTCATGGAGGGAATTGAGTATGTGTGTGTATGTGTGAGGGCTTGGGGGGGGGGGGATTGTGTGGTAAGAATAAGAGATTGGCACAAATAGAAGTCCACTCCTGGAAAAAGCAATATAGCAAAAGCCCAACGATGGTAAATCATTAACTTCATTGCCACATGCAAATAATGAAAAGTTAATGTTTGTAAAATTTAGAAATCAATCGATAAACACTTAACAGATGTCTACTATGTCCCAAGCAGTGTCCTAGTTGTTGGGTATACAAATACAAAGCATGAAGCAATTTGTCCTCTCTGGGAGCTCATATTCTGTCAAAGCGCTCTCCTCAAGAGAGACCCAGGACATCATCTTAGTATCCCCAAACGAAAACACAAATCAGGGAATTGGGTCACAGAGAAACAAAGCATATCCCCCGGGACCACACATCCAGGAAACATCAGATCTTGGACTTGAACCAAGGTCTTCAGACTTTAAGACCAAAGTTCTTTCCACCAGCACCATCCTAGCACTTGGCTAATAAAACTACTACCAAGAGATTGCTTTGTATCCAGGAAGAGGCTAAGTCCAACTAAGATGGCCCTAGTGATTTCATTCACATATGTGTGCCCATATACTTTCTTGTCAGGACTTCTATCTCACTGGTCCTCACTAAGGTATGAGTGGTTATTAAACTACTAGAGATTAATATTGACTTTAATCGGAGCAGATAGTGGATTGAGAGCCAGGCTGAGAAATGGGAGGTCCTGGGTTCAAATTTGGCCTCAGATACTTCCTAGCTGTGTGACCCTGGGCAAGTTGCTTAACCTTCATTGCCTAGCCCTTACCACTCTTCTGCCTCAGAACCAATACACAGTATTGATTCTAAGATGGATTCTAAGAGAGAAGATTTAAATATTTATATATATATTGCCCTTAATGAATTGATCCCCAGTGTTTATTGAATTTATGCTGGACCTGTTGAGAGGACATGGGCAGCATAAGATAAGAGCCCTGTGCTCAGGAAGCTTTTCAAGAAAAGGATAATCCATCTAAATATCATAGGCTGAGACAACTATGAAGTTCGGAAACTATTCATGTAGGGCCTGCTGTGTGCCTAGAACCATGTTAATGCTCTGAAAGATGACAAGGAAGTACAAGATCTAGACCCTGTCCTTACAATCGAGTTGGGAGACAAGATTAACATTCAAGAAATAGCCAGAAAGCATAATGTAGTCGTACCTATCAACCACGGCAGAGGCAAAAGCTTGTTGGCTTGGTTTTAAAATATTTTATGTTTGGTTTAAATATGATTTTCAGAGGAATGACTACTAAACATTTTAGGACACACAAATTTGCTGGTTTACTAATTTTAGGATATATGAATTTACTACTTTCCTAAGGACTCTGATAATTACCCTTTCTGACGTGCCTCTCCTTTAGACATTAGCCACATTTTGCAATTAGCCCTACCAAAGACATATTTGCAGACTTGACTGGTCAGATTTGTTTAGTTTTGAAATCATACTAGTTAGTGTTTTTGCATAAATACGGTACAAGGGTCTGCTGCAGTCAGATGCTGGTGACTTTGCTTCTTGACGTGAGGAATATGAGGTGGAATGTTAGGAAGGAAAAACATTGGTAAGTGAGGGCAAGCTAAATGAATATTCTGCAGGTCCAACAGAATTTCTGTGGCCAGACGATCTTTGAAAACTATTTGCGTGACCACCAGATGACAGGAGAAGATGGGCATTTCCTGCCAAAGGATTGTGTCTAAATATTTCTTCCCTTCCCGTCTGGAAAAACTGCCGATTGTTGACATCAGTGGAGCCAGGGAAAACTTTTTAATCCTGCCTTTTCCTGACTGACACAAGTTACCTAGCCACGCAGGGTATAAAGCTCCTGCTCTGTCTGCCAGCTGCCATAGCAATAAATTTGAAGAAATGAAGAGAGAGAAGCTAAGTGGCTCAGTGGATAGAGAGCCAGGTCCAGTCATGGGATGTCCTGGGTTCAAATTTGACCTCAGATGCTTCCTAGTTGTGTGACCCTGGGGAAATCACTTGATTCCCCCATTGTTTACTGCTTTTCTGCATTGGAACTGATACACAGTATTCATTCTAAGATGGAAGGTAAGGGTTAAAAAAAAAAAGAAATGCAGAAAAAATAAAGGTCTAAATATCTAGCCTAACTGCCAGTTCTATCTGATGAGAAGAGGCTGGACCCACTGTCTTGTCAATACAAGAGCCCAGTCTTCAAACAGACCTCTGAGAACCACATGCTATTGGGGGAATCACTTCTTCAACCCCATCAAATTCTTGTTTTTTTTTTTATTTTAAACTCTTACCTTCTGCTATATGGTCTAGGCAATTGGGGCTTGATGACTTGCCCAGGGTCACACAGCTAGGAAGTGTCTGAGGCTAGATTTGAACCTAGGACCTTTCATCTCCCTGTCTGACACTCCATCCATTGAGCCACCTAATTGCCTATTTCCATCTCAAATTTCTTGTAGCTACAAAAGGGTTCTTTAACACGAACATCATGATGTCTTTTTTCTTCCAAGAAAATCATTTTTAGGAGTTAAGTAACCTTGGAAACAAAGTATTTTTATGTTCACCATTTCATCTTAGGCCAGTCTTGGAAGTATACATCTACAGTGTAACAAGGAACCTGGGGCTAATTTGTTAAAGTCACTCTTATTCTATTTCAAAGTCATCCTTCTAGAGGACTGAGGTTAGGATGAAAGAAGACAAATACTTGGGGGGAGAACTCAATTTAAGGAAAGATTATCCTCACAGAAATCAGGCTGGAAAACAAATTACTGTTTAACAAATAAGATAGCATGTGCAAAGCAGCTTGTAACCATGAAGAGCTATAAAACTAGATAATAATACTAGCTAATATTTATATAATACTTTAAGGTTTGTTTGCAAAGCACTTGAAAAATATTATCTCCTTTGATTCTTACAACAACGTTGGGAGACAGTAGCTCTTATTATTCCCACTTTATAGATGAGGAAACTGAGGCAGATAGCGATTGACTTTTCCAGAGTGACACAGATAGTAAGAGATTAACTTTTTGACTTCAGGTTCCTTGCTCTATCTATTGTACTAACTGGTCATTATTAGAATTTATAATAATCTTCCCTTTGTTCATTAGAGAATGAGTTTTCCTCTGAGAGGAAAATGATTCCATGATATGATAAACTCATTTTAAGGAATCTGGAAAACTGTTAAACTTACTTATTGAAAAGGGAAAATATAAGGAGAATACAGAGAGGTGGCAGAGAAGATAGAATGCTAAATTTGGGAGTTGTGAGACTTGGGTTTGAATCCTGCCTCAGACACTTGCTGTGTGATCCTGGGCAAGTCACTAAATCTCTCTAAGCCTCAGTTTTGTATTGCAAAAGGGGGTAATACAAATACTTACTTCACAGGGTTGTTGTGAAGGTCAAATAAGGTAATTTATGCAAAAGATTTTGTAAATTTTAAAGCTCTGTAGAAATGTTAGATGTTATTTTTAATTACTATTAATAAAGCATTATCAAACTAATGCTTTAGCATCTAATTTTTTAAAGGAAAGCGAAAGGGGAACAAAACTCTAATAATGAAGCATTTTAATCTTTCCCTCTCAAAACTGTATAAATCTAACAAAAAAACAAAAAAGTCAAGGAGATAAATAAAATCTTAGATATCTCGAGAGAACTAAACAGGAATAGAAAGGGATATATATTTTTCTTAGAGCCTCATGGAATCTTTACAAAAATTGACCATATATTAGGATACAAAATCTTTATAGTTAAATGCAGAAAAGCAGAGTTATTAAATGTATCTTTTTCAGATCATAATGCAATAAAATTATGTTTAATAAGGAAGCATAGAAACACAGAATAAGAATTAATCATAGACTAAATAACTTAATCCTAAAGAATGAGTTGGTTAAAGAACAAGGATCATAGAAATAATAAGTGATTTTATTAAAGAAAATGATAATGAGACAAATACTAAAACTTATGGGATACAACAAAGAACAGGGGACATATTACCTGTCAAACATGGATAGGAAAAAATTTATGAATAAATAAGAGATAGAGAGTATTGTAAGAAGTAAAATAGATAATTCCAAATATATTAAATTGATAAGGTTTTGTACAAATAAAACTAATGTGACCAGAACAAAAGCAATAGGTTGGGAAAAACATTTTATAGACAGTCTCTTGGATAGAGGTCTCATATCTAAAATACATAGAGAACTTTGTCAAATATATAAGAATATGAGCCATTACCCAGTTGATAAATGGTCAAAAGATATAGTCAACTTTTAGATGAAGAAATCAAAGCTGTATATAATTATATGAAAATGTTCTAAATCATTATTGATTAGAGAAATACAAATCAAACCAACTCTGAGATACCATGTCACATGGATCAGAATGGCTATAATGATAAAAGGGCAAAATGATCAATGTGGAAGGGAATGCAGAAAAAACGGGACACTAATACATTACTGTTGGAATTGTAAATCGATTTATCCATTTTTCAGAGAAATCTGGAATTGTGCTGAAAGAATTATAAAATTGTTTATTCTTTTTGACCCAGAAATACCACTATTAGGTTTATTTCTTAAGATAACCAGGGGAAAAAGAAAAGAACCTATGTGTTTTAAAATATTTATAGCAGGTCTCTTTGTGGCAGCAAATAACTAGAAACTGAAGGAAAGCACATCAGTTGGGGAATGGCTAAACAAGTTGTGGTATGACTATGATAGAATTCTACTTGGCTGTTAGAAATGATGAACAGGTTAATTTTGGGAAAATATGGAAAAACCTACATGAAATTATAAAGAATGAAATGAGCAGAACCACAAGAACATTATATACAGTCCCAGAAATATTTTTTGAAGAATGACTTGTGTATGTTTACTTCAGAGAAAAAATTAATAAATAGAAATAAGTAAGACATAGTTCTAAATACATATAAATATATCTTTTTGTCAAATGATGCTTTCTCCAATGAGGTGAAGGAAAGAAGAGAGGGACTTAAATTGGTATTTTAATGTTACAATTCATTTTAAAATTTTCAAGAAAAAAGCAAATTATTCATTTTTTCCTGGATTTATGATCTCATTGTTTTGTAAGCCATAGCAAGTCACTAGGGTCTCATTGTCTATCCCTTAGCACTCTTCTGCCTTGGAACCAATACACAGTATTGATTTTAAGATAGAAGGTAGGGGTTTATTTTAAAAAAAGAAAGAAAAGAAATAAAAAACATAGTAAGCACCAAGGTGAAATGTAAAAAATACAGATTTGGAATCAAGAGAGCTGTGTTCAAATGTGACCTACAACTATTACTAGCTTATAACCAATGTGTGACCATATAATTTCTCTCAGTCTCAGTTTCCTTATCTTTAAAATGGTAATAATAGTATCTGAGGCATCTACTTCACATTGATGTTAAGGATTAAATGAGATAATCTATGTGGAGTGCTTGGCAAACCTGAAAATGCCCCATAAATGTCTGTTTTAATAATCATTGTTATTACACCAAATCCAATAAGAGGTTCTGATTTGCATCTAAAGAACTCACAATGGCGTCTTGTGCAATGAGAATGAGAAACTTGATTGCCAGAAGCTGGTTCCCTTCTCTATTCCTATAGAAGTTCCTTGTTGGTGTACAATTGTGAGTCAAGCAATGCTGCTAATGACAAATGATTCCTATCTACTCATCAACACAACAAAGGCATTGGCAATAATTTTAGTCAGAAATATTTGGTTTAGCACTTACACAGTTCTACTTTGTAATCTGAAGAATCAAAATTACACTGCTTATAAGATATTCTCTAATTTTTTTTCCTGACAGCTCCCTAATTCAGATTAACCTCTTCTCAGGATGACTTAGTAAGGTGTGACTGAGAGAGGCCAACTCCCATTCAAAGCAGAGCTCTTGATCCCTGCCCCCCAATCCTGACTCATCTGAATTTTCCTGTTTCTGTAGAGGTCTTTGCATTCTGTCACTCACTTGGTTTACAACTTAGGGGTATCTTTAATTCCACCCTTTCTAGTCAATCAGTCGTCAGGCCTTGTCATTTCTACCTCTGTCATATCTCTTGCATCCCGTCTCTTATATCTGCTCATATAACTATCATAACTATCAGCCTAATTCACCCTCTCAGGATTAGCGTCTTGTTTGAACCTTAGCAATATCCTCATAATAGTTCTCCATCCCTCAAGATTCTCACTCTGTGAAAGGAAATTCTTGGTTCTCTTTGTCTATTCTGAGTTTACTCTTGTCAAAAGGGAATCCTTTATTCTCTTTGCCTACTTGGAGTTGACACTTTGGATAGCAAACTTAAGTATCCCTACTTAGTACCTCACTAGACTGTGAAGACAGGATTAACTCTCCTTTGTTTACCTTTTGATTGAATCAACACAAGCTTGAACTAGGTGGAGGAGCTCTCAAACCACTAATTGAATTCATACTTTCAGAAACTCAATCAGCCAGGAAACTGTGAACCATTTTGATGAGAATTCATACTTCCAGAAGGTGAGAAGTGGATCCCACAGACACTGCCCACCCTGGGCAGTGCTGGGCAATTTGGAAGCTGTGATTGGCCCTTGTGAAGAGGGGAAGGGACAAGAAGCCACTATAAAAGGCCCTGAATTTCTGGGTCTAGGGAGCTCAGCTTCAAGAAGAATGTAGGCTTAAGGAAGAAAGTTGGCCTCAGGAGTCACCTTCAGCTTGAGTCATTGTCTTGACTTACCTCTTGTAGGGAACTTGGGTGAGTGGATAGCTGGCTTTCCCTTCCTGTCTTCTGGAGAGAGTTTTTAATTCCAGTTAAAGGTCAATAAGTCCTCACTGAGTCTAGTACCTGAGCAATATTTAGTTAGGCTAATGTCTCTTTCCACCTCTTTTGTAAATAAAAGCTATTAAAGGTCACTTCAACTTTGAGCAATAACACTTTGAATTAGCAACCACCATTATTATTTATAATTTTCATATATTTTAGTCAAACCATTAACTTATAATCCCTTCAACTCAAGGCTATCCTTCACACAACTTTCATAAGGATTTTTCTGACCATAACAGTTCTGACCATAACATTCTTTTTCTCTATAAACTGTACAGGCTCCCTATTGCCTCTAGAATCAAAAATCTAACCTTTAGTATGACTTGTTTTTAAACCCTTATCTCCTATCTTAGAATAATACTGAGTATTGGTTCCAAGGCAGAAGAGTGGCAAGGGATAGGCAAGAGGGAATAAGAGACTTGCTCAGAGTCACACAGCTAGGAAGTGTCTGAGGCCAGATTTGAACCCAGGATGTCTTGTCTCTAGGGCTGACTCTCCGTCCACTGAACCACCTGGCTGCCCCCTCTGCTATGACTTTTTAAACCCTTTCATGACTGACCACAATCTACCTTTCTGTCCACTTTTTCTGTTAATCCCTTTCTTACATGTACTCTGGGGTCCAACCAAACTGGTCTTTTTTCTGTTCCTTATATGAGGAATATCCACTGTCATTGCACTTAAGGATATCTCCCCAGTGCCTGGAATGTGCTCCTTCCTTATCTTTACCTTGGAATTTCTTGTATTGTTCAAAGCACAGCTCAAACACCTTCATTATACAGCTTTTCTTGGTTCACCCTATCTGTTAGTGCCACCCTCTGCGATTATGTGATTATTTTG
Organism: Gracilinanus agilis; assembly: GCF_016433145.1. Taxonomy (NCBI): domain Eukaryota; kingdom Metazoa; phylum Chordata; class Mammalia; order Didelphimorphia; family Didelphidae; genus Gracilinanus; species Gracilinanus agilis. The sequence continues at coordinate 310,670,108 of NC_058132.1, read as the reverse complement.
TATATAAAGGGTGTCTCAAAAGTCTTAGGGAAGTTTTGTGCTATTAAAGCTTCTATGTGTACTTAGAGGGGCAGCTAAGTGGTTCAATGGATAGAGCTCCAGGCTTTGAGTAAAAAAAGCTCATCTTCTTGCGTTAAAATCTGGCCTCAGACACATACTAGCTGTGTGACCCTGGATAAGTCACCTCACTCTGTTTGCCTCAGTTTCCTCATCTGTAAAATGAACTGGAGAAGGAAATGGCAAACTGCTCCAATATCTCTGCCAAGAAAACACCAAATGGGGTCATGAAGAGTTGGTAATGACTGAAAGGACTGAACAATAACATATACACAGATATATGTATGCCACATCCCCACGTCTCCCTCACACTCACCTTGCTGTAAGCTTCTTGGGGGCAAGAGACTTTCATTTTTGTCTTTGTTTAACATAATAGAGTACAGTTAATATGTGCTTCTTTCATTCATTATTTTATACGTGTAAAAGGGGATTTAGACAATCTGCTTGGTCACAAGGAGAAGAACCAGAACCAATGGGAAGATGTTACAGGGAGCCAATTTTTGCCTCTGTATAATCTTTGCCCTCTTAGAGGTGTTGAGAATGGAATGGGCTGTGCTTGAGTGAGCACCATATCATTAGAAGAGTTCATGTCGAGTTCAAGACCATCTAAGAAGGATACTATAGATAGAATTCTCCCCTTGGGTAGGAGGTTAGACTGGACACTTCTAAGATCTATGATTCTATAATTGTCTTAAAGAGATTTGCTAACAATTAAATCTCCATGAAGCACAATGGCTGAGTAGAAAGAGGCACAGACCTGGAGTTTGGAGAGACGTGTTTTGAATATTGGCTTTAACAACTATTATGTGTTAACCTGGGCAACCCACCTGAACTTGGTTGAACTTCACTTTCCTTATATGAAAAATGGGAATAATAATACTTGTGCTACTTACTTCATAGGCTTAGTGGGAGGAAAGTGCCTTGTAAACCACAAAACACAATACAAATAAAAGCCATTATTGAAGCCCTTAACCCTTGTTACAATCTCCAGTAAACACAGCAGAGGTATTTTTCAGTAAATGGAGTCTTCCTACACCCTTAAAATCATACCACATAGGAGTCTGACTCCTGGGAAGTGGTATGATATAATGGAAGAATTATGGACTTGAAGTTAAAAGAGACCTGGGTTTGAATTCAGATTCTCCAAGATTAATGGATCCTCAGAGGTCATCTAGTCCAACCTCAGCTTGAACAGGAATACCGTTTACAAGATGGTAGCCAAGCTCATTTGGCCTTACATGAAGATTTCTGGTGAGGGAAATTCCACTAGAGCTCTCCAAAGGCAACCCGTTCCACTTTGGGGTGCCTCTAATGGCCAAGAAGCTTCTTCATATGTCAAACCTAAATCTACACCATTGTTACTTTTAGAATCGCTATGTTAATTTGCAGGTCTACAAAAAATGCCTTAGCATGCCACTTTTCTACAATTCCTCCAAAATTGACTAGTTCTATTTTTTAATCATCTTTGCCAATTTGCTAGTCGTGAAGAGAAACCTTAGAGTTTCTTGTTTTTTTAATGTCCTCATTTTATTTGTTCATTTATTTTTAAACCCTTACCTTAGTAAGGTAATTTATATCAATTCTAATACAGAAGAGTGGTAAGAGTTAGGTAATTGAGGCTAAGTGACTTATCCAGGGTTACACACAACTAAGAAGTATTATGAGGCCAGATTTGATCCCAGATCCTCCCAATACCAGGCCCAATGCTCTATATACTGTGTCACCTAGCTGTCCCTAATATCTGCTTTTTAAAGATAAATGAGGGAAAAATTAAGTGATTTGTTCAAAGTCACAGAGATAGTATTAGATTGAATCCAAGAACTACCAACTTCAAACCTGGCTGTCTATCCACTGAGCCCTCTAGCTGCCCCTAAATAGTTTGTTTTTGATCCCAGAAGTAATAGAAAGCCATTAGGATTTTTTTTTCCCAAAGCTCTCTAATGATTCTTTATTACCTCTAGGATCATAAACAAATTAATTGAGGGGTTTATAAATAAATAAATTTAGTTTATTGAGTGAAGGAATATCATCATTTCAGAACTGTGAATTAGGAAAATCACTTTGGTCACCATGAGGGAGGTGAATGTTGTAGGTGGTGTCCATGGTTTGTGGACTCTTAGAATGTATGATTTTACCCTTTTGTATTGTATCTCTACCTGTTTTCCTCTTCTTACCCTTATTAAGAATTCTGCCACCACCATCATCATCATCAATATCCATATCAGTGATTTAAGGTTTGCAAATCACTTTACAATTATTACTTGATCCTCACAACAACCCTGTGAGGTAAGTTGTATTATCCTTATTTACAGATGAGGAAACTGAGGCAGACCACATTTAATGACTTGACTAGGGTCACACAGATACAGAGTATCCATTTGGTTGCCACTCTAAGGTGGCATAAAGGTCTTTGGTCTGAGATGAATCTTAGGGGACAGCCAGCTAAGAATGTCCAAGAGATCTAGATTTGAATTTTGCCTATCAGCTGTGTGACCTCAGTGAGTCATCTAACATCTCCAAGATTCAGTTCCTTCATCTATGAAATGGAGATAACCCTGCCTCACTGATTCATTTAGAGAAGCAGGATATCCACAATACTCCTGAATGCCGGTGCTACCAGATTAAAATATAATTGGGAAATAGTTAACAGAATAAATAAAAATACAATAAAACAGATAATATTACATTTGAAAACTAATTCAATACATGGCCCACAGGGATCCTCATGGATAGATTAGTGGCCCCCCCTTTTTTTTTTAAGTTTGATACCAGTGGTTCAGAGGAAGAAGTAAGATAATGGAAATCAAATGCCTGGCAAAACTTAAAGCAATATAGATGGTGTCCCCAAAGTCTTAGACTTCTGAGACACTCTACACTGGGATAAAGGATTAGCCTGTGACTTCATGGGTATAGGGACCTCACGGGCAACTATATGCTTCAGTGAATAGAATGCCAGACCTGGAGTCTAGAAGTCTCAGATACTAGCTGTGTGATCCTGGGAAAGTCACCTTCCTTGCCTCAGTTTCCCCATCTATAAAATAACTTAGAGAAGGAAATGGCAAGCCACTCTAGTATATGTGCCAAGAAAACCCCAAATGGAGTCATGAAGAGTCAGATATGACTGAAATATAACAAATGGAACTTGTGTAAGGAAAGTCCCTCTGCCAATTTGGGTCAACCCCTTCTAGTCTTTAGCGAGTTGCTGAGAGTGACTTGACCAGGTCACACAGCCAATATCAGAACCAGATGATGAAAACAAACATTTCTTGGCTTCAAATCTAGCTCTTTCTCCACTATTGCATGCTGCCTCTCAAAGCAATATTTGTACAAACACAGACATACATCTCCACCTACACACAGATCTTTCTATACACACACATATACACACACTTCTAGAAAAGGAATTCTCTTTGGAGAGGAGCATGGACACGGTACCCGTATTATTCTAATTCAATGAGTGAATCGCTCCACCGAGTCCCACTAGCCTCTCAAGGCTGGTCTGCGGCCACACGCAGCTGCCCCGCCAGGTGGCCCGTGTCATCAGTGGCCCTTCTTGGATAGCCATGGCCTCTGGGTTAGGTAAAGCCCCCTTTTCTGGGCTTTCCTCAGAAACGTGATGGTGGCCTGATCCCACTTTGGCACAAAAGTGCGGGATTAGGTTTCTCCCCAGCCATTGGAGGGTCATAATTGATGAGCTGTCTGGTCCCTGCTCTGACAGCTGCTCTGCCATTCTGATGGACTCATCAGTCTCCAGGACTGCCACCCAGACCCCAAAGTAGGAGACGATCTAGCTCTCCCCATGTGAGGATGGGAAGTGTCTGCTCCTGGTAGGTTGGGTCCTGAGAGCCCGGGGAGAGGGGACACCAGTGGTGGGAAGACAAAAGGAGAGTCTCCTCCACAAGGTTTCCCTTCCTTCCATTGCCTGGGGTGAAGGGCAGGGAGCCCGACTGAAGGTGAATGTTTCCTGGGCGACTGTCACTTGGAACCCTAAGGAAGCGGGGTGACAGTTCCGAGTTCACGCATTAATGCAATAGCTGGGTAATTCAATCACTTTATAGAAGTTGATCTGTCCTTTTTATTACAATTACTGTCGGCCAGGGTGTTTCATTCCATCATGGAAAATAAACATCATTTATCATACTTGTAAAGATTAGCCCCCGACAGCTCCGGCTCTTGCTTTGCATAAATGTGTATTAATGTCGGGCCTGCCTGGAGTGGGGAGAGAAGTCTATATTTCACAAGAATGATTAGGCACTGTCAACGCTGCTTTAAGTAATGTCTTATCATGACTGATATTCCCTGACTGCGAAACAAGGGCCGGGCTGGGGAGGGAGGAGGTCGGGAGGGAAAAAAAATACAATTTATTATTGAACCAGAATGAAAAACAGTGGCAGTGGGGCCAGCATCCATTCCCCCTGGGCAGGGGCTCTCCTTGGAAGGCTCAGCTCCTTGATTATTAATGGAGTCTTCTCTTATTAGAGAGGAATGTGTGGCCCTTCACACTCGCCCACTGGCACAGAAAATGACTGAGTGCTGGCTGGCTGGCCAACTTCTAGTCCTGGAACTAACTTCAGGCCGAGCTTGAGTGCCTAAATCCCTAAAGTGGACTCTGACGCTGCCAGCTCTGAGATAGGAGAAGGGGAAAAAGGCAAAAGAATTATTCAGAGATTTGTCAATCGCTGTGTCCACGATATTTTATTGGCCCCCTATGGTAGAGAAGCTTTCTTTTTCAGCCTAGATTATTAACACTTTGTGGGGTAATAATAATAATTAGCATTTATATATTGCTTATTCCATGCTAAGAACCTTTTATAAATATGATCTCATCTGATTTTTGCAACAAGCCTGAGAGGTTGAGGTTATGATTATACCCATTTTATAGATGAGGAATCTGTGGCAGAGGTTAAGCAATTTGCCTATGGACATGTAGACAAGTAAGTGTTTGAGGCAGGATTTGGACTCTAGTCTTCCTGACTTTATCCACTGTGTCCCCTGGCTATATAGTATAACAATTATTGAATTTATTAAATAAAAAATCTAAATGTATTAAATTACTAAATGCTTTGGTGGAGAGAGTTTCCTCATCCCAATGAAATCACATAGGCAGGTCCTGTCTCTCTTAAGCACTCACTATGGAGTATGGGCCCAGAGACCAAAGATGGTCTGTTGGTCAAGGAGAACCAGCCCATTCCATTTTGGAGAGGCTCCTCTCCAGGCTGGCTCTAAGGTGGTCATTTTGTTACCTGGAGCCACTCAATGAACTAACACAAAGTTAATATTTACTTATTTTTTAATTTTAAAATTTTTATATTAAAATTTTAATTATATAATAAAATTATAACAATTTAATTAAATTATTATTATTATTTAATTTTTATAGACTGATAACACATTTCTCCCCTTCTACTCTCTGGTCAAATTGACTTCATTGCTGTTTCCCATACATAATCTTCAACCATGTACCAGTGGCCCCTTATGTCTGGAATGCTCTCTCTCTTCATCTCCACTTCTGGGAATCCTTAACTCTTCAAAACTCAGCTCAGGTACCTCCTCTCATGTGATATCTTTCCTGTTCCCTCTTGTCAGTGCTTCCTGTTCCCAATTACATTTTATTTATTTTGTATCACTTTTTAAATACGTTGTTTCTTTGTAGAGAATGTAAGCTCCTTGAGGGCAGGTACTAGTTTTTGTTTTGACTTTGTAAACAACTTTCAGGGACCTATTTTCTCAAATATAAAAAATGATGGAAATAAACTATATATCAGGGGTCTTTATTATGGATTCCAAGAACTTTAAAAATATTCTCACTATATTTCAATATATTTGTTGGCATGATGCCTGGCACCTAGCAAGGACTACATATATATTTTTTAAAAAACTGGATTGAATTGAGAGGTTGTTTTAGGGGATGAGGGAGGAGAATAGCTTTTCCTGGGCTCTATGTCACCTCAACAGATAACTAAGGCTAGAGCTGCCATTAGTCCTTCTTCTCTGCAAGTCATATATAGGGGCAGAGTCTCATCTCCAAGATTTGAATGGTTTGGGTTCCAGTTACCCAAACATATTCATTGTTCTACATTGTTAGATAGTGAGTTGAAAATTGGAGTCTGGCATGATGGGAAGGAGTCTTGCCTTTGTAAGAAGGGGCTTTTAATTGTTCAAATGGTCTGGATTCAGAGCCAGAGGACTTGTTTTCAAATTTCCACTTAAAACCTATGTAACTGGGGAATATGGGAATATATATTACATGAAAGCACTAGTATAACCTATATCAGACTATTTACTCCCTCGAGGAGGGTAAAGTAGGGAGAGAAAGGGTCTGAACCACAAAATTTCAGAAAACAATTGTCAAAATTGTTTCTACATGTAATTGAAAAAGAAAAACCTCAATTAAGGAAAAAAACCTAATGTGTAACGTTGGGTCAGTCCCAATCTCTCTGGACCTCAATTTCTTGATTCCTAAAACAGGGAAGAGAATAGACCATCTTATTTTTAAGGTACCTTCCCATCTAACTATAATCTTGTGATTTTCAGAAAGTATGGAGGAGTGTGATACATACCTGGGAAAGGAGCATCCCCTACCAGTTAGTTTATTAAAATGTCAGGCTGAACAATTTCATGTCTCCACTCACATATGTTAGTCCTAAAATTTATGGTCTTATGTAGGTTTCAACACTTTGCTCTTTGTCACTTATTTTGGATTTTCTGAAAGCCAACAGAGGATTCCCACAGGGTCTTATACTGTGTTTTGAAGTGACCTAGTAGCTGAGCATGGCTGACAGTTCCCTAAGGAGCTTTCTATGGAAAGCCTTTATGTGTTTGAATGGACATAGCTCAGTATTCGTGGCCAGTCTCCATCCGTCAGGTTCTCCGCCTACCTCTCTTGCACAGGTGCAGAATTTACAAAGACAACCCTTTGAGAGACTGTTTTTTCAGTCCTCTGCAGGGAGGGCTGCATGTCTCCTGATTTGAGACTTGGGGAATCAAAATTAGGTGTTCTCAGTGACCTCATGAAATTTGAACCCATCACTTTAATAATACCTGCTTAGTCTGACTCAGAAGTTGGAGTGAATCCAAGCAGCTCCAAAGGACTGGCTTCTAAGAGAGAAAGAAAGAAAGAGAAATAGCTATATATTGGGCATACACAGAAGGCTGACTCTTTTCTGAGAATGAAAGTTGAGGGGGGCATGAAAAGTGGAAAGAGTATTTTATTTCCAATTCTACTGTTGCTGACCCACTAACAGTCATCAGCCAGAATTCTTACTTTTCTGAGCCTTGGCCTGGGTCTATTCTTGGCTTTGCCACTGATTAGTTCTATGACATTAGGCCCATTACTTCACCTTTCAGGGACTTGATTTTCTCAAATAGAAAAATGATGGAAATAAACTATATATCAGAGGTCTTTAATATGGGTTCCAGGAACTGAAAAAATATTCTAACTGTATTTCAATATAATTAGTTTCCTTTCAATCTTGCCTATTTTATGCATTTAAAAACATTATTCAGGGGAAGGGATCTTTAGGCTTCACTCAATTGCCAAAGGAGTACATGACACGAAAAAGGTTAAGAACACTGGATTAGAGTCACTAAGGTCCTTTCCAATTCTGTCATTTTACATTTCATGGATCCTGCCTTCAAAAAGCTTATGGTCTATTGGTATTAATTAGTTCTACAAATAAAGGCAACCAAGCCCTAAATGACACAGAACATATGTGCATTCAAAGAAGGGAGAGATCAGTGTGGATTGGGAGTCAAGGAAGGCTTCTTGGAGGACGGGGGACTTCAGTTAGGCTTTGAAGGAATGAGAAGTAGATAAACCAAGGGGCTGAAGAGGGACATCCTAGGCAGGAGTAATAATAGCCTGAGCAAAGGCAGCAGGAAAGGAAGAACATTGTATGAGAACGTCCTCTCTCCTAACCTGTCCCTGGATGTCTTCAAGGCTTAGCTCAAGTGCCAAAAAAAGGGCTTTTCTAATCCATCTAGTGTTGGAAATTCTCCCTTCCTATTTCTTCCCTCCTCCTGTGCCCCAACCCCAACTTCTGACTATTTGGAACATATTAGAGGTGTTTCACTCAAGCAGAGAGCAATATCCTGGTAATATTTCTGTCTTTGTATTTTCAGTACCCAATACATAATAGTTGTTGTTTAGTTATTTTCAGTTGTGTCCAACCCTTTGTGATCTTATTTAGGGTATATAGATAAAGAAACTTGCCCAAGGTCACATAGCTTGGAAGTTTCTGAGGCCAGATTTGAACTCAGGAAGATGAGTCTTTCTGTCTCCAGGTCCAGCATTCTACCAGTATCCCTAGCTGCCCTGATTCCTCTAGGTGTTGCAGATTCTCCCCTCCTATACCTTTTCTCTTCCCATGCCTCAACCCCAAGCTCTGACTATTTGGAATGTAGAAGAGTTGTGTCACTCAAGTAGAATGCAATATCCTTGAGATAAGGGACTTTTTTTTTTTTTTTTTTTTTTTTTTTTTTTTTTGCTCTTTGCATCTTCAGTATCTGATACGTAATAGGATGCTTGTATAACCGAATTGACTAGTGCACTCGACTTTAATTCCCAGTCCTGGCTCTACCATTACTTCAAGGTCACTGGGTCCATCCTTGAACAAAGCCATTCTGATGCCAGAACCTCAGATTTTCCATCCATAAAATGTGAAGAATCAGGTTGGTCTATGCTCCATCCATAAGGGGAGACGTTACTTGCCAGTGCTCTTGAGTTCCTCCAAGAGGAGACTCAATAGCTCAGGTGGCTGGTTTCTCTCTGAACTCTCCCAAGGGCTGGAATGGCAGCAACTAATTCCATCGGAGCTAACAGCTGCAGCCAGGATTGTTTCATTTGCAATTTACGATGTGTGCAGACCCTGGCATGTCCTGGCAGACTTTGGCCTCATTTAAAATGTGGTAGGTTTGGGGGGTAGGGAGACTTAGAAGGATGGACATTCCTTACTTGCATTACTAATAACAAACAGCCTTCATGTTTCACCCTCCCTCCCCCAGACTCCACCCCTGGACTATTAAAATAGGAAAAAAATCCACCCTCAAACAACCTCATTTAACCACCATCAGCTGTGCTCTTTTATTTAAGTATTTTTAAAATTTTTATTTTTTTACCAATTAGATGTATTAATAAATTTCCACACAAATCTCCTTAAGTTATATGATCAAACTTATATCCCTCCCTACCTCCTTTCTTTTCCCCCTCCCAGTGCAGGCAGGGAAAAGAATGGACAGCCTTGGAGATTTTTTAAATTGGAAAAAAAGCTTGCTAGATCAAGCCTTTGGTCTTGCTAGATGGTCCAACTTTCTAATTTCACAAATGAAGAAACTGAGACCGAGGGAGGTGTGATAACTTGTTCAAAGTCACTTAAAATTAATAGTAGTCAAGGTTAGAATCCAGGTCTCCTGACTCCTGAACCAGGGTTCATTCTAATTTGCTAGGGACATCATTAATGCATATGCAGAATTCAGCATAGCTCAGCTATTGGGGCTCCCATGCGATACTTCTGAATTTTTAATGGCTCTCACAGTAGATCTGAACAACTTTTTAATGTCCAGGGGCTTCCTTTTCCTTTACTCAAGTCAGAAAATATTAAGCATCTCTTTCCTTTCTCCTTGCCTCTGATCTCTCCCCATTTTAGTCCATCCTATTTACAACTGCCAGATTAATCTTCTTCAGGCACTGCTTTTAATATGCTCCTTCCCTATTCAAGAAGCTTCACTGACTACCTAATACCTACAAGATAATGTACAAACTCCTTAACCTGAGGTTCAAGACTCTTCACCGCTTGGCCCTAACTCTTCTGGATATATCTCTAACTCTGCTCCCCTTTGTGAATACTATGTTGTAATCAGCCACCTTTTTTCCCTATTCCCCCTAAATATTTCTAAATGTTTAAATTTTAATTTTTTTAAATGTCATGTCCCTGAGACTTTGCTTAATCTGGAACCCATCTTTGGCTGTTAATACCTCACGTGTCTTTGAATGAAGCCCATACTTAAATGTGATCCCCTCCCTAAAGACATCTTGACTCACCCTGGGCTACCATGCTCTTCTGCTTCCCTGTACTATTCATTTGTTATTTCTTTACTGCTTGATATTGGAGATATATCTGGCAGCCAGGTGGTGCTGTGCATAGAGCCCTGGGCTTGGAGTCAGAAATATTTATCTTTCTGAGTTCAAATTTGCCTCAGTTCCTCATCTGTAAAATGAGCTGGAGAAGGAAATGGCAAACTAGTCCAACTTTGCCAAGAAACGCCCCCGAAATGGAGTCATAAAGATTCAGATGCAACTGAAATGAAAGGAATAACAAAAGTATAGATATTTGTCTTTGTCTGAGTTCTTTGACTAGACCATAATAAGCTCTTTCAGAAAAGGGATCATGTCTTAATTTTGTTGATATGTCCTTAAGTGACTACAAAGTGCCCTATGGATACGGGAATGAACATGCTTACCCCTTACTGAGAGTTTCCTGAGTTTGGTTGTTATAGAAAGAAGAGAAAGTAGGAGATCCATTTGCCCTCTAAATTGTTTAGGATGTCTTGTAGCAGATATAAGAGCTTCCCTGGGTAGAGAGTTAATAATGGAACTTCTCTAGAATTCCTAGTTAGATTCAGTCGGTATCCCTTAAGAATCCTGAGAAACTGAGGTAATGGGGAAAGGGTTAGAACTATGTACGAAGAAAGAAAGCAGTGGTATAATCTGAAAGGCCCAAGAAATGGTGAAAGCTGGATAGTGTTCAATGCAGAGAAGAATAATCAGTAAATCTGTTAACTTGTGTTTCTATTTACACTTTTATCCTCAATTGTAATTGTTCATATATATATAAAACCTTCAGTAATTTTCTGTAATTTAATGGAAGTGCTGTCCAAGGCTGCCTCTCTGGTATGAAATACAAGGCGTTTGAAATTCAAGCATATCAGACCTATAGGAATACATGCATATTTTCATTTTAACTGCTGGAGTCAAGAGAGAAAACATTGCTTGAACAGTATTTTAAACAAATAAATATCTTGGGGAAATGAGATCATAAACATAATTCATGTATTTGATTATTGTTTTTCCCTCCTGGGGACATTAGCTATCATTTAGATTTTTTATTTTTAAACCCTTACCTTCTGTCTTAGAATCAATACTAAGTATCACTTCCAATGCAGAAGAGCTGTAAGGGCTAGGCAATGGGGGTGAAGTGATCTGTCCAGAGTCACACAACCAAGAAGTATCTGTTGCCAGATTCGAACCCAGGCTCTCCTGTTTCTAAGTCTGGCTCTGTATCCACTAAGCTACTTAGCTCCTCCTATCATTTACTCTTTAGCCAGGTGTAGGCATCTACTGTTTTTATAGTATTTTTTCAGATCATCAAAGATCTCTTTGTACCTTGATTTTGGTATGGTATGAGCCAATCAAATCCTGAATCCAGGAGTTATAGGTAGGCTGATATTTGAGGTCACCCTTGTTTGAATTGTGAGATGATTCTCTATAGCAAATGTCCAAGTGACCATGTGAAGTCAGTCTTAGCTTCTTCTGGGACCAGCTCTCCAGACCTCCTTAGCTAAGAGAGTCCAGGTCCATCTTAGTTTTCTGTCCAGCAGGGCTCAAGAACGCAATGGTTCTGGATGGTTTGTGATTAGGCTAGGAGCAGTCATAAAACAAAGCAGTTGTAAAAACTAACAGGTTTATTGGTAAATGAGAGATAGGGAGGGAGGATTGAGGCTTGAGGATGCCCTAATCACTAATTCCCTCACTTTCCCCTTCCATCCAAGTCCTCCACAATGAGGATGCTTCTGTTGCTTGAAGCTCCCTAAAACCCTTCCTGCTTCTGGCTAATACCCCAAAAGCACTCTCTATTCTTCCCGATACTATAAATCCTCCCTTTGCTGGTTTATCAGGATGTGACAGGTTTCAGGATGAAAAGGATGAACTCTGGATGTTGGAGTTCATGAGGCTGACCAACCCTCAGCTCTCACACCAACAACTGCCTCTGGACCACGATGTTTTTTAGTCAGGGTTTGAGAGTCTGTAGGATCTTCTTCAGGATGGTTCTTCTGGTGAGTGAAGGTACTCCCAAAGAAATCAAAAGGTTTCCCTTCTCTCCCTCACAGGCTGGTAGAAACAGGATCAGCAGAGATCAGCTCCTTCTTCTCTCAGCTCCAAGACAGGAAGAGCTCTGTTGCTAGTTGCTCCTTCAAAATCTCTCCTCCCACATTCCAGAATCTCCTGTCTTGGAGTTCCTAGCATGCGGTCGTGCTAGCCTCTTCAAACCAACTTTTACTATACTTAAATTCATTTATATTTCTATAGCTTCTACCATAACAATGGTATGGATAGAGTGCTGGTCCTGGAGACAAGAAGATTCATGTTCAAATCTGACCTCAGATAACACTTTCTGACTCTGGGCAAAATCACTTAATCTCTGTTTGCCTTAGCTTCTGCATCTATAAAATGGGGATAATAACATCATCTACCTCCGAAGGGTTCTTGTGAAGATCAAATGAATTAATAATTGTAAAATGCTTAGCAAAATGCCTGGCAGATCATAAGTATTATATAAATGTTAGCTATTAGGATTATTATTATTAATAACAGGAACTAAGGGCCCAGGTAACTCTAGTGTTCTTGTATGTGGTATAATAGAAAGAAGCTGGACTTGGAGACAAGAAGACCTAAGCTAGAATGCCAACACTGCTTCCTCAAGTGAGCTAGGTGACCTTAGGCAAGTTATGTATTTCCCCCTCTCCCTTTATTTTTCTTACCTGTAAAGTGGGCATGATGATACTGACCCAACTTGCGGGGCAGTTGTGAGGATCCAGTAAAATAATGCATATGAAAGTGCCTTGTAAACCAAAAAAGGCTTTTGTAACGTGCAAACTGGTGACGAGCTTTGGTGAGCTCAGAGCAATGATTTATGATCAATAGCCTCACTCCACAGGGAGGCTGAAAAAAATTTCCACAGTGAAAAAACAAAACCAAACTAAAAAAACACCAAACAAACGACCCTTTCCGGTAGAAAAAGTAAAGATTCAGTCATGGACAAAATGTAATAGACCGTAGTTAGGTGGTCACTAGGCCCTGAACATGTGGTTCATATATAATCCTGTGCCAAGGGGTCAGCTTGTTAGCCTGAAGTCAGCCCAGAGGACAGAGGCAGAAACTTTGGAGAGGACATGTATGGGCCTGACCCTGCCCTCTAATTTAAAACTATATACAGATGTGCAAGACAGCCTCTTTCTCGGTGACTGGGAAAAAGGGCCTTTGATTGAGCTATAAAGGATTAAATCCAAACCTGGCCATTAGAAAACATTTCCATCTGCATTGCTCCTAGACCTGCTGCTTCTCTAGGGTCCATTCTGAAAGGCGCCCAGTGACATTTCCAGGAGTCGGGGATTCCCCAAACAAGGTTGCCATCTTGGTTTTCCCCATTTCCTTGAAAAGCATTTCCATTTTGCTCACCTGAGCAGTTGGATCTAAGGATCCATTACCAGAGGCCATTCAAGTGAGGTGAACATAAGGGCCCTTGGGAAGCCTGTTGTACTCCAATGTTTTAATCTCAGCTCTGAAAGGCTTCTTTTCTTTGGGTGTTGTTTTACCTTTACCAAACTGTGGAGGCATTGAAGGATAGTGGGAAGGCAGCTTGATATGGAGTGAGAGGATCAGGGTTTGAATCTCAGTTCTGCCACTTATTTTCCATGTGACCATGAACAAATCACTCCCCATTAGAGCCTTAGCTACTACATCTATAATAAAAGAAATTGGACTATGACTTGTAAGGTTCATTTCAGCTCCTAACCCTATGCTTTTATATTCAGTGACAAGTTTTTTTTATTAAATGAAAACCATCTTGCTATTTGCCTGCTGATGTCCTTATTTTTTCCTGTCTATAAATGCTCCCTTCTTCTAGATCTCTGGAAGCCATTACTCTAGTTCATGGAGGAATTAATCTGCTCAGCTTTGGAGTTCCCTCCTTGGGCTAGAGCTGTTTTAATTAGGGAATGAGAGCATGTTCACTTAATCTTCCACATCCCATCCAACTCTGTCCCTTCTTTTGTCCCTTCCCACCCCACCTCTCACCTTCTACCACCTATTTGCTTTCAAACTTTTTCTCTGGACCAAAAAACCAAATTGATGCTATCATTAATTCTGGAAAAACTTGTGCCCTATAGATCAACTCACCATCCTTTTGGCTTCTCCAAACAAAACTTCCTTCCTTGGGCACCATTCTCCTATATTATATATGTTTTCTCTTCTTATTAGATTATAAACCTCTCCATGGCAGGGACTGTCTTATTTTTATGTGAATAACCCCAGTGCTTGCATTTAGTGCTGGAATTTAGTATGTGCTGAGCCAACACTTTCATTCATTTGACCCTAAAGTGGACCCATAACAAAAGGATCTCATGGAGCAGCTAAGTAGTTCAGTGGATAGAGAGTCGGGCCTGGAAATGGGAGGTCCTGGGTTCAAATCTAGCCTCAAACATTCCTAGCTATAGACAAGTCACTTAACCCCAACTGTTTGGCCTTTACAGCTCTTTGCCTTAGAACCAATAATTAGTATCCACTCTAAGACAGAAGGTAAGGTTTTTTTGTTTTTTGGTTTTAAAAAAAGGATCTCATAACAAGCTTCCCTCTTCTACTCCTTAAGGATCCCAAAGAATACAACCAAATCAAACATTCCTATTTCTCAGCAGGCTTCTGAATTACCATAACTTCCATAATTTCGAAACCTTCAGAAGTCTCCTGGTTTCCAGAATGAATCTTCCATCCTATACTGAAACATGCAGAGGGAATACCCATGTAAAACTCCATCAACAGGTTTTTATTGAGCACCAACTGGATGTACAAATCTAGGTTAAAGAATTTGGACTCATACAAAGCCCTCAAGTAGCTGACCATTTAGTTGGGAAGAAAAAACACAATACAAATCAGATTTAGAGAGGCAATACAATGTGGTAGTTGTGAAATTGGGTCCAAGTACCACTTCTTTTTTTTTTTTTTTTTAACCCTTGTACTTCGGTGTATTGTCTCATAGGTGGAAGAGTGGTAAGGGTGGGCAATGGGGGTCAAGTGACTTGCCCAGGGTCACACAGCTGGGAAGTGGCTGAGGCCGGGTTTGAACCTAGGATCTCCTGCCTCTAGGCCTCTCACTCCACTGAGCTACCCAGCTGCTCCCTACCACTTCTAATAATATTAGCTTTGGACCCTGGGCAAAATCACTTAATGCTCTAGTCAACCTCTAAGATTCTAAGTTGAAGAGTAGGTGCCAACCTGCATTGTTAAAGGAAATTTTCTCATCAGGGAGCTCCTTATAATAATGATATCATAGGTTTGGTCCCTTCCCCCAAAATGCTTCAACCATCAGTACTGAGGCAGCTCAAAAAGAAGGGAGATTTAAAAGGGTGAGAGTAGCCAGAGAAGAAAGGCTTCACAGAAAAAATGGCACCTGGGCTGGGCCTTGATAAATGGATATAGGCAATGGATACAGGCCCAACTCTACTTATCGTATGGTGCATTTGTGGTTATGATTGGTCCTCAATGAGAGCCAAGGGGCTAAGTTTCTAGTTCGAGCCCTGTCTAGAGGAGGGTAACCAGAATTCTAAAGGGTCTCAAAGTCATAATATATGAAGAACAGATGAAGAAATGGGGTGGAGGGGGTTATTCTGAGGAGCAGGAGACCTAATAGAATGTGTTAGCTATCTGCAAGGGCTTGAAGGTCTGTCATTTGCATGATGGGTGAGAGTTATTCTGCTTGTCTCCAGAGGGAAGAACTGAGAAGAAAAGGTAAAAGTTGTGAAGGGATAGATTTAGACTTTATATAAGGGAAAAACAAAAACAAAACTTCATCAATCAGAGCTACACAACAATGGAGTAAGTTAAAAAAAAACCTTTAAAAACATTTCTGAGGAAATGGGTTTCCCTTCTCTAGTAACTTTCAAACAAAGCCTAGATGACCATTTTCATCTGCTATGATATAGAAGAGATTCTTGAGTAGGTAGGAATTGGACTAGATAGTCTTCAATTTTCCATCTGCTTTGTGAGAGTCTATGGTTCTGTGAATGTGCGAGCTTTTGGTGTATTTAGCCTCCTGCTAGATGCCGTAGGGATACCAAGAAGTAAAAGACATAATCTCTGCCCTCATAGAACTCATATTCCAATTGGAGAGAGAATTGGCAGAAAAATTCATGACACTATATATTTAATTGCCAAGCCACATGTGTGGTCTAGATTACAAGAGTAGTAAGAATCCAGAGAAGAGAGAGATCATTATGGGCAGCCAGTCCAGGGAGAATCACAGAGGTGATACATGAGTTAGGCTTTGAAGGATGGACAAATGCCCATTGCATTCCTAGGAAACGTTCTTTTCCAAGCACTCAAAGAAGGTGACGTGCATATGTCTAGGGAGCCTTCACCTCAGACCACAGAAATAGTTTGAAAAAAAAAAAGTAGGAGAAAAATCCACCTGTTCTCTTATTTCTAAATTTCTCCACATTTCTCTGCTTGCCCTTTTCTTTCTTTCCAAAATCTAAATTACTTGACTGATGAGATGTGCATTAATTACTTACATTTAGGCCAACAAAGTAGTTTCCTCATTGCAGCTTTGTGAGGTAGGTAGTTTGGGCATTTGTACTGTTCAGCTGTTTCAGGCATAACTGATTCTTTGTGACCCTATTTGGGGCTTTCTTGGTAAAAATACTGGCGTAGTTTGTCCTGTCTTTTTCCAGCTCATTTTACAGTTGAGAAATGAATCAAAGAGGGTTAATTCACTTGCTCAGGGTCACATTTGAATTCAGGTCTTCCTGACTCTAGGTCCAGTGCTCTCTCCTCTGCATCATCTTGATGTCCCAATTCAGCCATTACTCATACTCATATTATGGAAGAGAAAACTGAGGTTCAGGTAGGTACGATGATTTGCTCATAGTTTCATAGATTGAAAGTTTTGAAGTCGAGACTGAAATCCAGGTCCAAGCTAACCCTTTTTCCATAGCTCCCCACTATTGTTGAGGGTCAGCCCAGTTCTGTGAGAGGTTTGATCAGTTAGTGATGATAATCTTCCCACCTGATACAAAGTCATATGGTAATTTTTCCAGCAGCCACTCATTTAGGAGATTTCTTTTCTTTTTTTTTTTTTAGATGAAGGCAAAGTGAAGTTTCAAGAAAGTTCAGAAAGTGGCCATCATGGGCCAGGCCATGTTCTCTCCACTAATAGGCATCTTTCATTATCATTATCCCTATTAGCTCTTTATTGTATTAGTTATAGTTAATTTACATTTTACTGAAGCATTGAAAACAGATTGCAGATGTTTGGAAACAGATGTTATTTTAATGTTAAGGCGAAATCATGAATATTTATGGGGATTATTGCCTGGATCAAATTACCTTGCTTAAACTGTGAAGTATGTTCTAACATCTTTAGAAGGAACACTAAGAGAGGAGACAGAAAAGTATTGATGAACTCTTGGGCTCACTTCAATTTTCCTTCACGTGGGATACATTTTTTTTCTTTCCTGTAGAGTTAGGAACAGAGGGTCAGTTGTTATAGAACCAATTTAGGGATTTTCCTGTTGCTCATATTAATTTGGCCAAGGCAGGATTTTCCATCTGGCTTTTTCCACCTTCTCTTTCACTGGAATGAGCCTGCCAAAGTCATTGGTACTATACCTTAGGTATGTGAGAAGATGGACCATTCACCCCTGCTTTCCTAAAGATGTCCTTCAACAGAGCTCTAGACCATAGAAAGGGTGGCTAAATGAGCTAGTCTCAGAAGGAAAGGATTAAGACATTTTCTAGTTAGAATGATCAGAAGGGCAGAGGACAAAACCCCAAATATGTCTCCAGTCCCTAGTGTTTCAATTCTGGCACTAAATATTCATTCCTTTTCAGGCTTTAAGTGTCTACTTCTAACATATGGATATCCTGGGAGGGATATCAGCTTTTAACTCCTATCTGCACAAAGGCAATTTGGTACCTCAGAAAAATCAAGGATTGTATGCAGAGTCAAAACCCTCATTTTAGGTCTAATGCTTATTACTTGGGCAACCTGAATGTGCCCTCTTAATTCCCTTGGCCTCAGTTTTCTCAACCTTAAAATGAAGAGACTAGGCCTAGATGACTCCTGAGGCCCATTTCAACTCTAGATTTATGAGATTAAGCTTTGTTTTGAATATATTTTTTTCATTTTTCAAATCACTAGTATTTAAAAAAAAATTAATCCCCTCCTTCTACTACCCTTCTGTGTTGAAAGATTTAAAAAAAAATCCTTCAGTACATATTTACAAATTCCCACATTAGTCATGAACAAAAATGTATATTTTTTTTTATATTTTAGGCCTAATATTTCTCTGTCTGAAGGCGAGTGGAATGTTTCATTTTCATTCTTTTGGACTTGATTCAAGTTCTAAAAGTTTTCAAAGTTGTTTTTCTTTATAATGTTATCATTGCATAAATGGTTACCCTAATTCTGTTTGCTTTGTTCTGTATCAATTCATAAAAGTCTTTATGGTTTCCCAGAAAATCTCCCATTTCATAATTTTTCGTGACACAATAATATTCCATTACATGCATATGCCACAATTAGTTTAGCAATTCCCCAAAAGGAAGGCAACTTTAGTTTCCAATTTAGGACTACCACAAAAAGGCTGTTATAAGTATTTGTCTAATTTTCCTGTTTCTTTGATGTATAAGCCTAGTAGTGCTATATAGTTGGGCTAAAGGGTATACAGTATAGAGTTTGCTATCATTCTGGATATAGTTCAAAATTGCTTTCCAGAATAGATGTACCAGTTCACAATTCTACCAATAGTATATTAATGTGCCTGTTTTCCCACATTACCTCCAACATTTTGTCATTTCTGTCCATCTGAAAGATATGAGGTAGAACCTCAGAGTAACTTTAATTTGAATTTTTCTAATTATTAGTGACTTAGAACATTTTTTAATATGATTGTTTACAGTTTGGATATCTTCTTTTGAAAACTGCCAGTTCATACGTACACTTTAACTATTTATTTATTGGGGAATGGCTCTTAGTTTTATAAATCTGAATTAATTCCACATATCTTAAAAATAAGACTTTTTTATCAATTACTTGTTATAAAGATTTTTTTTAACCTTCAATACTTTTAAATTCTAAATCAAAAGAGCAGTAAGAGCTAGGCAAATGGGGTTAAGAGACTTGCTCAAGTTCTCCCAACTAGGAAGCATCTGAGGTTATATTTGAAACCAAGACCTTCTATCTCCAGGCCTGGCACTCTATCCATTGAGCCACCTAGCAGATTTTTCACAGTTCCTTGTTTCCCTCCTAAGTTTTACTGCATTAGAATGTTTCTACAAAAAAATTTTAAATTT
This sequence comes from Gracilinanus agilis, assembly GCF_016433145.1. Taxonomy (NCBI): domain Eukaryota; kingdom Metazoa; phylum Chordata; class Mammalia; order Didelphimorphia; family Didelphidae; genus Gracilinanus; species Gracilinanus agilis. The sequence goes on along the minus strand of NC_058132.1, from coordinate 310,650,709 downwards.
TATATTACCAAAATTATTCCTATTATCCCTGTAATCCTCTTTATTTATTCATAAATTTGTCCCTATTCACAGATCTAAAAGGTCATTCCTTTCTTACTCCTTTAGTTGCTCATGCTACGACCTTTATATCTCTGTTTTTCTCTATTTGGAGCTTATCTTCAAGGATCTGATAGTCCAATGAGAAAGACAACACAAAAAGAGGAATGGTGACCATGGAGGGACATTTCAGTAAGACAAGTGACAGGGATTTTTAAGGGGGGGGTCATAGGAAAGTATTCTATTACACCCTCTTCAGCAAAGGTGGCAGACCTGATTTGATGATGGTTCTTAATGCCAGAAATGAGGAAACCATGCACACATAGAAAAGTGTATCCCTCAAATTTTTCATTGACCGCCATGTTTTTGTCCCTCTCCCTCAATATTTGGTTTGGAGGTTTGTGTAGACAGCCTTCAAAGCAAATTCAGGTGACTTAGGTAAAACAGACCCACTCTGAGCCTTATTTTCCCTTGAAAAATATAGTTAATTCCGAGAAACACAGGATGTTTCCCCTTGGGCACTTGTTGCTCAATAAACCTGGCCAAAGGGCTGGGCTTGAATTCATTCAAGTCTCTCTTTGGTCTAAAGACACCAATAATAACTTCCATTTACTCATATGTAAATATTTTGAAAGATTTGTGATTTCATTGGTGTGCTTGTTTCCTTCACCGGTGTGACCTGTGGCCCCTCTACACCTCAGCAGAAGATGTTATGAGTTTCCATGGCCAAAAAAATAATTCATCACCAAATGGCCATCCTTCCACTGGTGAGCCTGGCCAGACTGTTAGGCTTGACCTCACAAGACAAGTCTCTTCTGAGCCTTTTGCTGGAATGTTTTCTGTACTTGCCAGAGCTGACATTCTGCTAACCTAGCCTTCAGAAAACTAAAATTGCCTCCACTTCTATGCTATTAAAGCACTTATCAAGTCATTCTGCAGAGTCGAGTCCACTGGAAAGAGCCCTGGATATAAAAATCCAAAGACCTAATAAAAGATGCTTAACTCCACACTCTACTTGTTACTAGCTTATCAGCTTGGAGGCAGAATGACTCAAGTTCAAATCTGTTTTAAGACACCCTGGGCAAGACACAACTTCTGGGGGCTGCCAGGTGGCACAGTGGATAGAGAGGCAGGCCTGGAGTTGGGAGGGCCTGGGTTCAAAATTGACCTCAGACACTTCTTAGCTATGTGACCTTATACAAGTCATTTAACCCTGTTTGCTTAGCCCTTGCCTTTCTGTCTTAAAATTGTTCCTAAGATAGGAAGTAAGGATTAAAAAAAAAAAGATATAAACCCAGTGGAATTGTGCGTCAGCTAAGGGGGATCAAGGGGGTTTGGGGGAGAGGGAAAGAACATGAAATATGTAACTAGGGGAAAATATTCAAAAGAACAATTAAAAGGAAATAAAATAAAAAATTTAAAAAATATACTTCTGTCTGCCTCAGTTTCTTTAGCTGTAAAATAGGAGTAATAATGGTACCTCCCTTGCAAGGTTATTTTGGGAATCTAATGAAATAATGATTGTTAAGCACTTTAGAACAATTTCTGACACACTGTGAGTGATTAATAAATGCTTGTTTCCTTCCTTCCTTCCTACCAATATGAATTTAGACAGGTCAGATCTCTCTCTAGGCTTCAGTTTCCTCATCTGTAAAATGTGAGCATTTGGACTATTTTATCTCTAAGGTTCTTTCTGGTTCTAAATCTATCCTGCCCCATGGAAGAAGAGATGAGATGGTTTTTCATATTCCCTTCCCTTTTCAGGCTTAGCTTCTTGCATTCTGTCAGCCACATTTATTGAGCATCTGCAGTGTGCTCACCAAGTATCGTATGAGATGTTGAATTTAAAATGACATCTACTAAGTAACAACTGGAAAACGCATTAGAAGGGAAGTAAAATAGATATAATTCAATGCTGACAGAGCATCCTGATGCTCCCTGAGTTGGGCTGCAGAGATAGATAGATAGCAGGATGCTAGAATCTATAGCACTTACAGATTTTTCTTTCAAATTGGCAGCTTGAATAGACTAAGACTTCCCAATCACTCCATTTCAGGTGTCATAGAATTCATGTGAAGAAAAGTTGTGAGTCGAACTGCTCCCTGGACTTCTGCAGACCTAAAGGGTTTGAAATAGGTATATATTTATAGAGTAAGAGAATTCTGGGAAGAAAGTTTTGATTATGAGAAAGAAATGTTATTAGCATTTAAATTCAAGAAGTACCATTTCTTCCTCTTCCTTGTGACAGAATTATTGCATCGTGGGTGCAACTGCAGGAATACATGGCCAAGGTCACTATGCCAGTGTTGCCAAGGGTCTCATTGAGGTTGTGTAGCTCTAGAGTCAGGTAGGGGGATCAGAGAACCTGAAAATAAATTTCTTTATCATTTCTTCCTGTGAGGATTTCCAATGAGGGGCAAATGAGGATGTTGGGAAAGAATGGCTGAAATATATAAAAAAGCTTTTCAGCACCATGTTCCAGACACTATGCATTAAAAGGGGGATGTTCCATTGGTGTGGGGGTGGAGAAACAGATGTAAGATACTCCTTCCCCTCAATGATCTTATATTCTAATGGGTTATGATAGCATTGTGGTCAAGACTATTGTGGTCAAGCAAGGAAGATTTGGTCTAAGGAATCACAGAAAATGTGAGTAGAGCTATAAGGCAGTTCATTATCCTGCCTTCCCAGTAGTAATAGTAATACTTATTTGATTACTGTTTACAAAGCAAGAAGTCAATCATAGCACGTGGTAGGACATAGCAAGGTATGTAACATTTGGGAAGATAGTAATTTGCTCAAATCAGCCCAGGTTTCTCTGGTGGACAGCTGGAGGGAATATGAAGCATAGTCTGAAACCAGCTAGATATAGTTGGTCAGATGAATTTGCATCTCCTCACTTAATCACTAAACATATAATTTAATCAAGATGAAGATCTTAATCTGAAGTACATTTTTCTTTACTGGTTGGGTGTGGCTATGAGCCTATTAATGAAAAGAACTGAAATGCATTGATTTAGCCAGAAGTATGGGCATACTCACAAAGGAACAATAACATTCCATTTGAGGAAAAAGAAGCCTGGGAACCAAAGCCAAGATCCTGAATATGGTGGTAGTTGAGTCCAGGTAAAAGCAGCAGATAGCGGCAGCTCCTGGAAAGCATCCCAGCAGCAGGCAATAGGAGCAACATCCCCAGGAAGAAGCAACATTTAGAGGCAAGTTTCCTGCTGTGAGAAAATTCATATCCATTTTGCCTTTTTTTAGAACTGTATGATTTATATATAAATATAATTATGGATTCCTATGTCCATATAATATATATGTATATATAATTGCACACTGTTTCTAGCCTAACCTAGATAAAGAAAATAAGATCTTCTCTCATCTTTAACATCTTATTGTGATCACCCTTCATCTGGATGTGGTGGCTTCTGGTTGGAATCAACCAAGATGTAGTTGGATATCAATAATTCCACAGTAGCTGGTGGACTGCCAAGGAATGGCTCCTATTGAGCCTATGGCTCCTTCTCAGTTCTTCCCTTGACACCTCCTGGTTGAGACAACATGGGGCAGTCTGAATGACTCAAAATGATTGTTACCAGATGCTTATAGTATTTTTTTCTTTGACAGGGAACTCCAAATTTTGATTACAGTATTCACGGGAATTTTCTTTTTGAGATTCCTTTCAGCAGGTGACAGAGATAAATTCCTGGTGGTTTCTTTTTCTCTTCACTTTGCTCTCTGATTCTTATAGAACTTGTTATGCTTTCTGGAAATATAGAGTACAGGTTTTTCTTTTTCTTTTTAAATCATGGTTTATATTTTCTTTTATTATTTAAATATTTTCATTTTGTTAAAATATTTGTTACTGTCTAATGGAGTCATGGATTTCTGTTTTGTCTACTCTGGTTTTAGGAAATTGGATTATTTAGGTAAATTTGCTTCTTTCTCTTCTAAGCTACTTATTCTCCCTCTGATTCTTCTAGAACTTAAAAAAATTATATCTTGCTTAATTTCTTCTAAGCATCCATATAATTCTGGTAGGAATTGCTTTTTTACCCTTTGAATCCTCCCTTATTGTTAATATGGAGTTAATCTTTTGGGGGGAGGATGTTTAGTTTTAGAATAATTTTTGTACTGGTCAATGTTTTCCTTGATTTATTAATCACTCTAACTTTGCTTCTCGAAGCTATGCTTTTAGGCGGAATGCTTGGCCTTGTTTAGACTTATTCTGGGTTTCCTAGATTCTGCCTTCTGGTGTTAGACTCTTCTACCTCTGTGAGATTTAGAGGACTGCATCTCCATGGCTCTTTCTGGCATCTCAGGACAGAGTGTTGTCCCTGGATCTGTAAGGGATCCTGGTCTGAACTTAGCTCTGGTTCCTTCCTGCTGTGGTTTTTCAGCTCTTCTCTCTGCTCCTGTCTCTGCAAGCTACCTGTGTCCCTGACTCATCTCTGGTCACAACAAAAGGCTCCCCTGTGCTGGCACTAGTTTACCTATTGCTCCAGACTTCTAGCTCACCTCATGTGTGGTCTAGAAGAGAAGTCATTTATTGCAGTTTCTCATTTAATTTCTTTATTATTATTTGGTCTGGTGTGAACCTCAGTGTTTTGATGGAGTTGTTATATAGGAGCTGGGCTATCTGCCTCCTTTCAGGCCTTCAAAACATTTTTTACAGAAATAAGAAAGACAAACAATTGCAGAAGAATTAATTGCTCAGTGTTGTGTCATGTTAATATAATAAAATGACAATACTACCTATCTTAATCTATAAATTCAGGAGCATTCCAATTAGAATACTTTAAAAAATTTTGCAAAATTATAACAAAATTCATTTAGAGGAAGGAAAGATCAAGAATCCTGAGGGGAAACAATAAAGAAAACGTGAGAAGAGAAGGGGCCTACCAGTACCAGATCTTGATAAATATTAGAAAGCAATAACTATTAAAATAATTTGGTGTTGATTAATAAAGAGAAAAGTTGATCACAAGAATAGATAAGAATACACAAGACCCAGGAGTAGATGAACATAATAGTTTAGTGTTCAATAAGACCAAGGACAACTCCTGGTTAAGACCAATTTGACAAAAACTTCTAGGAATATTGGAAAGCAGGCTGGGAAAAATTAAGATTAAGCAGCAGTATAACTGACTCTCCAAAAAAAAAAGTACACATGACAAATTTAAAGTTCAATCTACGTTATTAACATTTTCTCCATCACTTTCTTAAGTCTAGACAATCAAAAGAAAAATAAGAGAATCTCAAAAGAAATTGAGTCATGCAAATTTAAATATCTCCACTCCAAATTTCATATGGGGGTTTGTGCCCAACCTATGGCAGAGCCTTCTGAGCTCCTACTGGTCTGATCGACTACAGACAGACACACTGTACATTGTCCCTGACACAGTGCTGTCACTTTGGTCCTCTTTGAGTATGACAGACAACAACCAACCCACATTTTCTTCATCACTTTCTTAAATTTAGACAATCAAAAGAACAATAAATCAAGTCCTAATTTGTGGCATTTGCCAATTTCCAAAGTGTAAACATTCACGTAAAACATTTGTTAGCTCAGCTCTGGGTTAGAGTGATATCTCCCACCATTATACAACAATAAGCTTCAAAAGTATACAGTACTGGGGCAGTGAGGTGGCTCAATGGATAGAGAACTAGGCCTGGAGATGGGAAGTCCTGGGTTCAAATCTGGCCTCAGACACTTCCTAGCTGTGTGCAAGTCATTTAATCTGAAATGCCTAAACCTTACTGCTCTTTGGCCTTGGAAGCAATACATATTATTGATTCTAAAATGGAATTTTGCAATTGGAACACTTTCTGTTGGTAGTCTTTAATGTAGAGGCTGATGGCATAAGTCTGTATTATTCTTACATCTTTGCAGTGAAATGTCCTCTACGCCTAGGCATAAAGTTTTCCAGAGAACCAACTTTCAGCTTGGTGACTCGTTTACTAGAAAACCTCCTTTTCTGCAATGCTAGAACATTGCTTTCCAAGGGCTGCCAGAAAGGAGAGTTAGATGGCAGATTAATCCTGATTCGAAAATTAATTTTATCTCTTTGTATATCAAGGGTGTGCAAGACTTATTTAATTCATAATAAGTGCAATTATAAAAAATGAATGAGCTATCAAAAATTTTAAAGTATGATCTATCAATATTGGCATGATGTGAGTTGCTGGTCATTATGAATAAAATAGGTCTTTGGCAATATGGAATTCAATTTCCTCCACAGTGTGTCTCATTACTTCTTGGCACATGGTTTAACGCTAAATTATAATCCTTAATTTCCAAATCAGAGCTTAATTTCTAAATACGAGGTTAATATAAATAACCTCTCCAGCTGTGGGCCCTTGAGGGACTTCAGGAAGAAAGTGTCTGTTTACAATATCTCTTTCTTTTTTTGAATCCTTATTACTAATTTCTTCTTCATGAATTCGGTAGGGATGGTTCAACAAGGGACAAGAACCCCCCACTCTTTTGAGATCAGCACCACTAACATTTATTAAACATCTCATGTAAACATGGTACTATATTTGGCTATGTGTGGACTATTAAGGAATGCAAGACACATTCTCTGACCTTCAAGGGGCTTATAATCTTGTTGGGAACATCATACTTTTACATAAAAGAAATAATTAATGATACAATATGTTATATGCCAAATTGAAATAAGTGCTTTTAGAATTTAGAGTAGAGGTGGGAATCATTCTGGTGGTAGTTAGGAAATTTAGGGAACCTTTCCTGGAAAAGGTAGGGCTTCAGCTGGACCTCAACAAAGAAAAGGCAGGCCTTAGTTAATTAAGAAAGGTAATGCCTTGGGGGCAGCTGGGTATCTCAGTGGATTGAGAGCCAGGCCTAGAGAGGGGTGGGGTCCTAGGTTCAAATCTGGCCTCAGACACTTCCCAGCTGTGTGACCCTGGGCAAGTCACTTAACTCCTATTGCCTAGCCATTTCTGCTCTTCTGCCTTGGAGCCAATACACAGTATTGACTCAAAGATGGAAGGTAAAGGTTTAAAAAAAAAAAAAGAAAGGTAATGCCTTATAGTCAGAAGAATGTTGGATTTAAAATTGGAGGACCTAGGTTCAAATCTGAGTTTTCAGTCAGTCAATCAATCCATTAAAAACTATTTCTTAAGTATCTACTATGTGATAAATGATGGGAATACAGATACAAGTGAAAAGCTGGTCCCTGCCTTTAAGGACAGAACATAAATGAAACTGGAAAGTAAAGGGGTAGGGGAACAAGGAGTAGTTGATGAAGATATCTGGCAAGGAAATATGAGAGGACAAGATAGAGAAGTCCAGAATGTAGACTGGTGAGAAATGAAGAAATGACTGACTGAGAATCCTCCTTAAATGGAACTTCTGGAAGGAGCCATTCAGAGAGGCCAGAGAAACAGTGGGTGCTTCCAAGGTGTGAATTCCAGGGTTGAAGTGATCTAGGATGAAGAGGTTTTGGGGGAATGTCCATGCTCTTATTACACCATGACCTTGGGCAAGTCACTTTACCTCTGTGAACTAAGGGCTAGACTAGAGAATTTCAGAGGTTACTTCCAGCTCTAAATATTATAATCCACTTGTATTTTAAATAGGGTCAGAGGCGTCCTCCAGAGATCTCATCTCTCTTTTCTTTTCATCATGGCAACTCTCTCACTCTAAAACGGCAGAGAAGGCACTGCTGACTTGTATGGGCTCCGGAGGTTCCTCACTGGGTACTGACTCTACACAGGTGAAATCACAGGAACAGAGATGTTATTTCTAGAAGAGTCCATGATGTGACTCCACCCCTTGGGAAGGGAGGAAGGCTCCCTTCTCCCTTCCCTCTCAAGAACATGTAAGGAAAGGGACGAGGAGCTCAGCAGGGATGAGCCCTGGGTGTCCTGGCATCCAAGAGAAAAAAAACAAAACAGCTTCTAATTCCTGTGCTTGGTTTCATGACTTTTCTTCATGGAGCTGGATGGCAGGAATTGTTTTACTGCTGCTATTTATGTAGCCCTGGTGTCTAATATCCATCCATTGTGATCTTTTTTTGTTCTCCTTGGTAAATTGTGTTGATGCTCTGGGTGTTCATTCTTTTGGCGGCTTAATCTGTTTTATTGAATTTCCAAATTCTTAAATCAATACCGATAATAGCAGGCAGTAGGAATGAAATACAGTCTCAGGCATTTTGCCAAATACACTTGGTATTTAGATGTTGTGGATTTCATTTGGGTTGCTCTAGAGTAGCTTCACAAATACTCTGATGATTAGCTAATCAATTAATTTGATATTTTGTTTTCCAGTGATATGCCATAGCAATCTTTTATATGTTTTCTGAAAGCAGAAGATCCAAATTGTTGCCTTCCCTCCTTCCCTTTCCTCCCCCTTCCCTGACATAGTAAGCAATTTGGTCTGGGTTATACATGAATGTAATATTGCAAAACATATTTGTATATTGGTCATGTTGTGAGAGAATACTCCTTAGTTACTCAATTAGCAAGTTTTGCTTGAGTACTTACCTTGTGCCCAACCCGGTGCTATTTTGCTGACTACAGACACCTCTGAGATCTAATGTCTGCCCTACTGGAACTTGCAGTCGAATTGGGGAGATGAGAACAACACAGATGAAGAATTGAATGTGCAAATGAAGAAATGAATGAAAAGGCATTTATTGAGCTTTTACTGTTTGTCAAGAATAGAGCTAAACACTGAGAATACAAACAGAAAAACGAGATAGTTCTTACTTTTAAGGAGCCCACAAAATAATGGGGAAGAGAACACATGTAGGAGGAGTGAGTTGCAGAGAAGATGGAGAAGCCCAGCAGTCCTCATAGTATAGCAGAAGGATGAATGGCAAGGCCTACAGATCTTTACATTACATTTGGCATGTCCAATAGCTAAGTGACCGAATGGCCGGAGCACTGGACCTGCATTCAGGATGACCTGGGTTCAAAGCTGGCCTCAGACACTTCCTAGCTGTGTGGCCCTGGGCAAAGTCACTTAACCACTGTCTTCCTCAGTTTCTCCCATTATAAAATGGGGTTAATAATGGCACCTACCTCCCAGAGTTGTGAGATTAAATGAAATATTTGTAAAGCTCTTAGCACAGTGCCTGGCACATAGTTGGTGCTTAATAAATGTTTGTTCTCTTCTCTTCCCTTAATCCTGTGGCTGGGGAATCTGGAGGGCATAGTGGCAGGGCCCTATTGAAGTGGAGGTAGTAGTAAGACCCAATGGACTAAGAGTTCAGGGGCATGGCCGTAGTAAATGGCGACTCTCTGGTCCTCCATCTTACAGGCAGCATTGAAGTTTGGGACACCCTGTTCATTCAAGGGGTTCAAGTAGTTCAAGAGAGGAGGGACAAAATTATTAATGACTCACATTTCTAGAGTGCTTAATGTTTACATAGCACTTTCTTCAGAGTAACTCTCCAAGGTAGGCAGTACAAATAAGAACATCCCTGTTTTACTAATTATGAAACAGAAGCACCAGACTTAACATGACCTACACCAAGTCAGCTATTTAGGAAAGGCAGTTGGTAACTGGATCTGGGTCTTCTGATGCTGTGCTGCCTCATCCCCAATGAAATGATTTGGGGAAAACATACAGGTTTGCCCAGTTTTGCCATTTTGTAGCTTTGCTCATTCCAGGTTCCCGGATATAAATATGCCTTTCTCCTCCTTACTCCAACCCATTCATCTAGCCATTTCCTTCAATGGGGATGGAAAGATTTTTGTCTTTGGACAATCCACTCATTTAAAGGTTCTGCCCTAACTCACTGGGTGCTAGTTATGTCACCAAAACTGCAATGACAAAATTATCCCCTTTCCATGTGACAGCCCTTCGTATATTTGAAAGCAGACCTCCTCTGACTCCCCGCTTAAATTCAGCAGGCATTTTATGAAGCTGTATTCGAGGTGCTACGGTAGGCTCAGGTGCCCCAAAGACTACAATGAAATAGTCCCTACCCTAAAGGAGCTTACATTACACTTGGGGGAGAAGGTCTCCAGGGCAAACATCCCATCTTCCTTTACTCATATGTTGTAAGGATTTCACAATCATTTACCATCCTGGACATTCTCCTCTGGAGACACCACAGTGCTTAATGTCCCCTTTAAAATATGAAAATATTACTCCATTTATGGTCTGATGTTGGCCATGCCCAGTGATACCTCCCTTGTTTTAGAAACTATATTTTATTAATATGTCAAGGAGGAAGCTAGGTGGCTCAGTGGATTGAGAGTTAGGCCTAGAGATTGGAGGTCCTGGGTTCAAATGTGGCCACAGACACTTCCTAGCTGTGTGCCCCTGGGTAAGTCATTCAATCCTCATTGCCTAGCCCTTACATGCTCTTCTGCCTTGGAACCAATATACAGTATTGCTTTTAAGACAGAATAAGGGTGTAAAAAAAAAAAAAGGCATCACATCAATTTTTTCAGCAGCCACACAAAACCATTGGAAGCCAGTGATTAAATGACTTGCCCAGGGTCACACAGCTAGGAAGCAACTGAGGCCAGATTTGAACTCAGATCAAAAACCACAATGAATTTGTGACCACCTAACTAAAATACTCAGACCACTTTCATATGAACTCCTGCCAAGTCTTCCTCACCCTGTTGGTAGGCAACTGATTTATTTAACCTCAGGAGAAGGTTTTGTTTTTATCTCTGCTAAATGTTGGTTTTTAAGCCATTATTCCCGGCAGAACCCTAATTCTGCCATTTAAAGTTTTTAGCTACTCCTCCTAGCTTTGTGTGATCTGCTGATTTCAAAAGCAGGACATCACTTTGCTGTCATCCTCTCATCTAATTCCAAAACTGCATGGGATATGGCAGGACAGAAGCCTCGTAGCATACCCAGACCTTCCTCCAGGCTGCCACTGATCCATTAATCAGCACTTTCTGAGTAGGAATTGTTTAGTCATTTGTGAACCATCCAACATTTTCTTCTATATTTATTTTTTTCATTTGTGTATTCCAGATGAAAATACCAGATGTGGAGTAGGTAACCAAGGATAATAAAGGCTCCATTTCCCAACTGGATCCCAAACTCACCTTCTTCTCTGAGTTTCCTCTATCACGGAAGCTATCTTGGCCACAAGAGCATTATTAAGACTGTCCTATGGCTTGCTGAAGTGGAGATATAATATGGCTGACATTCCTCTGGTCTACCAGTCTAGAAACCCTGTCCAAAAGTGGGGGGGGGGTGTGCAGAGAGAGGAAATGAAGTTAGTCTAGCATAGCTTTAAGGGTGGAATAGGGGAAGGAATATTCCCCAAGCCTACGTTTTAGCCCCAGCTCTGTCCCTCGTTAGCTACTCCTGTGTGATCTTTAGCAAATCACTTAACCTTTCTGTGACTCAGTTTCCTTTTTTGTAAAAGGAGCGGCTCCAGATGTATATGATGATGATGCCAGACCCAATATACCTGAAGCTGACTACAGAAACTGTCTCATCTGCAGTAGGTAATACAAGGAGAGCTTAGGGGGTTGTGTGGGGGGGAGTTAGTATTTTATTTCAATTCATTTCACTTTTATAGCAAACATATTTAAAGTAGCCTTTCCTGGTTTTACACGCACTATATATCAGGTGGGTGAAGTCAGGGCTTCAGGTCTCTCTCTCTCTCTCTTTCTCTCTTGAACACACATACACACACGTTGTTTTGTGGCTTCCAAATTTCTTAAGTGTTAGGTCATTTTCCTTACCAACTAAATGGCTGTCTGCAGAAGGCCGTGGTTGGTCATAAATTGTCCTGCCCATAATATAAAACACACCACTTATTTACAGCGGGTACTCTCTTCCAAGTAGCTCCAACTGCTCGTAAAGCACTGGGCTCCCGTGTCATTCCCACCGAGGCTGAGGCAATAAAGGGCACAGGGGAATTACCTTCGCTCTGCCCGACTGCGACAGCACCGCCAAGGCAGCAACCGACTTAATGGATTTTTTTCCCCCTCAAAAAGCATTAAATGCAGACATAATTCCTCCTCCACCCGCTTCTCCCCTCCTCACCCCAACATAACAGTTTACTTCAGTGGAAGAGGAAAGCCAGAGAAGAAGGTGAGCTTGGGATCCAGTTGGGAACCGGAGGCTTTATTATCCTCGCTTACCTACCTCACATCTGGTATTTTCATCCCGAATACTCGAATGAAAAAAATAAATAGAGAAGAAAATCGCTTCGCCTCTCCCGCACCTTATAACAGCAACGTTTCGTTGGGATTATTATTATTTATGGCTGCTTACTGAATCATGTGCATGACGGAAGCCTTGGCCAGGTGCTCCGCAGAGCTCCGCTGGCTCGGGTCCCGTCGCGCTGGAGCCCGCCCCGGAACCCATGCGTGAGGGGCTGCACAAAGACACATTGTGTAGGAAATGTGTCCTGACAATTCCAAAGTGTCTGGGGGGAATGACAGTTACTCTAGGTTATCCATGGTTAGGGCTAGCCCAGCTTCAAATGGGAAAGGAGGAAAGGTTGCCCTTTAGTGTGAGGTTGTGGAAAGATTGTTAGACTTGGAGACACGAGAGTCCTGGGTTCGAGGACTGGCTCTAAGGCTTGTGTGGGATTTGGGGTGTGGATGTGCTTTACCTCTCTCAGTTTCAGTGTCCTCATTTGTAAAATATAGAGAATCCTACCAATCCCTCGCTACTTTACAGGTTACCTTTAAGGAAGGTTGCCAATTTTAGAAACCTTAAAGCACTATACAACTGGGAACTACTATGCTTTCCATCCTGTAGTGCTCACTGGACTCCTGGAGTTCATCTGTCCCACTGCTCAGTAATCTTCCATTGCCCTTCCTGTGGCATCTCCCATAGGTCTGCTTTTCCCTGAAAAGCGATTTCTATTCCAGAATCACCAGCTTGCTCTTTCTCCTACCTTGTCATTATAACTTTCCTTCTCCCAGGGAATAGGATTCTGTCTAGTTGCTATTTAATTAAATTAATTCGTGCTAGTGTGTAAACACCTAATAGTGGCATCACATGAGATTGCTATGATGCTAGCAACTAAATTAAAAGTTAGGAAAACTGCATTTGAGTTCAGGTTCTGCCATGTACTTGTGTGTAACTATGGAAAAGTTACTTGACCATCCAGCCTCAATTTCCTCCACTATAAAATGGGAGTAATGTTACTTGCTCTACGTATTTCCCAGGGCACTGTGAGCAAAATACTTTGAAAGCTTTAAGTTTATATATCTGTGAGGTATTGGAGCTGTTATGTATCACCTATTGTAGGAGTACCTTTATTCTAAAAATAATTTTCTGACCCAAAACAATGAATCTCCTACAGTGGACCCAAAAGAGAGAATTTCTAATAATGGAATTTCAGGCATTTTGGGAGAATTTCCCTGAAATCATACCATTTAGATGACTACCTACTTTATTTATGGCAAAGACCTGCCTTGTCTATGGTTGTCAAAAATATTCTACCTGAATAATATGAATAGTTTATATTTACATGACACTTCAGGTTAAAAAAAATTAAATTAAAAAAATTTTTAATTCCATTGTACATCTGCTACCCTACATGGTTTTTCAACTCTATGGAACAAGATAGCCCTCCAGGGATGAGCTCATTACTTGCTGCTAACTCAGGTCTTGACTGATCAAGATCCCACACCACTCTGACTGGAGGGCTGGCAGAGACTGAGTACCAAGCTCCTCCCAATGCCTTCCTTTATAGAGAGCAGAAACTGGACCTAGTTCATTCTACCTAGAGCCTGAAACCTACCTGGTTTCAACTCAAAAGAACAAAATGTCTTCAGGTACACCCTGACCTCCCTCCCCCCCTTTTTTTTTTGCCTACTTCTGTGTGTTGCCTCCCCCTTTAGACTCTACATTCCTTGAGGGCAGGAATTATCTTTCTTTTTTTATTAGTTGTATCCCCAGCACTTAGTACAGTGCCTGGCACATAACTGGCATTTAATAAATATTTATTGGATTAATTTTTTTCACATCAGCTTAGTAGGATGAAAGACTTGTATTACTGTGCCCATTTTACATGGAAGAAAACTGAAGCTCAGAGAGCCCAAGTTCTTTGCTCAAAGGTATCTTGTTCATTTTCAATAACTTTCTATTTTGTGTGACCCCATTTGGGGTTTTTTTGGCAGAGATCCCGGAGCAACTTGCCATTTCCTCTCTAGCTCACTTTACAGATGAGAAAACTGAGGCAAATAGAATTAAGTGACTTGTCCAGATCACACAGCTAATAAAGTCTGGGCTGGATTTGAACCCAGGAGAATGAGTCTCCCTGAATCCAGGCCCAGCATTCTATTCACTGTGCCACCTAGGTCCTATGGTCTCAGAGCTAGCAAATGGCAGAGTTAAAGCTTTAACTTAAGTCTTCTGAGTTCAGGGCTCCTACAGTACTGTTCCAGGAGAATTTAAGCTCCTTAAAGGCAAGACCTGTTTCATTTCTGCCTTCACATCCCTAGCACTTGGCCCCGAACAGAGTAGACACTAAATTAGTGTTTGCTAGTTACTGACTAAATGTTTTCCCAGATTTCACCTGACTTCAAGACCAGCACTCCTTCCTCAACCCTACACTGAAGATTAGCATCTCCTACTCTGTCACTGAATCACCCTCTGGAAAGAAATGACTCTAAGTACAAATTTAAAATATAGAAAGCTACAAGTGAATGACTGAGAGCCTGAGCCCTCAAATTCAGCCAGAATTCAGAGGCAGTGGGGACAATGTTGGGGGGAAAGGGAGAGCACTGAAGATTTCCTAGAGGAGGCACATTTGGCCCAGGGTTTGGTCAGGCTCAGGGGCTGTGGGTTGGCAGAGGAAGGAATAGGTTGTGGGGCAAGGGGGGAATTCCAGGAACAATGAAGCTCCATGTGGGGAAGGGCAAGTGAATGGGTTTGGCTGGAGAGCTGCTAATGATGAGCCAAAGGGGCTGGCATAAGTCTCAGCATCTTTTCCTGGCCAAGGTGCTAATGAGCAGGGCTAAAATGGCCCAAAGGCAAGCTAAGGAGGAGGCCCAGGGGAAAAGGGGCCCTATTAATCCATGACCGGATAATAAGTCATGGAGAATTGGCTGTAAAATGCTGCTGGGTTTCAGAGGCTGAAAATTGGATTGGTAACCCAAAGGTAGAATCTCTGTTCCCGCAAGCTCAAAGCACTTTGCAATTAGTGGGTCAGACGCTATTAGGTGAGAAAAGTTTCCTGGGGGTAGCGACAATCACAAGGAAATAGCCCTGGATTGGAAAGCAGGCAATTTCCTGGGGTTGAGGCTTGACTCTGACAGCCCATTCCTCCTGTGACTAGGGGCAAATCCTGACACCTCTCCAGGCCTCTGTGTAACATTCGATGTAAAAGAAGGTGGTCCTTTGGAATCTCATAGCACCTAATGGCACCCATTTCCCAAGTGCTTCATGGCTAACAAAGCATTTTCCTACCGATAAGATTGATAGGTCAGGTATTCAATCGGCTGGACATGTTCTGCTTTGGATTCAACAAATATCTAAGTACAGAGAGCCAAGTCTGGAAAATGAGAAGTCCTGGGTTCAAATCTAACCTCAGACAGAGTTCGTAGTTGTATAACCCTGAGCAAATCACTTATCCTCCCTTCCCCCTCAACCCCCAGTGTCTAGCCTTTGCCTCTTTTCTGCCTTGGAACCAATACTTAGGGTAAGGGTTTACAAAATACACATGCACAAATAAATATCTGTCGTAGACAGTGAATTGGTTTACTTCCAAGGAGTTTCTGCCTAAAACTTCCCTGAAAATTTCTAGGGACTCCATTGACACAACTCGGCATTTAGTCATGTCAGAGATGACAAACTTTTTGGCTGTTAGCAGCCAGGACTTGGTTTTCTAGGATGATGTGGCAAACCTAGCTGGGTCCCTTGGTTCTCCTCCTGCTCCATGAAGATGGCAGCAATGTGGAATGCTGGATTTTTAAAAAGAAGCAGCAGTATATGGCTGACTCTCTTTCTTCCTCTGACCCTTCTGACCCATCAATATAGCTAAGACTTTGGGTAAATCTTCCATGATAGTGACTTCACCCAAGGGGGTTCAAGTAGACAAGCTTGGACCTGAGCCCCCAGCCACTGCCTTTTCTGATTCTTTGTTCTCTCCTGATCTTAGGAGGCAACCTTGTTAGGTGTTGGGACCACTGAGTGGAGCAAGCTGGATCAGGGGAATCTTCTGCCTCAAAAAAGGCAGCCACTGACATGCCTATTTGTCTTAGTGCATAGCCAAGGTGAAATGTAAAATACCTGATCAGCAATATCACACACTGCTTTTTGTTCTCAGATGTATGTATTAGCCTCCCAGACTACTATAACAGTAGTTATAAGTAAAGTTTGGGGCAACTAGGTGGCATAGTGGATAGAGTGCCCAGCCTACAGTCAGGAAAACTCATCTTTCTAAGTTCAAATCTAGCCTTATTTACTAGCTCTGTGACTTTGAGCAAGTCACTTAACTCTGTTGGCCTCAGTTTTCTCATCTGTAAAATGAGCTGGAGAAAGAACTTCAGCATTCTTTGACAAGAAAACTCCAAATGGAGGCACGCAGAGTTAGACATGACTGAACAACATAAGTTAAAGTACTGAATTTTTTTCATATAGAAAGTGATACTTTGTTTCATTTTTTAAAATAATATTTTATTTCTCCCCCAATTACATGTAAGATGAATTTTTAGCATTGTTTTTTTTTCCTTTAATTTTGGGTCCTGAATTTTCTTCTTCTCTCCCTCTCCTCCCCCCTTGCTAAGATAGTAAGCAATCTGACGTAGGTTTTACATGTGATGTCATGTAAAACATTTTCTCATATTAATCCTTTTTGTGGAAGAAAACTCAAACAGAAAAAATGAAGAAAGAAAGTGAAATGTAGTGTTTTGGTCTGGATTCAAACTCCATCAGTTCTTTCTCTGGAAGCATTTTTTCATGATGAGTCCTTTGCAATTGTCTTGGATCATTATATTGTTGAGAATAAGTTATTCACAGTTGCTCATTGAACATTATTGCTATTACTATATACAGTGTTCTCCTGGTTCTGCTTACTTCACTCTGTATCAGTTCATGTAAGTTTTTCCAGGTTTTTTTGAAATCATCCTGCTTGTCATTTCTTACAGCACAATAATATTCCATTACAATCATATACAACTTTGCCATTTCCAAATTGATGAATATCTCATTTTCCAATTCTTTGCCCCCACAAAAAGAGCTGCTATAAATATTTTTTGTACATATAGGTCATTTTCCTTCATGTTTTTATCTCTTTGGACTTCAAACCTAGTAATGGGCCAAAGATTGCATACAGATCTATAGCCCTTTAGGCAGAGATTCAATTTGCTCTCTAGAATGGTTGAATCAGTTCACAACTCTCTCAACAATGTAATACACTGTCTCAGTTTTCCCACATCCCCTGCAAATTTTGTCATTTTCCTTTTCTATAATAACAGCCAATCTGATAGATATGGGGCAGTACCTCAGAGTCAATCTGCATTTTTCTAGTTAATAGTGATTTAGAGTATTTTTATGTGACTATTGATAGCTTTAATTACTTTATTTGAGAGCTGCCTATTCATATCTTTCGACCATTTATCATTTGGGGAATGACTTGTATTCTTATATAGTTGACTAATTTCCCTGTGGTTTTTTTTTGGGGGGGGAGGGGTGCGATAGCTGTTATTAGAGAGACTTGTAAATTTTTTTTCACCATTAATATTACTATAAATTACATTCCACCCTATTTTCCCCTGTTTATTCTACTCTCCTTCCTTTCATCTTGTTCATCCTCAAAAGTGTTTTGCTTCTGATTACTGCTTCCCCTGATTTGCCCTGTTTCTATCCCTCACTATGTCTCCTCCTACTCTTTTGTAGGGTCAGATAGATTTCAATACCCAATCGAGTGCATATGTTCTTCTGTTTTTGAACTAATTCCTATGAGAATAAGGTTCAAGTGTTCTCTTTCCCACCTCCCCCATCTTCCCCTCAAATGTAAAAAAATCTTTTATGCCTCTCTTATGTGAGATAATTTACCCCATTTTACCTCTGCCTTTCCCCCTCTGCCAACGCTTTCCTCTTTTTCACCTTCATTTTCTTTTTTTAGATATCAACCCATCTTATTCTTACATACTTGCCCTCCATCTGCACATACTAACTGGCCTAATATGATAAAGGTTTTAAGAGTTATAAGTATCATCTTCCCTCGTACATATGTATACAGTTTAATCCTATTGAATCTCTTATGATTTCTCTTTCCTGTTTACCTATTTATGCTTCTCTTGAGTCTTGTATTTGAAAGTCAAATGATCTATTCAACTCTGATCTTTTCATCAGAAAAGTCCTGGATTTCACTGAATGCCCATTTTTCCCCTGAAGGATTATTGTTCAGTTTTACTGGGTAAGTGATTCTTGGTTGTATAAGTCTGAGAATGGACAATGCAACAGAGTCCCGCACCTAGAGCCAAAAAAAGGGCCCCAATAATTTCCAGGCTGACCAGTTGTCTGACCCTCTTACCATTTGTGGTTGAGAGCTCTGGAGGCCTTTGCTGCTGCTGATTCAGCCACCCTCAAGGCCTGGGCAGACTAGCCAAGGTGAAGCCTGCCTCGACTGCTGGTCTGTGCTCCACTCCCACCCTGGTACAATAGTTTTTGTGTAGACATTTTAAGTAAGTTATCTTGACCTAAAAAAATTGTCTCACTCCATCCTTTTGGGGGTTCTGTTAATCCAGAATTTATCTTGAAGCATTATATCAAAGTTGTTTGGAGAGAAATTTGGTAGAGATCAGGTGATCTATGTACCTTCTCTGTCATCTTGGCTCTGCTTCCAAGTTACTAAATCTTGTTTTAAGTTTGTTCTTGTCAAACTAGACTGAGTGAAAGTAAACAAGACATAGGTCCTTTAAAGAGCCCTTTCCCTAAATTCTCCTTGTTGGGTCATCAGAAGAACATAGGAAACAGTCAGGAAAATTGGAGTGACATAATATTCTCTGAACCCTGCTTCAAGGACCTTTAAATGTATTTTTCCCAGTGACTTTCATGAATTGGTTTATAATCTCACCTCTTGAATTCACCTAAACCTCATGTCCTGAGGCAAAAAAGCAGATTGTGTCAATTCTCAATTATCCTCAGACAGGATTTTATCAGTACAGCATCAGTAGCTGTTCACTCTCACAGTCCCTTTTTACTCTGGAAGGCCAAAGTTTCCAGGGACAGCTAATCACTCTCAGGATTTTAGGGGCTCCTTTTGAGGGATTAGGGCTTCTTATAGTATCAGTTACAAGTTCCCATATGGTGTGCTACCCCCCAAAATCAACCGACCAATTGATATCTCCTCAATATTAACCAGTTGATATCAATTCACTTTTTAAAAATATTTTTTCCAATAAAGTCTAGTGGGAATAGATGTTCCAAACACAGCTGCCAAACTGAGGATACACTCTCCTTCTAATTCCACACTCAGCCTCTCTAGAACATAGACTCCAATCGAAAGCACAAAGGGATTGAAACACATACACCTGACACTTGATAAAAAATTACCTCCTAATTCCTGGCCATAAAAGTCTTTTGCTTCCTTCTAGCAGTCTCCCCCTCTGCAAGTCTGATGTGAGGTGAGGTCCTCCCTGGCTAATCTGGTCTAGCTCCCTAGGGGTTGTGGTGCCTCAGTTGCCAGATCAACCTACTGCTTGGCTGAATCAAGCAAGTTTGGGGGCTGGCTCTTCATGGAATCCAGCTATCTCTGATGGCAATTTTCACCTTCTGAAGCTCACAACTTGTTTAATTCTTTATCCAGATAGACATTCACAAAAAGGAATGAACACAAAAGGGAATAAAAAGAAGTGCCTTATATTCTCAGATACATGGTGGCTAGGTGAAGGAGGGAGTCTCTCATGTGGTAGCTTGAAATTATCTTCTTCTTTTGAAAGCTACCAGGGAAGAGAGCATAAAATAGCTGGCAGAATCTTTTTGAATGCTTTTGCTGAGTCACTAGTAGCTTTGGTCCCTTAAGCAATCAGAAGGTTTTTCATTTTCCTGTAATCACACATGGCTGAAAAATGGTTCTCCAAAGCTCTACATATCGGTTGAGCAGCAGGAAGAGGACAGTGTTTACATTGCATATTGCCCTCTGAGAATTTGCACATGATCCAAGGATAGATATTCATTGGCCAGTTTCTAATTACATCAGTAGCATACATTCCCCCCAACCCTTAAGGTGCCAGTGCTATGCCATTCACTTGCTTCTGGGTTGCTTTCCCTTGTCATCATTGGGATTGTCCTCAGAAGATACAGATCCACAGACATTTTTTCTTCCTCTTTCACTCTGTGGACCCTAGTACAAGTGGTTCGGAGTCCAGAAGGATGCTCTTTTAATTAGATTTGGCTAATGTTTTAGCAAGAATCCCCTAGTTGTGTTGTTTTGGTCACCTTTCTAGTGCTTCTTTCTGTGGTAGCCCCACCTCTTCCTTGACCATTGCCACCCATTGTTGTGGGGCAGTAGAAACATATGATTAAAAAAAAAGCACCCTTATTTTCTGTCTTAGTAACAACTCTAGACAATTGGGGTTAAGTGACTTCCCAAGGTTCACACAGCTAGGAAGTATCAGAGGTCAGTTTTGAATCCAGGACCTACCAAATCCATCTAGCTGCCCCAACAAATACTGTTTTTGGTTGGTCAGTATGAATTAGTATTTAAGAGGCAGCCTGGAATTGGTATTTTCCATGATGGAGAAAGGAGAGTCATCGGCATTTCAACACAGGTTTCCTGGTTCTTTTTAGGTATTGCCATTGCAAACAGGATGCAGCTAAAGCCATGCTGGGACTTCAACAGCAGGGGGTACTTAATCAGCTTCCAGCAATAAGTTTTTCCTACTGAGATCTGTTTTGGTTTGGTGAAAGAAATTTGCGTAGGAAGGGAAGATGTGAAAAACTAGTTAAGAGATGGTATCTGAAAATGGGATTTAGATTTCTGGACAATGAATTAAAATGTTGGAACAAGTGCCTGCTCAGAGATGGAATACACTTTACAAGGATCATAAGAATATATTTGTCTGGAATCCTCCAAATCTAATCAAAACGGAAGAAAGAAAGGGTAAGGAGATACATACTATGAAATCAATCAAGCGAGATACTAGAGAGAGTAGCTACGATGCAGATAGTTTAACAATAATAACACCCATGAAAATGATGAGACAAAAAGTCCAGCAATTAAAACCTATGGCCTCAAAGCCTCTGCACAAATACACAAAGTAAAGGCAATAAGCAAGGTGAATTACAGATCCTAATGCAAGGAAGTGATTTAATTTTCACTGGGAATTGAGGAGATGACATAGTTAGTTGGAATATGGCTCAGGAAGGAAATGCCTCATGCAAAAAGTCTTTGCTTAGCATACTACTAATCTGTATGGTGTGAGCACTTTCTCCAGGCATACAGATCACAAACCATCTTCTTCCTAATGAGCTATTCTTGAGTCTGTGGTCTCCCATAAGCTCTTCAGAAGGGGTTTGTTCATACAATATGCTAGTTGTCTTTCCCTAAATCTCTCTCTCTCTCTCTCTCTCTCTCTCTCTCTCTCTCTCTCTCTCTCTCTCTCACACACACACACACACAAATCTTTTGATATTATGTAGATTTCAATGGAGCCCACACAAGAACTATCCATTGTACCAACAGGTTGTTCTTAACCTTCAAGAGAATAGTATCAGTTGAGCAATGGGGTCAGAAGCCAGGATAAAGAACAATAAGGATAAAAAGGGGACCTTTAAAGCTATATTGATTCAGAATGATGAATTGATAGATTTCTATAAGAACTGGAAAGACCTACATGAACTGATGCACAGTGAAATGGGCAGAACCAGAAGATCATTATGCACAAAGACTATAAAATTGTGGGATGCTCAAATGTGATTGACTTTGCTTCTAAAAGCAATGCAACAACCCAGGACAATTCTGAGGGACTTACGCTATCCACATCTAGAGAAAGAACTGTGGGAGAAGAAATCCAGAAGAAAACATGTAATTTATCCCTTGTTTCTATGGGTACATGATTTAGGGTTTGGGCTTTAAAGGATTACTCTTTTACAAAAATGAATAATATGGAAATAGGTAAATAGGTTCCATATATATATAGTTATGTGTATAACCCAGTGGAATTGCTTGTCAACTCTGGGAGGGGGGGGGGGGAAGAAAACATGAATCATGTAACCATGGAAATTTTTAAAAAATAAAATAAAAATAAATAAAATTACTGGACCAATTTTTTTAAAGCTATATTGAAGAAAAGAGGCAGATCAAATAAGGAATAGGACTACTTCTTAAGCTGGATGGGACTGAAGATAGAGAGGAGATAGAAGTACTGGCTGAGAAGATGACATCCTGGATATTAATAGGAATAGGGAAGTGCAGAAGGGGTAGGGGTTTTAAAGAAAAATAAATGACCTCTTTGGGAATATATTGTGGAGGAAATTCTCTCTGAGGTATAGATTAGATGGCCTTAGGGGTTTCTTCCAATCTAACATATCTCAGATTTAGTAATATCTTCCAGAACTAAAAATGAGGAAGATCTTTTGACAAAAATGTACTTAAAATTCCAGATACCAAGTATAGGTTAGGATCTCAGATTCAGTTTAATACACAGGAATAATAAAGGTATCAAGATAAACTTTTACTAACTTTTGCAGGCAGATCCAATACACCTTTAGGGTCACAGGATAAGAGGAATTATATGAAAAGCCCCATATGAAGCAATATAGCATATGGGATAGAATGTTAGACTAGGAAGATGCTTCGTGTACTGGTCTCCACCTGTGACCTCTGCTTTGTTGCTGCCCAGGGTTCTGGTATGACAGAAGAGCTTTATTGTACTTCCTTCGTTTCACACCCTGTTTAGCTAACACATAGTCATCTTTCTTCATGCTCTTTCTCTCTCTCTCTCTCTCTTTTTCAAATCTTTACCTTCTGTCTTAGAATTCCAAGGCAGAAGAGCGGTAAGGACTAGTTGATGGGGGTTAAGTGACTTGCCCAAGGTCACACAGCTGGAAAGTGTCTGAGATCAGATTTGAACCCATCCCATCTCTTGGCTTGGCTCTCAATCCACTGAGCCACCCAGCTGCCCCCTATGCTTATCTCTGTCAAGGAAAAAGAATAAACTTCCCATTAAGAATTTCTCCTAAAAGTCTCTATAGTTAGGGGGCAGCTGGGTAGCTCAGTGGAGTGAGAGTCAGGCCTAGAGACAGGAGGTCCTAGGTTCAAACCCGGCCTCAGCCACTTCCCAGCTGTGTGACCCTGGGCAAGTCACTTGACCCCCATTGCCCACCCTTACCAATCTTCCACCTATGAGACAATATACCGAAGTACAAGGGTTAAAAAAAAAAAAAGTCTCTATAGTTGATTCTACTTATTCTTCCTCTGATATATACTAGCTATATGATTTTGGGGGAGTTGCACTTTCTGATCCTCAATTTTCTTATCTGTTAAATGAGAACAATAGTACCTATAGATACTGTAAAGTTAGTTGTGAGGTCACTATCAGATAACATGAAAAGCACACAAAACAATAAACTATGCTATAAATATATTATTATCATTAGGTCCTTGAGTTGTACTTTCTGGTGCAGATTGGTGCCTCATATTGATTATCCTGTTTGTCTTCAACTGATGTCTGGCCTCTACTTTCTATCCTATTGTCTGACTTGATTCATTTCCTGGCTCATATCACTTGTGATCTTTGCTCTGTTGCTGTCCACGGTTCTGGTCTGACAAGAATTTTATTATACTTCCTTGTGGTTCTTCCTTGTTTTCATCCTGTTTAGCTAACGCATGGTCACCTCTCTTCCTGCTATGCCCATCTGAATAAACCCCTTATTAGAAATTTTTCCTAAAAGTCTCTCTACTTAATTGCATTCCAACATTTCTACTTATCATTTGATTTTGAGGAATGTTCCTTCTTTTCCATGTTGGTTTCAAGCAGCTGTGGATTCTGACTTCACTCTATCTGTTTATCCCTGTGTCAGTGGACCTGAATGGAGAAAGAGTGATCTCCCTTTCCACTTCTCCCAGGGGCTGTACCAGTTTCACCAAAACGGTCAATCACAAATCAGTCTATTGTCTACTTCAGGTAAAAGGTTTGTTGGGAGTAGAAGTAATAGGGCCAAGGGGTTTACAGCTGGAAGGGTAGAAGTCATCTAGTCTACCCCTTCCTTCCTTCATGGAATCATAGATCCAGAGAGGGCAAGGATCTCAAAAGCCCTCTAGCCTTCAGTTTACTAAAGAAGAAAAAGGGACCCCGATAAATGAGGTGGCTTGTTCAAGTTCATATATGTAATGATTAGCAGAACTTGGCTTTAAATAAAGGCCTATTGACTTAAAATCACAGAATCTCAGGTTAGGCCATCTAAGTCCAACTTGTTCCTGACTGAGAAGTATTATTTTCTTTCCATCATATCACGATGGTTGAAACCATGGATAAAAGCATTTTGGGGGGGTGGGAGTTGGCATAGGATCTTAAGCATTTTTTCTTAAGTATTTTAAAGTGTAGAAGAAATAAATAAGAATCATCTTTAAAATGTAGATATATATTGGAAAAAAAACTCCCAATAGAAGTATTTTAAAAGAGTGGGATAGACTAGAGTGGGAGGAAAGGCAAGGAATCTGCAATTTGGCTAGGTGGGTGGCTGCTGCCCAAGGGACTGGGTTGTAAGGGACTCTAGTTTTTAGAGAAAACCATAGAAAATGGAAGAGAGAAACAGGAAAATGTGGGTGGTCACAAGGTCTTGAAAAAAAAGCTGAGATGGAGGATGCTGAATTGAATTGATGATGGATGTGAAGATAGGGGCCGAGGAATAGCCCCACTGTCAGAAAGAAAATAAAGAACTTTATTATATAGCACCAGAAAGGGAGAAGCCAGGTGGTACCTCAAAGTAGGACTGGAAGGTGTACTAAAAAACACATAATTTAAAGGTCAGACCCTAGAGGAAAGACCTTCAGACTAATTTTGTTTTTTAAACCTGAGTTATCATCATAAGTGAGACAGAGGGGGCAGCTGGGTAGCTCAGTGGAATGAGAACCAGGCCTAGAGATGGGAGGTCCTAGGTTCAAATCTGACCTCAGACACTTCCCAGCTGTGCGTCCCTGGGCAAGTTACTTGACCCCCATTGCCTACCCTTACCACTCTTCTGCCTTGGAGCCAATACACAGTATTGACTCCAAGATGGAAGGTAAGGGTTTAAAAAAAAAGTGAGACAGAGTTTTGTAACTAAATCATATTAAATTGGAGCTCAGGAGTTGATAGCAGATAAAGGATCTTAGATTTTGAGATTGAAGAGACCTTAGAAGCTATCTAGTTTGGCACACTTATTTTACAGATTAGGAAACTGAGATGCAGAGAGCTTCTGTGATCTTCCCAGGGTCATATAGGTGGCAAATCCAGGATTCAAACTTGACTGCAAGTTCAATGCTGTCCACTATACTAAAATATATTTTGTATTTTGAGATTCCCTAAAGCTGAAGTAAAATTTAGCTGTCCAAACTATGTGTTATACTCTTATTAATGATTTGGCAGAAATATTCCCATCATTCCACCTGTGCTTTTCCCATTTATCTTACAATTTGTCTGCAGTTAATCACAATGAAAATCCTTAAGAAACCAAAAAGGATTCTTACTTAAGGGACATTAGGGAATGGGGCTAGTTAACTAGAAATTGGCTTAGGTACACAAAAAGGGAAGGGGGACAAATGCCTAGTCCAGAGATGACACCAAAGAAAAAGAGGGAGAATGGGCTATCCCATGAAATAAGAATAAATTATAAGTTGGTTAAGGACTAAAAAAGTCCAAGATTGTACCATTGGAAAGAATATGTCCCCAAAGCACTATATTATTACCTTGCTGCATGATGTAGTACAAAGACCTTTAGAACTGGGAATCAGAAGACCTTTGATTATAGCACTTCCAGCTTAAGAGTTGTGTGACCTTGGGCAAGTCTATCTCTTTGAATCCAAGTCTCCTTCCCTACAAAAGTGGAAATAATTTATGCACTATCTTCCTCCAAGGGTTGTTATAGAGATCAAAAGATAGTGTGCATAAAATGCCTTGAAATAGTAAAGTGTCTTATAAAGGTCAGCTATTTATTATTATTTCACTGTTTTCATACTGTATTATTATATGTATATACTCACATATATGTCACAGATGTAACATGAAAAGCAATGTGCCACCTCCTTTCCTTTACAAATGCTATTACACTATTATGCAAATGCATTAAACTATTTAAGGACATATGGCAAAGTATGGTTGCCCTCCATGATATCCATCTTTAAAAATTAGGGACATTTTCCTAACATTCCTAGACTCACTCTGTCTCTGTTTCTCACCTTCCATCTTAGAATCAATACTGGGTATTGGTTCCAAGGCAGAAAAGTGGTCAGGGCTGGGAAGTGGGGATTAAGTGACTTGCCCAGGGTCACATAGCTAGGAAGTATCTGATACCAGAAATGAACCAGGTCTTTGGTCCTGGCTCTTAATATACTGAGTCACCTAGTTGCCGCCCCCCCCCCCCCCGCCCCAGCCTCTCTTAATAATTCAATGTGGACATTAACCATGCTTCCCGGACCCATTTCTGTTTATAGCTTGGGACATTTATGAGGATCATGAGGTTCATAGTCTTACTTGTTTTATATACTGGCAAACCTGCCTTTTTAAAGTTTCAATTCACATTCATATACTTTAAGTTTTGGTGTCTAAGACATTTGCATCCTTTTCGTTTCTTGGGATACTATACCTGATAGTGTAGTAGAGAGGACCTAGAAGCATAAGACCAAAATTCAAATCTGGCCTCCGTCATTTATAGCTGTGTGAACCTGAGTAAGTCACTTAACCTTTACTGTCTTAGTTTTCTCAACTGTAAAATGGGGATAATAATAGCACGTACCTCCCGGAATTGTCATGAGGATCAAATGAGATATTTGTCAAAAGCATTCCCCAGCACACAATAAGTATTATGTAAATGCTTTCATCCCCTTCTCTTTCCTTCTGTCCCCTCTCAAGCCAACATTTTGTAAATGAATGAGTTTTACCAAAAGGCCGAGAAAAGTCCCATTCTTGGCTCATAGCTTTGAAGCTCTAGGGCAATGATTCCCAAAGTGGGTGCCACCGCCCCCTAGTGGGTGCTGCAGTGATCCAGGGAGGTGGTGATGGCCACAGGTGCATTTCTCTTTCCTATTAATTGCTATTAAATTAAAAATAAATTAATTTCCAGGGGGCTAAGTAATATTTTTTCTGGAAAGGGGGAGGTAGGCCAAAAAAGTTTGGGAACCACTGCTCTAGGGATTTAACTGAATGAGGAGGATAGCCCATTTTAGTAGAAGGAATGCTGGTCTGGCCACCAGGAGACCCAGGTTGGTTTTGCTGTCTTCCTTGGCTTCAGTTTCCTTCTCTTTACAAAGTGGGTAGATGAACTCTCAGGTCCTTTCGAGCTTTAAGATTCTACTAATTGACATAGCCATCAAAACTGATTATAAAACTCCATTTGAGTTTAGGACTAGCCCCTGATGAGCCACCAAGCTCTCAGTTGCAGGAACAAAATTGGCTCACCAATATTCCCGTTTAGAACATTTCTTTGGCTAGAAAACAATGTCAATATCAATTTGGCCAAGAAAAAATACAGTCTCATTTCATTTCAAATGCAACAAATTTACTGTCCTGGTTTTCATTAGCTACTGTCAAGGAGGAAGCAGACAGACAAAATAAATTATGAAAAAAATTATTTTTTTTAATGTACAAAAAGAGTTATTTACAAGTTGAGTGTGTCATTTCAATTTGTAGGATGTAGAAAACAGCTAAAAATGTTTCTGAGATATAAATCTGACCCAACATTCACCTACAGTATTTTTAGTAATGGTGTCTTCTATACAGAATATATACAAGTCAGGGATGGTTATCATAATACTATCTCAGTAAATGAGTGAACACCATTAGGAAGCCACAGACTCTTCGGGACCTTCGGGACATCCACGATTTGTGCATTTAGAGCTGACCTTTGAAAAGCAAAAGAGTTCAGGGTACTGTATTATAGTGAATCCCAGGTCTGAACATTCTGACCTCTGTCCACTGAACCCCCTCAGCAGTCAAGAGGCATGAAAGGCCTAAGTCATGTCAGATGCTGGGAGAATATCTCAAATCATTGATAACAGCGGAGTAGCGGGTTTGATTTTGACTGCTGCAAACCCCATTACAAAAGGTGGGGGGAAATGAGAGTTACCCCTTGAAATCCAAGCTCCAAATGCATTCTTCATATTCCAAGTTGGGCCAAACCACTCTGAGCAGGAGAATTTAGTGAGAGTCCCTCATTGCTCAGAAGGGCTGGTCCAGTCCAGCCCCTCAGCTGGCATACCATGCAATTCCTTTATGAATGAATGGGAGAAGGGAGAAGGAAGGGGTATCTTGGAGGTACTGCAGGTACAGCCCATTTGTAACTCAGCTGAGAGTAACGAGCACTGTCAGAGGATGGGACACTATCCTTCTGCCGGGAGAATAAGTGCCCTTCAGAGACCTGGGGGGAAGGGCTGGGACAGAGCTCTGTAGCATTTTTCATAGCAAAGCAAGAGAATAATGTATTCGAAAACATAGAAGCTTTTGGTAAATGCATATTTCTCTCTTTCCTGACATCAGACTTTTAGGAAGGCTCCTGATATTCTGCTTGAGGAGGTGGGCAATCTGAGGAAGGAAAAAGAATGGGTCTCAACCAATGGTGGGTATCAGTGCCCCTACCTTTGGCAAGTACAGTCTCAATGTTTTAGACCAAGTCTGGTCTGTCCTCAATGTATAGTATCACCATTGCCCTAGAGGTATATAAAAATGAGCGTTCTTCTTCGGGATGGGGTTCATTTTAAATACAACGTCAACCACACTGTAAACACGATCTGGATACAAGGGGGCCATCATTCTGGACTCAGCCCATGTATGTGTCGTTCTAAGAACACTGCCATATTTTATTTATTAATATACACATATCTTACAGAGATTGCAGGCCCTATGTTTTGATGCCTTCCCTACTGAACACCATAGCACAGTAAGGCACTTTTTGAGTGGCTGGATGGAATTGATGGTTTCTCCTCTGTGGCAGGGTACTTAAAGTTCTACTACAGTATTCTTAAAGAAGGACTGAGGAGGGGAATGGGGAGTGGGGAGGGACTGCTTTCCCTCATTGGCACCATAAGGAAAATATAATCTCATAGGAGCTAAGACGTGCATTATGGCTTTCAAATTCAGACCAAAATGCAAGTCCCCTTCCTCCTCCCCAAATTTGCTTGGAAAGCAGGTTAGGGAACAGCTTTTGGCTCGTGAGAAGTTTTCATTAGCCAAATGACACAAGGGAGGCAGCCAGAGTATAGTTGTGCTATTTACATGGAAGGCCTGAAACTGCTTGTAGGAGTTTCCCTGCTTTCCCTCCCTCTTCTCTATTGTGACATTTCTCAGTGCTCTGTAAAATAAGCCAAAAGATGACTAGAGACACACCACAGAGGTATAAAAAAAAGATGCCTCTATAGAGTTCGTGAAGTCTGTACAGATAATTTGTTAAAATCCCTTTCATGTATTTAATACTTGTTGGAAAAAAAATCTCCATTCTCTAGGAAGTGATTATTTTTCAAAAGCACATTCATCAGATTGCTTGGCAAACAGCCCCTCCCTCCATGCCTCCTTGTGCTTTGTGTTAAGACATCATGTTCAGGAACTTGCTCTCTTCTGCTAATGTCGTTAGCATGGAGCTCATGTCCCCAATAGCCATATTGCTGATCCCTGCTGGGATGGAGGGCAGGGTCAAGGAGTTCCGTGGAGTTGTGAGGCGGGAGGAGTTCTGGGAGAGATTCTGCAGAATGCTGGGGCTCAAGGTTCCCGACATTAGGCTCGAATGGTCACCATCATCCATGATGGCATCAAAATCGATCTGGGGGGGCTCCAGGAGCTGGGAATCCACAGTGCTCGATACCTGATTGGCCCCTGGAGAGGCCATGGCATGTGGCTTGATGCTATTCAATGGACACTGCTGCTGCTGCTGCTGCTGCTGTTGCTGTTGCTGCTGCTGCTGCTGTTGTTGTTGCTGTTGCTGCTGTTGTTGCTGCTGCTGTTGCATTACCCGGCAGTCCACATGGTTCTCAAAGTTTCCATTCTGTTCATACATGTGAATCTGCCCATAGTAGTACATCATGCTGTTATCCCGGGGCCCGTTGGCATTCTGTTGCTGCAGTTGCTGCTGCTGCTGCTGCTGCTGTTGTGGTGAGACCATGTCATTTATTGATTTGGGAATAGCCTCCCCAGTCTCCTGGCCAGCTGTGCCAGTGGCCATAGGGTATGTTGCGGCCCTCATGTAGCCCAGCTGTTGTGAAGAGCGGACTCCACGGTGTCTGCTAGCTGGGCTCGGCTCCGGGGGTGGACGTGGCTGTACCAGGCCCGGGCCAAAGTTCTGTCCCACTGACCCTATCATGTTCTGCTGAGGGTCAACAAAATTGGGTTGGTGGGAAGTCAGAAGAGATGGGGACTGGTGGTAACCCTCCTGACTCATGGAGGGTGGCAGATGATGGTTCTGCTGTGAGTAGTTCTGCGGGCTCACCATGTGCATGGCTGGATTGGGCAGTGGGTGCTCCCTTCGGTTGTTTACCATCAGGGAAGGGTCAGAGGCAACATCCATTTGCTGAGGGAGCCCCAGATGGCCTGTCTTGACTCCCAGATTGCTACAAGAGGGGGAGAGCTGGTTCATGTCCCCACCCATTGTGTTTGGGCTCAGCATGGGATGAGGCTGGTTGTACGCTGCTGCGTCAGGGCTTAAGTCTGGGTTCATGTTGGGGCAGGGATTAGCCTGGAGGGGTTGTCGGACCTGCATGTAATTGACCCTTGGTCCAGGAACGACCCCATTTCTTGGAAGGAGGTTGGACTGAGTGCTATCCAGATTGCTGGGGCTTGTCTGCATGACCTGCTGATTGTAGCTCTGGTACTGCCCAAAGGTCTGCTTCTGGTGTACCACAGCTAAGTTGCCCTGAGGAAACTGTTTGGCCTGCTGGTTGGAAAGAACGTCTACAGAGCCTGAGCTTACCTCATTCCACTGTACTGGCATATTGTTTTTGTTCAGGTTGGTGGGGGCGCCATAGCCAAGCTGGCAATCAGCCAACATGGGTGCTGGCTGGCTCCCATTAGAGTTGGACGCAGCCATCCTGCGGGGGCCGTGGAGGCCTGGGCTCGGCAGCTTCAGGCTCCCGGGGAAACCCGGGGCCTCTCCATGGTATGCCAGGGAATTACTCTCTTCAGCGGCACCAGTGCTTTGTGATTTGATATACTGCACCACGTCGTCCGGCAGCATGATGTCATCCTCCGCACTGGGGCCATCCCCCTCGACCACCATTGTTTCCATAGCAACGTTCTCACTGATGCTTGGAGGTCTGGGAGAATAAACGTGGCGGGCCAAGGTGCCATCTGAGCGGGTGTAATTCTGGAGGCTGAAATTCCTCCGCTCTGCACAGGGCGGCAGATGAGGTGGGTTCATGCTGTTGGTGCTATTGAAACGTTGTACCCGGGGGAGAGACAAAGGGTCGGCAGCCAGCCTCCTTACGGGGTCACTCGCTCGCCTTGTACCATTGCCCGTTACTTCGTGGGGGAAGGTAGGGGCAGCACCATATCCATATGATGGCCCATCGCTACCCCGCCTGGGCCCCAGAGGACGCTGGAAAGGGGGCAGCAGAGAGGACTCTGACGGATCAAGGAGAGACATTTTATTCTTCAGGCTCATCCTTTCCATGTTCGGGAGTGGAGTTGGCGGGGGACCCCCGGTGGCCGCAGCGTACTTGGCCTTCAGGCTGTACTGCTGGGCTGGGGTGAGGTTCAGCAGCCCCGGGGCTCCGCTGCACTGGCTGGCCTCGCTGGAGCGGCGGGAGGCATCGGTGGAGATGGGGTCGTAGGAGTCGGCGGAGCTGACGTTGTTGGGGCGGCTCCCAAATGGAGAAGCCTCGCTGGATCTGCGGCTAGAGAAGTACGGGGAGATGCCGGAGGAACGGCGGCTGACGGTGTAGGCTGAGCTGACGGTGCTGGTCGTGCTGTCCCTTCGCTCGTTCAGTTGGTTTAGCATGGTCACCTCATTCACTGACAGCTCCATGATCCGAGGGTTGGGCAGGGGTGCTGTGGGTCCACTGAAGTTTTCCATAATAGAGCCTAGGGGAAGGAAAACATAAAAAACCCAACTGGTAACGTCTGTTGTGAAGGACAGTGAATCTGGCAGAAAGAAAGGATCCTGGGCGAAGACGCAGGAAAACAGGGTTCTTGTTTTGGTCTGGTTATTAATTTGTTGTGGGACCTTGAGAAGGTCACCTGAGCTCTCTTTTCTTTACTTTCCTCATCTGTCAGCCTAGGAAAATACCTGCCCCAACTGCCTCACAGGGTTGTTTTTTTTTTTTTCATGAGATTCTGATGAGATAACAAATGTCAAAGCATTGTGGAAAGCGTAAAGTAGTGAGGTGTCCATCATTAGAAGTCTTCAAACAGAGACCGGATGATTAGTGATCAGGGATAAGGTAGAGTATTTTGGGGGGGGGTACGAACCACGTTAGAACATTTTCTAATTCTGAGGTCCTAGGATAGTAAATTAAAATCTCTCAGAAGCTAAAGAATTCTTATATCAGAAGAACCTGACCGTATGAAAGAATTCACTAGGAGCTTATTATGCTCTCCAGAAAGTGAATGGGAGAGGAGGTAGTCCACAACCTCAATGAGTAATGTCAACAAGTTAACAAGCATGTTACTTATTAATTATTATTATTCATTATTGTCTATATGTAGGAAGCAGTTAGGTGTAACCCCTAGTGCTTAACTGTTCTTCTGACTTGGAACCAATATTTAGTATTGATTCTAAGAAAAAAAAAATGTCTACCATGGATACAAAGAAAAAAAAATAGTCTGCTTTCAAGGAGCTCACAGTCTAATGAAGGAGGCAATAGGAAAACAGTTACTTACAAATAAGTTTTATAAAGGATAAATTGGAGGTGACTTCAGAGAGAAAGCACTAAAATGAGATGGGTTAAGGAGGTTTCTTGTGGAAGGTGAGACTTTTAACTAGAACTCGACGGAAGCCAAGAGGTAGAGATAAGGAGAGAGTGTTCCAGGCATGGGGGTCAGCCAGTGAAAATGACCAGTCAGAGAGATGGAGTGCCTGATAGAAATATCATCAAAGAGGCCAATGTCACTGGATTTCAGATTACATGGAGGGGAGTAAGGTTAGCAGAAAGACTGTTGTTCGGTTGTTTCTGTTGTGTCCAGTTTTTCATGACCCAATTTGGAGTTTTCTTGGCAAAGATTCTGGAGTGGCTTACCATTTCCTTCTCCAGCTCATTTTACAAATGAGGAAACTGAGGCAAATGGCTTTAAGTTATGTTCCCAAGGGTCACACGGCTAGGAAGTATCTGAGGCCAGATTTGAAATCAGGAAGATGAGTCTTCTTGAAAGAAAGGATCCTGGCCTAATAATCAGGAAAACAGGGGCCTCGTTTTGGTCTGGTTATTTATTTGTTGTGGGACCTTGAAAATGTCACCTGAGCTCTCTTTTCTTTACTTTCCTCATCTGTCAGCCTAGGAAAATACCAGGACCAGTGCTTTATCCACTGTATCATCTAGCTGCTCATAAATAGAAAAGTAGGATGTACATATAAGCATATTAAAGGACCTTAAAGATTATTTGATATAATCTCTCATTTGAGGAATGATAGAGAAATATATGAATTCCCATGAGATAGGAAGCCGAGAGAGAGAGAGAGAGAGAGAGAGAGAGAGAGAGAGAGAGAGAGAGCGCAATATTAGAACCTCGATTTCCTGACTCCTATTCCTGTGATCATGTGTCTCTATCATGATGTCCTTTCCTAGGGTGCAAGTCATGCTTGGGTTGACAGCTTACCATTTCCCGGAATAGGAGGCAGCTTGGTGTTTCGGACTTGAGGAGCTGGGTTTGCCCACGAACAGGAATCCTTGACTGTCTTAAGCTTCTCCTTCTTGAGCTGTTCAAGCCTTTGCATGGTTGTCATGTGTTTGCGCAGCTGCAGGCTGACTGCTGATGTGCCGGAGGGGACGGTCGAGTCAGCGACAGGAGCGTTGTCATCTAATGTCGTCAGGTCTCCCAGGCTACCCCCGCTGTGCATGGTCATCTCTACTCCACTGTCATTGTTGTTGGCGCTGCCGAGGGGTGAGGGCTCACTGCTACAGGATGACTGGCCCCCGGGGCTGGACTGATACAACTGAGGGAAAATAGACCAGAGGATTGTGAGCTAGTTAATCAAGGATCAGTCCTGGACTGCTAAAAACCAGAGGCAAACTCTCATGCCAGGGTATCTATTGGCTCACAAGTATACATGTGGACAAACTCCCAGGAGAACTTGCTGAGGGCAGAGAGAGCTGTGATCTTTTTCTTCTAGCTCTTCTAAAGCTTATTATCTACATATAATCTAGCTATTGGTTGTATATTTTGTCTTTTATAAGTGTTTCATCTCTATTGGTTTTTTGAAATTTAGATTTACCCAGCTAACTCCTTCCCTCCCCCGCCCCATTAGAGAAGGCATCATTAGACAAAAAAGATACATGTATACACAAAACTATATCTTATTTATTTCTATTTATCAGTTCTCTCTCTGGAGGTGGACATATACAAGTCATTCTTCAAATAAGACCTCTATTTGTTTTATCTCCAACCAAACCATCAGTTTCTCGAGGGCAAGGATTGTGCCTTTTCCTCCCCATGAATTTTATACAGTGATTAGGATAATCTTCAACCCATAAGAAGGGCTAACTGGACACTTGTTATCCTTCAAGTCTAAGCAATGTTTACTAAGAATCTCAGTACTTACTACTTCTCCTTGGCTGACTGGTAGCTGCTATTGATCTCTTGGAACACTAGCTCTCCTCTCTTCCTGGCTTCCCTGCTGTGGCACTGATGGATGTTGAATAGAGGGAATAAGCTGGCTTGTGGTTTGGGGTCACTCTGGACTTTGTTTTTGCTTTCCCTGCTGCTATGGGAGGGACTGCTGTGATTACTGAGCTGAAGCTGGCACTCTCTGTGGCAGAAGGCATCCTATACCAGAAAAGCCAGCTCAGCTACATTCTGCACATTTGGCTTCCTATTGCCCACCTCATGCTCCAGAGGCCCTGAACTAAAAGGGCAAGGTCTCTGAGTCTACTGAACAGAGACTACAATAATTAGTGGGGATTAACAGCATCTCTTATGATTGTTTAAGAATCAGCAGTTAGAGATTCAGCTCCTTCCTCTGTTGATCAATCAACTGACAAAAATGCACAATGAAGTGCCAGGCAAGGTGCTAAATGCTGGGGATACAAAGGCAAATGCTAAAAATTCTTTGCCGTGAAAGGGTTTGTATACTGTTAGAGAAATAATAGGCAAATAAATGGGCATATTGGAAATATGCTGAAAATAGAAGAGGATTTTGAAAAGGAGAACTCTTAGGAAATGAGGGAAGGCTTCAAGGAGAAGAAACTCTTCTACTCTTTGAGCTAAGTCATAAAGGAGATGAAGGACTCGGAGGCACTGGAGAGGAGGGACAGTATAGCATGCCTGTGGAGCAGCCAGGGCAAAGGCATGGAGACAGAGAATGGAGTCTGGTGTATGGGAAATGATGAGAAAGCTGGATTACTCCATGGAGAGGTGAGGAGAAATAATTCCTTGTTTTTATGAGGGAAGGGGAGGTTCTCTTGAAGGGATACCCAAATAAAGAGAATAAGATTTTAACTTATGTTCCCCTCTGCTGCCTCTAATTTCAAGGCGTCAAACAGATTAATAAAATAATCCTTTGCGATAACACCCCCTCACACACACATTCTACCAACTTCCAGGATATCACATCTAAGGTACAGACAGCACTCATGCCATAGCCTAACACAAAGGGATACTCTGCTCACCTTAGTACCGACTATCCTTAGAGAGGTATAGTAAGGAAAAGAAGAGGAGACAAAGAACAAGTGGTTAGAATTAAGGAGTCACTGTTGGAAGTTAATTATGCAGCAAATGAAAAAAAGAGCAGATACAAAGTTCCTATGATATTCAAAACCATCCAAACATCATCCAATGAGACATGGGGGAGGCAGCTATTTCTAGGTGTTTTGGCTTATCCCTCACTGTTACACCCACATGGTCTTCTCAGGCTACTTGCCTGGCCAGGGAAATCTAGCAGTTGGTTTTTTGTTTTTTGATTAATTGGGTCCATGTCCCCCAAAATGATGATCCACTGGGGGTTGAGACTTACCAATTGGTTTTATAAGTCAAGGTTGTTAAAAGAGAAGAAATGGGGCTTGTTGGTGAGTGAGGGGATGGATCACAATATGGAATTGACCTACAGCAGTGATGGGCAAACTAAGGCCTGCGGGCCAGATGCGGGCCCCCTGAAATGTTCTATCCCGCAGTGTGACATTATTCCTAATCTGATGAATCCAATGAGTAGGATACAATACAATGAAACTTCAAAAAGAGTTGCCTTAGAAACAGACTAACAAATGAGCATTTCCTTTCCATTGGCCCCCTCTTTAAAAAGTTTGCCCATCGCTGTCCTAGAGTGATCTCTGACAGATTTTTAACCAAAACTCATAGGTTTCAGACTGGTCTATGATAGTTGAGGACAGAACTACCCTGAATTGTGTTGCTCAGCTTTGTGATCTGGCCAGGCAGAGGGAAAAGCACAGAGGATCTGAGGAGAGTAGGGTGAAAGGACTACACTGACACTTACCACTGAGTTCTCTGTCTTAATGGCCTTGACATGCAGGCAGTCCTCCACTGCCTGGTTAGTGCTGTTTGCTTCGGCATTTTCCTCCAGCTCCCCTCTGCCCTGTTTGGCACTTGCTTCATTATCACCATTCTCCTTGAGTGGAGGCGCCCTTGGGTGGACATCATTGCGCTGCTTCTTGGTGACATGGGCATCAGGACCATGTACTGTCTTCACATGTTTCCTGAGAGAACTGGGGTCTGTGTATCGCTTAGTACAACCAGGGATCTTGCAGATGTAGGGTTTCTGGGGGAGAAAAAGAGTCTTCTGTTAATGAAACAGGACATTGTTATATTCTAGTGATGTTTTATTGAGATTCCCAACAATATTGTTGTTGTTTTCCACATTTGGAATATTCTCCCCTCACTTTTCTGAATTCAAGCCATACTCCATGAGATGATCATTCATGACTCTGTTTCTTGTCCTTTTTGAATGTATTATATAGTACTTAAGGTCTAAACCACACAATTATAACAGGATTGTATAATGCCTTATATGTTTTCTTGTTTTGTATATGTATATCTTGTCATGCCAACTATGGTGTCATTTTTCAACAAGAACAGTATTTTTTACTTCTTTATTACTGTCCTCTAGTGCCGCTGTGCCTTCCCACCCCCCCACCCCCCATCACATATTGCAGCTTTGGGAACAAAGAAGACACTTAACAAATAGTTAGGTAGAAGAAAAGAGGGAATTTGGATGCTCATGAAGAAATATTCCAGATGTATTCTCATAATATACAGATGACCAGGATTACAGCAATAATCATGTAATCAATCAAAAGAATTCAATGTCTATTATGTCTTAGGTACTGGGCTGGGAACAGGAGATGCAAAAACAAAAATGAAATCATCCTTGTCCTCTACAGACAGTCAAAGCCTAAGCTTCAAACCACCAAGTCTTATAACTTGCCAGATTTGGTCATACTATACCCCCAAAGGCAAAACATATAGTCCCTCTAATCCTACCAACCTCTTCATTTTACAGAGGAGGAAATTTCAGCCAAGTGACTTGTTTGGGAACATACATCAAACTAGTGACAGAACTATGTCTGGGATCCAGATCCCTTGTCACTAGTCTAGTGAGCTTTTCACTATTCCAAGATCCAGGCCTGCTACATTTATTCTTTACTACTGCAATACCTTTTTCTCTTTCTCAAAATTTTCATGACATTTGACGATTTAGCAGTTTTGGGAAATAATAATATTATATTTGTTTAGTGGTAGAAATGCTAAAACTCATGAGTGGTTCACCCACCAAAATCTGTCAAGTGGTCATTTCTAGGAAAGAGGTGTCCAACTCATGGCCACAAGTCACCAAACTCTGAAATATGGCCTCAATTCGATTAAAATCTAAGGGAAACATTTAATAAAAATGAATAAAAACATAATACAATGTAGATAAGGTTCATTTGTGCTTTTCTAAGTCAATATTACTTTCTTTTTTAAAAAAAACCTTCACCTTCTCTTAGAATTGATACTAAGTATATACATTCCAAGGCAGAAGAGTGATAAGGGGCTAGGAAATTGGGGTTAACTGACTTGTCCAGGATCACACAGCTAGGAAGTATCTGAAGCCAGATTTGAGCCTAGGATTTCCCATCGCTAGGCCTGATGCTCTATCCACTGAGCCACCTAGCTGCCTCCCAATATTCATTTCTGTTTGACTTTGACCTCACTATTCTAGGGTATCAATGTATGAACATTTTAAATTAGAATGTAAGCTCTCTGAACAAATGACAAAATATTTATTAAATATTTTTTAATGTCAGACACAATGTGAATGCACATAGTAAAATAAGAGACCATCTTTACACTTAAGAAACTTACATTCTAATAGGGAAAGACAACCCTCTAGGGGAGGGGTGACAAGGGAAGCATATTTTGTTCCTAGGAGGTAGAAAGCTGGAGGTGGGGAATATGAGGGTGGCAATCAGATGATCAGAGGTGTTGTGAGGGATGGCTAAATATGATGTGAAATTAACTCATGGTCTGTTGTCTAGGACTAGCCATTGATAGTGTGGCCTAAGTTGCCCTTGCTTGCATGTATTTCTTGAGGAAAGAAACAGTTTCATTTTTGCCTAAATAGTACATGGATCATATTTTCACCTTACCTTGAAAGAATAAGATTTCCTTAAAGAGAACTCCCAATGAGGGGACTATTAGGACCAAGGTAGCTCAGTATAAAATTGGCAACTCAGAATTTTAAAGAGCTTGAGATATGGCAAAATTGGGACATTAATACACTGCTGGTGGAGTTATGAATTGATCCAACCATTGTGGATGGCAATTTGGAAATACACCCAAAGGACTTTAAAAGAACATATGCCCTTTGATCTAGCAATACCACTAATAGGTTTGTACCCCAGAGAGATAATAAAAAGAGGTTGTACAAAAATATTCATAGTTGCACTCCTTGTGGCAGAAAAAAATTGGAAAATGAGGGGGTGTTCATTGGCTGGGGAATGGCTGAACAAATTGTGGTATATGATGGTGATGGGATACTATTGTACTGTAAGGAATGATGGACTGGAGGATTTCTATAAGAACTGGAATGACCTACATGAACTGATGCAGAGTGAAATAAGCAGAACCAGGAGAACATTGTACACAGAAAGTGAAACACTGTGGAATGATCGAATGTAATGGACTTCTCTACTTGCAGCAATGCAATGACACAGGGCAATCCTGAGAGACTTAGGAGAAAGAACACTATCCACATCAAATGAAAGAACTGTGGGAGTAGAAATGCAGAAGAAAAACATATATCACTTGTTTATATGGTACACAATTTGAGGTGTTGGTTCAAAAGATTCCTCTACTACAAAAATGAATATGGAAATAGGTATCAAGTGATAACATTTGTATAACACAGTGGAACTGCTTGTCAGCTGGGGGGGAGGGAAGAGGGGAAGGAGAGAAAATGAATCATGTAACCATGGAAAAATATTTTTAAAAATAAAATATAATAATAAACAAAAAAAAGAGTTTGCCTGAGGGGCCCTGGGAAGTTAAGTGATTTGTTCATGGTCACACACATGATATGTGTCCTAGGGAAGTCTCAACCTAGGTCTTACCTCTGAGGCCAACTACCACTATTCACTGAAGCACACTGTGCACATAGTAGGTACTTAATAAATGTTTGCTGAATTGAATGAATTCCTAACCCAGGCTTTCCTTGGGGGGGAAAATGACCTTTTTTTAAGGTCCTCCACAATAGGTTTCACATGATATATCAAATGTTTTCCCTCATTATTTCTTCCAAATATGACTTCTAGAGATTCATGAACCAGACACAGTAAGTCACAGGTCTTAAAGGATGGGTAGTATTTATGCCATAGAAAATAAGGGAAAAAGCAGTCTAGGGATAGAGAAGGGCATAATACAAAAAAAAGCAGATGTAGGAATGTGCATGGCAAGTTTGGGAAAACATAAACATTTTATCATATTTCTGCTACAGAACCTTGGCAGATTCTCTAGGATGGTTAATGGAGGGAGTAGTTGGAGACAAGGCTGGAAAATTCAGGTTGGGGAGTTTGTCCAATGTGCAAGCAAGAAAGCAAAGGTTTTCACTTGACATGACCCAGAGAGAAAGAGGTGTCTGGGGCTTGGTAAATGTCAAGAGCTATTCTTAATATAGTTGGTCTCATAGAAGGTGATCATTCATGTTGGTATTTATGATGTGTGGGTTTTGGTTAATTGAGAAATTCCATTGCTGTTGCCAGATCTTTTCATTAAAGTCAAAAATTCAGGTAATGAGCACATCGGAACTGCTTATGGGAGTCATTAAAATATTCCAGGGGAGAAAATGGTGACATGTGGATTCTCTGAAAAGAAGAAACATTTTCAGGACTGATCACTCCTCTGATTTCTAATTCTTGCTAAAGCTCTGGCTCTTTCTGGTAGAGGCTTAACTCAGGCTGCTGGGTATATTCATACAGTGACCTAAGTGTCTTGACATGTTCGCAGACAACTGAAAGGAGAGCTTTAGACCTAAAACATGAGTACCCAGGATGAGCTCAGTAACATAATCCTTGAGAGTAAAGATCTAAGCCCCAACAACTATGATATTAATGCCACATAGCCACCTGTGGCTGACATTCTTTGCATCTGTTTGCCAAGTGCTTCCAATTTCTTGGTCTCTTTCTTTTTGTCTTGTAGAAAAATAATAACAATGCTCTGCAATTGTCTTATCTTTTAATTTTTCCAAATGCATTATTTCCTTTGACTCTCACAACAATCTTCTAAAGTAGGTAAGGCAAATATTATTATGCCCATTTGATAAATAAGAAAACTCAGACCCAAAGAGAGGGAAGGATTTGCTTTATTTTACCCAGATAGTTAGGGTATGGAAAGCCGGCCTCAGAACTGGGAAGATCTAGGTTAAGGACTCCTCCTGACTAATAGAAATAATAATAATGATAATTGACATTAATATTGCACTTGTGCCAGGTACTACACTAAGCATTTTACAATTATTATCTCATTTGACCTTCACAACAACCCTATAATGTAAGTGCTATTATTATCCCCATTTTACAGATGAGAAAACTGAGGCAAACAGGAATTAAGTGACCCAGGGTCATATAATTTCTAAATGTCTGAGTTTGGATTTGAATTTAAGTCTTTCTGAGTTCACTTATACTGGATATATGACCTAGGGCAAGTAACTCATTAACTCTCAGTGTGCTGGGCAAATCTCTGATCATAAGCCCCAAAAAGGTGCTGATCTGTATTGGTAGAAGGGGGTGCCTCAACCTATGATTCCCTATCCCAATGACATCACAGTCCAGATTCCATTCCCTATGACTGTAAAACACACAAATCAAACCTCTATCAGAATTTACAAAAATCTTTCCCAGCTATTACTGTAATACTTTACCTGAGCCTTCTGGTTCCAAGTCCAGGCCTTCTATCAAAGCTTCCTAAATGGATTTATATTATACATATATGCCTTCTTCCTACTATGATGCCTCATCCTAGCATGGGCATGAACCTTATCTCTCAACTGGTAAGCCAGGAGAGGAATACCGATGGTAAGCTCTGCAAACCAGAGGAGGCTTTAAATGGGCCACAATATCTACTGCTTCCAAGAATTAGCTTAGCTAAGGGCATTAAAGCTTTTCACAACAGGGCTGTTGGTCAAGTGAAGAATTCTTTTGCCCATAGAAAGTCATGAAAGCTTAGTTCTCTTGCTTGCCTATTTATGACCGCTGGTTCAGCATCCATAGCATTCTCCTAACTGTGAGCAGAGACCAAGACTTCAAATCTAGAGCCTTTTTTCTTCTCTCTTTATCTCTACCTTCTTTCACTTGTTCACTTCATCACCTACGAGGGGTTTACTTATGATTTCTATGAAGATGATTCCCAGATGTGCATATCTAGCCATATTCTTTCTCTTGCGCTTTAGTCCAATATAACAAACTGTCTATTGGACATTTCACACTGACTCTCCCATTGACATCACAAACTCAATGTGTTCAAAACACCTTAGCACCAACTCATCCCTCTGAAAAACTTTCCCATTTCAGTTGAGGCAGCACCAACTAGGTTTGCAACCTTGGCATTATGACCATTTTTCTTCATCAGCCATCATATCTTGTCATTTCTACTTCCCCATCTGTTGTATCTATTATCTTTTCTCTACACCACCACCACCACCACCACCACCACCACTATCCTTACTCTAATTCAGGCCCTCAACATACCTCTCCTAGACTACTATAATAGTCCTCAAATTGTCCTTTCTGCCTCCTCTCCCCTCTAATCCATCCTTCAACCAGCTGATAAAAACGATTTTCCTAAAAAGTAGATCTAATCATGCAATTACTCTACTTAAAAAAGCAAAACAAACCCTCAATAACTCCCAATTGCCTCTGTGATCAAATATAAATTCTGTCTGCCATTGCAAACTTTTTACAACCTGCCCCCAACCTACATTTCTAATCTTTTAAAATCTAGTATTATACACTACTTCCCTGCCTGCACATCATTGTCAAACATAATTCTCCTTTTTTTTTGGTTCTTCATGATCCATTTCCTAACAAAATGCCTTTGTACTGGGCATCCCTCACATCAAGGATGATCTCGCTCCTCTTTACCTATAACTGTTAAATCTCTTGTTTCTTTAAACACTCAGCTTAAGCCCCAACTTTTTTATACAAGACCTTATTTGGTCCTTCCAATTGATAGTACCTATCTTCTTCTTTGACCATTACCTTGTATTTAGTTTGCATATTCTTATATATTTGTACATATTGTCTTCCCCAACAGAATTCTGTTGTTATGTGTCTGATTATGACCCCTTTTGAAGTTTTCTTGGCAAAGATACTGGAGTGGTTTGCCATTTCCTTCTCCAGCTCTTTTGACAGATGAAGAAACTGAGACCAACATAGTTAAGTGACTTGCCCAGGGCTGCCCAGCTAGTGTTTGAGGGTAGATTCAGACTCAGGAAGAGAGTCCAGGCCCAATATTCTATCCACTGTGCCATCTAGCTGGCCCCCAGGAGAATATAAACTCGTTATAGGCAAGGATAGCTTCATTTTTGTGTTGTAACCCTAGGACCTAGCAGAGTGTTCAGTACATAGGAGGTGCTTGAAAAATGCTTGTTGATTGATTAACCATCTACTAAGATGTGATTGAGTCTGCAATCTTTACTAGAGAAAAGAGTAGATACAACACTGCTATATACATATCGCATACAAACATCACACACATGAAGCTATGTAGCATCACATTTGTATTAATTTTAATTTCTATAATTTAAGTTTAAATTCTTAAATGATGATTACCTGTTATATATTAGTCATAGGAAATTCTCTAAGTGGCCAAAAATGTTACTAAACTAGGAGATTTTCTTCTCTTTAGTCTGTTAGTCTAATAGCAATATAAAATCCAATCCACAGGTATTAGCTTGTTGCAGCAGACCATCACATGCATTATAATAAAGCCAATTTCCTGGATTCCCCAAGTACTGGTAGTGGGCTTAAATTAGCTGGAGTTAATAAAGCATGCATTGTGCTTTCATCAATTTACATCAAAAGGCCAAGGCATGATTTTCTTTGGTAGAGCATCACCACTAGGTGCAGAAAGGTCCCACTGGGAAGTTCAGATTGCTTTCTCCCATGCAAAGTTAAATCATTATGACAATCATTTTCCTATGATGTAATGATTTGGATCACACCTTCACTGGATAAGTTTATGGCAGGTCTGGTAGTATGCAGAGCAGTAGCATACATCTGCAGAGT
Source organism: Gracilinanus agilis (assembly GCF_016433145.1). Taxonomy (NCBI): domain Eukaryota; kingdom Metazoa; phylum Chordata; class Mammalia; order Didelphimorphia; family Didelphidae; genus Gracilinanus; species Gracilinanus agilis. Next base: position 310,606,706 of record NC_058132.1, on the reverse strand, counting down.
GTTTTAAAATCCATCTTTACCATAGCCGTGTGAGGTAGCTTCTGTGAGCTCCATTTTACAGATGAGTAAATTAAGAGTGTAAGTAATTTATTTAAGGCCATACAGGGAGTCAGCAGCAACAGGCTGGTAATGATCTGAAGCCCAGGGACCCTAAGCAAAGTATTTTTTCCATGATGTCATAATGCATTATGTCTGTGTTTACTTTAATGAAGTGTAGACTTCATTAGTCTGTGTTTCTTCTGACACCATCCCTTCCCCTCCTTTTAGGAACATACAGTGGAATTAATGGCTCTTGGCCTTAAAACCTCAGGAATGCATTTGGAGAGGCTGATTTTTTTTTTTTTTTTAGTAAGTGCAACCTCTATATTTTCTCTATTCTGACCCTACCCACCTTCCTAGATACTTTCCCAAACCTGAGTTTAATAGAGGTACCTCATTGGAATGAGTTCGGTTCTGGTGCTTGGCCCTGTCAGAAGCATTGGAGAAAGCTTTATTGCATCCCTCGTGCTCACACACATAAGGTTTTTCGCCCGTGTGGGACCTCAGATGCGTCTTTAGGTTCTCCAGTCGGGAATAGGCTTTTGAGCATCCTTCAAACTGAAATTGAAAAAAAAAAAGAAATGAAGAAACCAAGTAACCTACAAAATGAAGCTAAGCCTAAAAACAAGGGTCCTGCTTAAAGAGAGGCAGTAAGCTGTATCTGAAGGAGTCAGAAGTCTTGGGTTTTAGCTCTGACTTTGTCCTATCGAAATTGTTCCCTTCTGGGTCTGTTCTTATGTTAAATGATACTGGGTGGACTAAATGACCTGTATGGGTCTTAATAGCACTAATGTTTTAGGGTTCTAACTGAGAACATTTTCTCCATCCCTTTCTTTAATGCTTCTCTTTTTCAAACTTTTTTTAAAGGTTACATTGGGTTGCAAGTTGCCTTTGAGGCTCTCTTTTGCTCCCACCCCCCACCCCCATGAATCCTTGAATCCTTTACTGATAGATCCAGAGAGAATAAATAACTTACCCAAACAGGTCAAGCTAGATAGTTCATAGTCAGAGCTAAAAAAGGGCTTCTGACTCCTTCAGCTACAATGATCCAAGGCAATTCCAAAGGACTCATGATAAAAAAAATGCTATTCATCTCCAGACAAAGAACTGAAGAACTCTGAGTGCAAATTGAACTATAATTCCTTTTTCTTCTCTTTTTTCTTTCAAATATAGCTAATATGGGAACATGTTTTCAGGATGATTTCACTGCATAATTGATATCATATTGCTTGTCTTCTCAGTTGAGGCAGAGGGAGAGAGAATTTGGAACCCAAAATTTAAATGAAAAGAATGTAATAATAATAATAATGAAATCAATATATAACCATTCTTAGAGTGAGAACTCTTGTCTTATTAAAACCTCAATGTGAATTATTCTGTGAGATACTTTTTCCTGATGATACTTAGGAGTTCATAGTCCTGAGCAAGTGGAAATTTTGATAGGGAGAAGAGGAAAAATCAGTTTGGAATATGAGTCAATCTTGAGAGAGGCATATCTTTGGCAGCTAGAGGAGAAGGTGGTGTGATTTCTCTGGACAGCTGGAAGGGCAAGACAGCAGGAGGGGGCTGAACTAACTGGTGGTAGGGGAAATGTGAGAAAGGGGAAGGGCACAGAGAGAAGAAGGATGTCTGGGGTAGACTGACAACTTCATGCTTGCTTAGCTTCAGATCTATCTGTAAGGAGAAGACGTTGGGGCTCTAAGGACTACCATGAATGTTTGAGAAGAAGGTGACAGTTAGGCTAAGATTCTCTCACTAAGGGCTTAGATTGATAAGTTTTGTTGAAAACTCACCAAATAAGTTGCATAGCTAGCGTGGTTATTCTGCCTCTTGGAGAAGGTGAAGGGCTATCCACAGAATCCTAGTTGGGTTTTTTTTTTCCACTTAGGGCAAAAAAACAGTGAAGGGGAAAGAATTTCAGTGGCACAGATACACCTGTGAAGGAGCACTCCAGCCCTCTCTATCACTAGACAGGGGGGAGGAATGTAAGCCTTGGAAAGAAACCTTGGGAAGGTGATTGTGCTACATGATAGTGTAAGACTAATGAACAACATGAAGTGAAGTGTGGGGTTGGGCGATGTGGGGGTTGCTACAGAGAAGAAGCATATCACGCATGCTAATCTCAGTCATTTTCTCTTTCCACCCCCTTCCAACATCATTACTTTGGGGCAAAGCCTTATTTATCTCTCATTAGTTTCAATGTTTGTGCTATGCTGGTAGGGAGGCCTATGGGCTTTTAATCACTATTGATCTAAGGTATAATGTTTCCATATCTTATTGGACAGAGAATTCCAACTTGGGTACGTTTTTTAAAAGTTTGCCTGATCTATATTTTTCTGAAGGATATTGTGAAGTCCTCTTAAAAAGTGGTATAGCCAGGCCCATCTCATAAGAAGTTGACGATGGTATCAAACAAGTTCTCATCTCCTAGCTGTCCCTTATGCAATCTGATTCCTTTTTCCTCATTTTTTTTTATACCAAGCATGCCATGTTTCCAAGAGAATGACATTATTAAATGATAAAGTTTCATGTCATGGAATAATCTGGGATCACTGAGAGCACTGCATAATTCCTTAGATGAAACACAATCTGCTTTCTTGTTCCTAATGGATTCTGCCCAATTCATCGTCTAGCTGGCATTAACTAAACAAGATAAATGTACAAGATATATGATTGATGGACTTCCCTTTTGTCTACATGGTTTAGTTTAGGCAATATTTTCCATCCATTTAGTTTTTTCTATGTGGATGGTGAGGCTAATCACAGAGTGGGTATGGAATCTCAATAAAGAAGCCCTGTAGTATTCTGGGACTTGATGGGATCAATACAACATCATCTACAAATAAGAAATTCTGTAATACCTCATCTATGTTGGGAAATCTTTCTTCCCATATGTATTCTTTGCAAGACATCCTCCAAGTAGACAGGAAACAGAAAACTGTTTTCAAAAGGAAAGTATAGGTCTTCCTGCTTTATATCTTACTTGATACTGATAACAAGAGACTCACTTAAAATAGTAATCTCTTTGTTTACAACTATTGGGGTATCTAAAGTGCCTTTAATATATGCATGGAATCCAATGGGCTGGAGAACTTTTAAAAATAGGTTTTCCTTTAATTAGTGAAGGGCCTCTCTCCTTCATACCATAATCAACAAATGATAAACACTAAGATCTTATATTTTCTACACCTTTCAGTCAACTATAAATATTCAGTTAAATGACAGCTATGAAAAATTATCTCTCTGTTCTCTTCTTACATTTCCATGAAGTATTAGGCAGCTAAGTGAGTGAATAGGGCACTGGGTCTGAAGTCAAGAAGATCCTAGTTCAAATTCATCCTCAGGCACTCAGGAACTATGTAACCCTGGGCAAGCCATTTAACTTCTGTCTGTATTCATTTCCTCAAATGTAAAATGGGGATAATAATATCATCTACTTCCTAGGGTTGTTATGAGGATCAAATAGTTCTAAGTAATGTAGTAGGTACTTAACAAGTCCTCTTTCCTTCCCTCCCTTCCTCCCTTCCTTCTTTCTACCTTCCTTCATTGATCATTTTCATAAAGATTCTACAGAGAAGATCTTGGCCAGTAGCTGACAGAAGTAGAAGATTCAATATTGGAAAGGATTCATTTTACAGCAGGTGATGGCCTTTTCATTGTGCTACCTTTTAAAATGCTACTTACGACTTCTTTCATTAGTAGGTAGTTTCCCTTCTTTGAGACTGTCTGCAAATTGATCTTTCAATGTTTCCAAAATTGTGTTGCCTCTAGGGCATATTTCCTGTGTATACTTTTCCCACCCTGGTGTCATCTCCTTAATCAACATTTCTAGCTCTTCATGTAGCATACCAGAGGCTAAAAAGTTTCGAGCTTAGCTTTTTCTAACATTCATTTTTTTTAAAACTAATTTTGAGTTCCAAGTTCTCCATCTCTCTCATCCCTCTCTCATGTACTGAGAAGGAAAATAATATGATGAACCTAAATGTGATGGTTTCACTGTCACAGGCATGGCCACTGGCAAATGTGCTAAATTTTCCATGGATTAATTGCACTGATATAGTCCCATTAGATATCCTTAAGAGATTAAGATGAGTAACGGGTTCAGTGAATTCATGGATTGTTGAATAGGAGAAAAAGTGGATGATTTGAGCAATATCATGTGAAGACTTAACAGAAATGACTCAGTGAGGTGGCAGACAGAATGGGATGATCCAGGAAACTACAATGGCCTTCTAAGAGAAAGGTCTGGAAAACAGGAATTTTTCAAAACATAGAAGCATCCTTCATTTCATTTAGTTCCATTTTTTTAGAAGCTCAAAATATTTTGTATAGATAATTTCTCGTGACATATACTTACAACATTCTAGTGAGGTAAAAACCTGTCTCCTAGGACAATCCATTTTCTTACCGTGCATTTGTGGGGCTTCTCCCCAGTATGTCTACGCATGTGAACCACTAACATGTACTGAGCTTTGAACGGCTTCTGCTCCCGGGTGCAGTCCTGCCAGCGGCAGACAAACTCCTTCTTCTCCCCATGAATGTGGTCATTGTTAATGTGCTGCAAGAAACAAGGAAGACGATTAAGATGATTCAAATCTACTCCAATCAAATTTTTTGGACAAATTAGAATGAAGGTTTGAATAAGAGGAAATTAAATAGAAATAAATTTAAAGTCCTACACTTGTGCTTAAAACAACTTGTTAGGGGGAAGCTAGGTGGCTCAGTGGATTAAGAGCCAGGCCTGGAGAGGGGAGATCCTAGGTTCAAATCTGGACTCAGATACTTCCTAGCTGTGTGACCCTGGGCAAGTCACTTAATCCCCATTGCCTAACCCTTATGCTCTTCTGCCTTAGAACCAATATACAGTGTTGATTCTAAGACAGAAGGTAAGAGTTTAGGGGGAAAAACCTCATTAGGTACACTTGTTAAGCATGTCAGCTCAAAGGGAAAAGAGTCAGGTATTTTAAAGTTCTGAAAACTCAAGACGAATCAACTGTGCAATATTGTAGCTAAAAAAAGAACAGTAGCATTGATCTCAAAGTAAGTTAGAAGCAGCACACCCCCAAAACAAAACAACACAAAAAACAAAAGAGTTAAAAGTTCCATTGTCTTCTACCCTGGTGAAGACATATAAAAAGAAGGAAGGGCATTGATAAACTGGCACACATATGGGAGACGGTGACTAGGACAGCTGGAGCACTTAAGACCGTGTCATACAAAGTTTAACGGAAATGGAGATGTTTATTGCATAAAGAAAAGAAGACTGGGGGAAATGATCGCTATCTTTACCAGTAGATATGTAGTAAAGGGATTGAATTTGTTCTGCTTAGCCCCAGAGGGCAGAACAAAGAGCAGTGAGTTAAAGTTACAGGGAGACAGATTTAGGTTTGATATAAGAGACAATAAAGAATACCCAAAGCGGAATGGACTCCTTCTATAGGCAGTGAGGTCACTATCACTATTGATATTTAAGGGGAAGTTATATTATTACTTATTGAAGATGTCAGGAAGGTGACTCTGAGGTCCCCCTAACTTGGATATTGTGTGATTCACAGAGACAAACATAAAAACTCATTGAATCAATTTATTAAGCCTTTACAGTGGTCATGACACCATTCATGCTGTTATTGGTGTAGCCTGTGCCAATGTCTTTGTAGGGGAGGGGGAAGCTCCCTCTCACTCAGTATCTGGGTTATGGACTAGGAAAATATCACCCCATAACCTCCTATACTTGCTGATGCATGACATGTCAATTTCAGAGCTTCCTTTCATTGTTTTAAGTCTTTATCCCTTTTCAAATAGATTCACTTCACTTCTCTTGGACTCAGTTCCCTCATCTATAAAATGAAGGAGTTAGGCTAGAAGATCTCAGATCCAGGCTCTAACTTTCTGTGATGCTCTATTCAACAGTCATTTCAAAGCTAATTCTATCCTCAGCAGGCAAACCATGAAACACATGAGTATCTACCCACATTCCTTTCTTTTACTTCCTTTTTTCACTGTGTTGAAAGGAAAACTAGACTGGAATCTCATCCCACTTCAAGTCTTCAGTCTCCATATGAATGGGCAAATCACTTAAATTCTCTGAATCTGAATTTAAACATGTGTAAAATGAAAGGGTTGGACTTGATTTCCTGAGTTCCTTTTAGCTCTAAACCCTAGATCCTGTCAGCCTTATGCATCTCTTTTTTGTTGCCATGTTATTCAACATGTCCTATTATAACATGTGCAAGCGTATGTTGAAGTTGAGGCTCAAGTTTGTCAATGGCAAGGAAGGGAACAAATTGAAGATGTGATAACTGTACTGCCTCTACTCTAATGATCTGTCTATTTAAGGGGTGGCCGCTGTCTTTAGAGCATGGGGTGCTGTTATCTCATTAAAGATTAGGGTGTACTTCCTTAAGTTCAACTGACATGGCTTTTAGAGAACACTGTCTTTCTATACCCCATCTTGCTGAGAAAAGAAATGACAAGTGTATATAACCTAAACACAATCCAAATTAAGAGAGTTGTTAAAGGAATCATTCATTCCAATCAGTATTTTGTCCTAAAATTATGAAGTAAGTTGTCTGACTTTTAACATGAAATAGATTATGATACTGGAAAAAGCCACAAACATAGCCAGAAGGTTGGCTGAAGTTTTGTCTCCAAAGATAACTTGCTGGAGGGCCTTGGGAAATTCAATCCACCATTTTTTTTAAACCCATACCTTCTATCTTACAATCAATGCAGTACTGGTTTCAAGGCAGAAGAATGTTATGGACTGGGCAGGGTCACACGACTAGGAAGTATCTGAGGCCAGGTTTGAACCCTGAACCTCCCTTCTGCGGTCCTGGTTCTCAATCTACTGAGCCACCTAGCTGCCCCCAATTCAATTCACTTTTATGGGCCTGTTTCCTCTTAATCCAATAGGGATAATGATGCTTGTCTGCCTTATAGAATGTCAAGGAAACTAAATGAGATGAGATTTGTGAAAACAATTTTTAAAAAAGCAAAGAAATCCTACTGGGAGGTCCATTGCCCGTGAGTGGTTCGTGTCCATGAGTTTGTGCTTTGATCAGAGCAGGTAGGGTAAAGGATAGAGGAAGGAAAGGAAGAGAGCATGAGGAAGGGCCCTGAAGGCTTGGGTGGGCTACTTTAGGGTGGTGATAGAAGGGAAGGCTGCAGAATAAGGAGCCTGGGACACTGATGACAGATTCAGCTAACTTCACAATTTTGCCACAGACTTATGCAATGGAGAAGATGAAAGAAAAGAGGAACGTTTTCTGGGCACTGTTGTACCTCTTTCAACAACAATCAGTGATCATCCTTCCTCAGTGGTAATAGTGGTGACTAATTGCCACACCACATTCCTTCTCCTAACCCTATTCCCACTCAGTCTTCAATCTACACATACCACTAGGAGTTTCACATTGAAACTTTATCCTCCACAATATAAATAAGTTTTCCTTATTCTCATTTTGGATTAAGAATTCATTCCTTTAACATAGTAATTCTGGCAAGCAATTTGGAATTATGCAAATAAAGTGACTAGCCATCTATACCAGTGATGGGCAAACTATAGCCCTGGGGCCAGATGCGGGCCCCTGAAATGTTCTATTCAGCCTCATGACATTATTCCTAATCTGACAAATACAATGCAATACTTCCAAAGAGTTGCCTTAGAAACAGACTGACGGATAAGCATTTCCTTTCCTTTGGCCCCTTCTTTAAAAAGTTTGCCCATCACTGATCTATACCCTTTGATTCAGAGATTCTGTTGCAATGAACTCCAAGGAGGTTGTTGATAAAAAAAAAAGCTCGAATATAAAAATATATAACATTTATAGCAGCTCTTCATGTGACATCAAAGAACCAGAAGCAAAGCAGATGCAAATTAATTGGAAATGAATGACTAAACTAAAGTAAGCAAATGTGATGGCATATTATTATTCTATAAGAAAGGACAAATATGACGAGTACAGAGAAAGAAGCAAAGAAAGATATGAACAGATACAAGTTGAAGTAACAGATACAAGGTGAAGTAAGCAGTCCATAAAACAATATACACAAGAACTACAACAATGTATATTGGAAAAGCAACAAACACAAACAGTGAATGTTACAAAATTTCAAAGAACAAGCCTGTCCCGAATAAGACCTATTAGAACATATCTCTCCCCAGTTCTTTGCTGAGGCTTGGGGAGGGGAGGTATAGGGGTTGAAGTCCACAAGTGTAGAGCACTGCATATATTGTTAGATTTTGTAGATGTATTGCCATTTTGATTTTTATTTTTTCCCTCACTCTTAAAAGATTATTTGTATATAACATGGCTCACAAGGAAAGGGGGAAGGCTTTGGGGAAATTTTAGGCAATTTAAAAATGAAATATATTTAAAATGTAGTTTTTTCTTCACCAAGATAGGGCTTCAGTTGTGTACTAGATAATGTCTGGATGATAATAATAAAAGCTAACATTTATAACAGCATGAAGGTTTGCAAAGTGCTTCATATATTATCTAATTATTTTGGCTTGAAATGAAGGAACACTGAATTATTAGCTTTCTAGAGTCCCTTTCTAGAGTCTCTTTCTCATTCTTCTTTCCTGCTTCCTTGTCTTAGTTCCTTCTGCCTGTCCCTTATATTCCCCTCCCCCACTTCTTCTCCCTTCCTTTTCTTTCCTTTTTCTGCCTTCCCCCCTGCTACAACTTCTATAACTTTGCAGCCCTAAGGATGAATGGGGACCTGCCCACACTCAGAGCTCCATTATTACCCAGCTGAAAGCATAGGCGTTGAAAAGCATTATGGCCTCAGTGAAGAGAAGGAGAAAAAAAAAAGCAATGAAAAGCAGCCTTGCTTTCTATGGTATAGGACTGAACTTCATGAATATGAATATGGGCATCCATGGCAAGTGAAACCTACAATGCTTTGAACTATGGCAGATAATCTCATCATATTAGCCCTACTTTCCATTTTTAAAGCCTTTCAAATGATAAAAATGCTTCTTGACAACTTTAAACATTTTTTTCTTACTGGTTTACTTAGAAACAAATTGTTAATAATCTGCCCAGCGCCCACGCCTGTGGGCCGTGCTCCCACTCTGAGCTAAATCATCATCCATTTTCGAAGGCAAAGAAAAATGCAGCTTTGCAAATGGGCTACCATGTTAGCATGGGAAGGGCAATCCTTGCCCATTAGGAAGCCCTGGGGACTTCCAGAGGTCTTGTCAACTATCAGGAAAGATAGTTCTCCCTTCCTTCTTTTCTTCCCTGCCATACAAACGTTCCCTGGGGAAGAATTTCTCATATGGGGAGCTAACCATCTAGTTCTGACATCCGAGGCTTTCTACTATCTCACACTATCCTACATTTTCATCTTTATCAATTCACCAATAAACATTTATTAAGCACCTACTATGTGCGAGCCATTTGGTTAGGCACTGCGATGACATGGAGAAAAACAATCTCTGGAGGCAAACCCTTTCTTGTAGCCAGACTAATTTCTCTCTCTTCCCAATTCACCTTGCATTTTCTCACCACTACACCATGGTTGTTTGATCACATAGAATTTATATCTGCCTGCCCCTTCTATTTATCCAAATCTGTCCAGTCTTTAAAACTGACTAGAAATTAAACCTTTTCCATAAATAAGGCCCTGCCTACTACTCTAGACAATAGTCTTTTCTCTTTTCTCCTATTATCCATATTTCCCAGAGTGCTTATACTATGCTGTCTTTTATTGCTAATCAACTTCTCAGATGTTTTATCTCTCCAGCCAAATTTTAAGCATCCAGAGGATTAAGCCAGTATTTTATACTTCTCTTTGTTTCCTATTGCACCTGATACATTGTCTTATGTGGGGCAGGAGCTCACTTAATATTTGTTGAAATATTAACCAAGTTTGTTTTCTATTATCTCTATAAATGGACCCATTTCTGAAGCATAATTGGTATGCCTATATGGCAACAATACCAAGCTAAGGGAAAATGCAACTAAAGCATTTTAATACCTCAAATTATTTTCCACATCCTCCTGGGTCATTTTCTTGGGGACATGCCCCTCACATGGATTTGTCTGCTGACTTTAGTAATTTTAAAGATTGCTTATTTCATTATTGTGGATGCTTTTTCCATCAATGCAGATTGCATCCATTCCACATTTTAGGAGAGAGTCCTATAGGAATTGATATGGCTCAAAAAAATCATTAGCTAACGGCTAACCCTCTGGTGATGAGCCTCTTCAAATTTGGCTAGATGTATCTGTGGATGATAGACACAGCTTATCACTGAATCTCTCTTCAATTAAATATAATTGTACTGATTAAACACAAAAAAAGGCTGGGGTCAGACATGCTGCCCTTAGAAGACCTTTAAGGCTGAATCTCTGAGCTTTAAGCGTAGGCAGAGGGAGAAGGCAAGCAGGTTCTACAAAGTGAAGACTGAAAGCTCAGAATTGGTGGCAACCTTCGAGAATGTAATTTAGGCAAAGAATAGGAAATCTTACTTTATATAGTAGATAGGAAAGCTATTACCCTAAAGTATGGGATAAACCCAAAATAAATTTTCAAAAGTTTTGATATAATTCTTAGGTGCTGGATCCATAATGAGTTAAACTTTCCTCTCTCAGGGATAAATAAAATGTCTTTACTGAGAAGTTCTGGTCTTCTTGGCCAAGGTTTTAGGGATGTAAAGAAACTGTAAACAAGCTTAAGAGTTTTCATGAAAAGAGAAAGGAGAAAAAGCAATGAGAATAGATAATCTTATGAAATTAGAAAAGTTAGCTAATGTCATGAGTCTGATTATGACACTAACAGCTTTAAATTAAGAGTTGAGAAATTATTGTTTTCTAGAAGTGGTTTAGGGAGAAAGAGAAGTGCCTACTTTCTTCTATGTGTTAAAAGAAAATTTCTGAGTGAGTATTTCATTCAGTAAAGGAGTCACTTTAGCATGGGGTTCTTCAAAACCACTATGGTCTGAGATTCCCAGGGTGGATCCAAGATGGAGGAATAACTAGGGCAGCAGCTTGCTGTTTGACCACTAAAATCCTCTCAGACCAAGAGTAAAATATTGCCACAAAATGAATACAGGAGTGAAAGAACCAAGAAACAGACAGAAGGAAACAATCTTCAAAAAAAAAAAAAAAAAAGAAAAATCCAAAAGGTAGGCTGAGATGATCTGGGGAACTGAGGTGAGAGAGGAGCAGAACAAGCAGGGGGCATAGCAACAAGTGAAAAACAAGCCAAGAGCAAACCTCACCCTCACAACCCCTCACATCTGCACTCACAGGTTCTGAACTTAAGTCTAAGCTAAGTCAGATCATGAGATCCTGCCTGGCAAAAAGCGGTTTAAGCCAACTAACACCCTTTGAAATTGCAAACCTATGGAAAAGTCTGGAGTCCCAGCCCAAGGCAATCTGGGCTGAAGAGGGCTGATTCATGGGGTTCAGAGAGAAGCCAGGAATCCCAGTCTGGGTTTGGGGAGAGGACAAAGTTCTTAGGGGAAGCCTCCCCAGGATGTTTTTGCCCAAAACTAGGGGTGGAGCTCCAGGACAGGGCAATCAAGGGTGTGCTTAATTGGATCACCGTGAGACCAAAAAAACAAACACAAACTGTAAGCCTAAGCCTGGGGCTAGAATCTGATCAGCACCTGACTTGATCAAGTTCTGACTGAGATCAAAAGCTTACACCCAAGTCTAAGGGAAGTCTTTAAGCTATCAGCACCTCAAGGGTCAATTGAATCATTAGAGCAGGGGACTCTCAGAGCTCTCAGCCCTCAGACCATCTGGAAAACTACTAACAACACAGAAAATAAGTTGAAAATAAGGTCAAGGAAGGACTGAAGTTTTAGAGGGTACCCCCAACTTCTCAGAAAACAGAGCCTAACTATAATTAGATAGGAAAAATGAGCAAACAATAAAAAAAAACAACCACCTAGCTCTAAAGACTTTTTAAAAAATTTTTTATTTTAAACCCTTAACTTCTGTGTATTGACTTATAGGTGGAAGAGTGGTAAGGGTAGGCAATGGGGGTCAAGTGACTTGCCCAGGGTCACACAGCTGGGAAGTGTCTGAGGCTGGATTTGAACCTAGGACCTCTTGTCTCTAGGCCTGGCTCTCAATCCACTGAGCTACCCAGCTGCCCCCTCTAAAGACTTTTTATGGAGACAAGGAGCAAGGTATAGACACAGAAAGGGACAGTGAAAGCAAAGGAAACACATCCAAAGTCCAAAAAGAAAAATATAGATTGGACACAGATTCTGGAAGAGCTCAAAAAAGACTTCAAAACCCAATTATTAGAGGTAGAGGAAAAGAAGGGAAGAGAAATGAAAGTGATGCAAGAAGAAATGAAAGTGATGCAAGAAGAAATGGGCCAATTGAAAAAGGAGAACCAAAAACTGACAGAGGAAAACCAGGTACTAAAAATCAGAATCCATCATGTAGAAACCAATGATTTCATGATAAATCAAGAAACAATAAAGCATAATCAAAGGAATGAAAAAACAGAGGAAAACATGAAATAACTTATTGAAAAAACAAAAGACTTAGGAAATAGATCTAGGAGAGACAATCTGAGAATTACTGGATTACCTGAAAGCCATGATGCAGAAAAAACATTGGATATCATATTATAAGAAATTATCAAAGATAACTGCCCAGAGACCCTTGAACAAGAAAATAAAATTGAAATTGAAAGAATTCACAGATCACATCCAGAAAGAACTCCTCAATTGACAACTTCCAGGAATGTAATAGCCAAATTCAAGAGCCACCAAGCCAAGAAAAAAGTACTTCAAGAAGCTAGAAAGTATTCCAATACCATGGAGTTACAATAAAGATCACTCAAGACCTAACAACTTCTACATTAAAGGATTGGAAGGCATGGAATATGATATTCAGAAAGGCAAAAGATTTGGGTTTACAACCCAGAGTCAGCTATCCAGCAAAATTGAGTATACTCTTTCAGGGGAAAAAAATGGACATTCGTTAAGAAAAAAGATTTCCAAGCATTCCTGAGGAATAAGCCAGACCTAAACAAAAAAAAATCTGAAGGCCAAATACAAGACAGAAGAGAAGCCCAGAAAGGTAAATTAAGAGAAAATTTAAGGAACTCATTAAGGTAAAAATGTCTATATATCTACATGGAAAGAGGATTTCTATAATTCTCAAAAATTACTCTCAGTAGTAGAGAAAATAGAAGGAATTTATTCAGAAAGAGGGTGGAAAGAATAAACTGATTATGATAATATGATGTAGATGATGATATGATATATGTAAATGTGATGATATGGAATGATATGCATATAACATGATATGTATGCATATGAATGACATGTATTTATTTATTTGTTTGTTTGTTTATTTAAACCCTTAACTTCTGTGTATTGGCTCATAGGTGGAAGAGTGGTAAGGGTGGGCAATGGGGGTCAAGTGACTTGCCCAGGGTCACACAGCTGGGAAGTGTCTGAAGCCAGATTTGAACCTAGGACCTCCTGTCTCTAGGCCTGACTCTCAATCCACTGAGCTACCCAGCTGCCCCCATATGAATGACATGTAAAAAATAATCAAGGACTGAGAGGGTTGCACTAATAGAAAAGGGAAGGGAGAAAAAGAATGAGGTAAATTATATAACATAAAGAGGTGAAAAAAATCAATACAGAGAGGGGAGGATAAAAGGGTGGTGACAGGCAATGCTTAGATTTTACTCTCTTTGTAACTTGCTGAGAGAGGGGAAAACGAGTATACTCAGTGAGGCAAAGAATTCTATCTTACCCTACAGAGAAGTAGAAGGGGTACAAGACAAGGGAAGTGGGGGGTAATTGAAGGGAGGGAGAACTGGGGGAGGGTGACAAAAAGCAAAATACTGGTGAGGAGGAATAGAGTGAAAGGTAATAGAGCAGGATCCAAAGGGGATAATACAATGGAGGGCAATACACAGTTAGTAATCATAATGCTTAATGTGAATGGGATGAACTCACCCATTAAACAGAAGCTGATGGCAGAGTGGATTAAAAACCAGAATCCTACTATATGTTGTTTACAAGAAACACATTTGAGGCAAGATGACACACAGATTCGAGGTAAAAGGCTGGAGCAGAATATATTATGCATCTTCTAAAGTAAAAAAAGCAGGAGTAACAATCATGATACCAGACAAAGCCAAAGTAGAAATTGATCTGATTAAAAGAGATAAAGAAGGAAATTACATTTTGCTAAAATGTACTATAAACAATGAAGTAATATCATTACTAAATATTTATGCACCAAATGGTATAGCATCTAGATTTCTAAGGAAAAAACTGAAGGAGCTCAAGGAGGAAATGGATAGTAAGATCATACTAGTGGGGGATCTTAACCTTCCCCTTTCAGAATCAGATAAATTGAACCAAAAAATAAATAAGAAAGAAGTAAGGGAAGTAAATGAAATGCTAGAAAAATTAAAGTTAATAAATATCTGGAGAAAACTGAACAGGGATAAAAAGGAATATACTTTCTTCTCAGCAGTACATGGTACATATACAAAGATCCACTATGTACTAGGGTACAGAAATGTTGCAAACAAATGCAGAAAAACAGAAATAATAAATGCCACTTTTCCAGATCATAATGTGGTAAAAATTATAATTAACAAGGGACCACAGAAAGGCAAATTTTCAAAACAGGTGGGTCAAAGAAGAAATCATAGAAACAATTACAGACTTCATTAAAGAGAATGACGATAAGGAGACATCATATCAAAACCTATGGGATACAGCCAAAGCAGTACTCAGACGAAAAATCTATATCACTGAGTGCCTATACCAAGAAAATAGAGAAGATGGAGAACAATGAATTGGGCTTGCAACTTAAAAAATTAGAAAAAGAACAAATTAAAAATACCCAGATAAAAGCTAAATTGAAAGTCAGTGTGAGGAAAATTAGGTTTAGATCAACATCTTATACCCTATACCAAGATAAATTCAAAAAGGGTAAATGACTTAAATATAAAGAGTGAAATCATAAATAAATTAGGTGAACATAGATGAATATACCTGTCAGATCTGTGGGAAAGGAAGGAATTTAAGACTAAGCAAGAGATAAAGAACATTGCACCTCTCACCTAGCAGATTGGCCAATATGACAGCAAAGGAAAGTGATAAATGTTGGAGGGGATGTGGACCAGTAGGAACTATGTGTAAAGGGCTTTAAATGAATGCCTGTCCTTTAAACCAGCCATACCACTGCTGGGTTTGTACCTCAAAGAGATAATAAGGAAAAAAACCTATACAAAAATATTTGTAGCCGTGCTCTTTGTGGTAACAAAAAATGGAAAATGAGGGGGTGTCCATCAATTGGGGAATAGCTGAACAAATTGTAGTATCTGATGGTGATGGAATATTATTGTGCTGAAAGGAATAATGAACTGGAGGAATTCCATGTGAACTGGAAAGACCTCCAGGAACTGATGCAGAGTGAAAAGAGCAGAGAGAACGTTGTACACAGAGACTGATATGCGGTGGCACAATTAAATGTAACAGACTTCCCTACTAGCAGCAATGCAATGATCCAGGACAATGCAGAGGAACTTATGAGAAAGAATGCTATCAACATCTAGAGAAAGAACTGTGGAACCAGAAATGCATTAGGAAAATATATGCTCAATCACCTAGTGTGATACAGATGTGATTAGGGTTTTGATGTTAAAAGATCATTCTACTACAAATTGAAAACATAGAAATACTTTTTGGACAATGATACATGTATAACTCAGTAAAACTGTTTGCCAGCTTTGAGGAGGGAGAAAAGAGAGTGGGGGGAGGGGGATTATGAATCATGTAACCATGGAAAAATATTCTAAATAAAAACATAAAAATTTAAAAAAAGAAATTAAAAAAAAACCCACCCTGGTCTAATAATGATGCCATTTTCATTTCAAGAGGAAGGGTTATTCAAGAGACTTATTGAGGTATCAGTGGTGGGGGCAAAGGTTGCTAAACATGGTACAAGTTGGATTTCTATTCAGAAGAGGACCATTTCCATAGTATCTCAATAGAATGAAAAACCAATGAGGAAGGGGAAGACATTTTGGATCTGATGCCCATCCATCCCCATAGCACTCCTATGGAGAAGGTCAGACCATCAAACAGGAGGCCAGGTGCTGAATCCTTCCATCATCTTGTGGCCTTCTGTGGAAGCTCAGCAGTGTCAGGTGACTCAATTTTCTAAAGGCATGTCCTTTCCTGGGGGTAGGGCAGACCCTCTTCCTGTTCCAATTATTCTGATACAGACATCTGTACATGTGGGTACATGTACATGAAGGTACTTCTGGCCCAGCCTGTCACTGAAAATGCGGCTAAGAGCATGAAATATGAATGTATCAATGTCTCCCCTCTGCAGACAAGTTCATCCCTGCCATGTCATATTGCCTCCATGACATAATTCTTTTTTTTTTTTTTTTTTTTTTTTTTTTTTTTTGCATATTTTGAAGTCCCTGGCCCAGACTGGTGCTGTCTGGAGCCTTCTGACAAAAGGCTGGCCGGCTGTGGCCGTGTTGATTTATGCTGAGGGCCTCTCCTTGCCATCACTTACATGGACAAGTTGCTCCTGGGTGTCGTATTCCTTGGCGCAGCCTTCCCAGTGACAGTTGGTTTCATAAATAACCTCAGGCTCTTGTTTGCATTCATCTTTATCCAAATCCTCTTTGAGGTCTGTCAGATGCTCCTGGGGGAGGAGGAGAAAGAATGTATAGTGAGCTTGTTTTACCTGGAGACATGAATGGGTTTGGGGAGATGACTTCATCAAGACTAGCCAGTCACCCTTGGTCTACAGCAGGAAAAGAGTGTCTATTCCCCCTTCCCATTTGGCATATGAGGGTAAATGGGTGGAAAGATAAGTGACATTCTAGGGAGTCAGTGAATTACAGAAGAGCCTTTCCACTCTCTTTTCACTCTCTCTGATCCTTATTCCCATTTTCACTTCGGATTATTTTTATACATTAACACAGAAAGACAAGCAAAACATGAGTAGTTATGGAGCTGGCTTGGAGTCAAGAATATCTGGGCTTAAGTCACGTTCTGACCTAAGCTACCTAAGCTACAGTGGGTGGGCTAAATATCCTAATTCCTCAGTGTCCGTGGTCACTGTATTACAGGAATAATATTGTTACCCCTTATAGATAAGAAAACTAAACTAAAGTAACCCCCCAGGGTCCACAAATTTTTTTAGGCATTGTTTTGAAATTTCATTTCTTTTTTCTTAAACTCTCAGCATCAGTTCCAAGACAGAAGAGCAGCAAGAGGTAGGCAATCAGGATTAAGTGACTTGCCTGGGGTCACATAGCTAGGAAGTATCTGAGGCCATATTTGAACCCAAGTCCTTCTAGGCCTGGAGCTGTCTAGCTGTCCCTGTAATTGCATTTCAATATAATTGTTTTCCTTTGTAATCCTAGGTATTTAAAAATATTATTCTAGGGGGCAGCTAGATGGCTCAGTAGATTGAGAGCCAGACCCAGAGACAGGAGGTCTTGGTTTCAAAATCTGGTCATAGACACTTCCTAGTTGTGTGATCCTGGGCAAGCCACTTAACCCCCATTTCCTAGCCCTTACAGCTCTTCTGCCATAGAACCAATACACAGTATTGACTCTAAGATGGAAGGTAAGGGTTTTTAAAAAATAAAAATAAAAATATTATTTTTAGAAGAGATCTGTATTTTTTACCAGACTGTCAAAATGGTCCACAACCAAAAGGAAAAATTAAGAACTCCTGATCTAACACTACAAGTTACTTGGTCTAAGTTGTTATAAGTTATCATATACATTGGTAGAGGGACTTCCCATTTTGGAAGTCTCCAGCACTGACCATGTAATAGGGCTACTCTCCATCAAAGTATGACATACCGATGCGAGCCTTTGTCACACTTGTACTTCTATTCAACTGCAGGTAAATGCCCACCACACACGTATTATTCTCAGGGCTCTGGAACATTCTAAAAAAATCCAGCATGGTGAGGCTATATACATGTCTGTTCTGGCAAAGGTTCATTTAAATGGGCCAAAAGCAAGAGTCACCATAATAGTTTACCCTGTGGTTAGATGTGTTGTAACTTGATCATTCTTTTTAACCATTTATGAGTTAGGGAATCTGGGGAAAGAAAAAAATGAAGAGATTCTGGGCTAACTTCAAATGCTCTTGGCAGTCACAATGCCATAGTTTCCTTGGGTTTCCATGCATAACCTTGTAGATTAGGTGGTATAGTGGCCAGAGCCCGGAGCCTGGAAGACAGGAGTTCAAGTTTGACCTCAGACATTTACTAGCTGTGTGAACCCTGGGCAGGTCACTTAACCTCCACCTCAGTTTCCTCACTTATAAAATGGGGATAATAAAAGCATTTATCTCTCCTGATTGTGAGAATCAAATGACAAAGTATTTGTGAAGCACTTAGCAAACCTAAAAGTGCTTTTATTAATCACAGACTGAGAGATGGAAGGAAGGGTCCTCCAAGGTCTTATGGTCTAACTTCCACATTTTACAGATGAGAAACTATTCACCCATTAAGGTAATGAGCTTATTATTCAGAGTTGTCTAGAAACTGATTAAATATCAGGCTTCATTTAGCCTTTGTCAGGACAAGTTTGGTCAAGATTCAGCTTTGTTTCCATCTAACTCCAGAGGTAAGAAATGTAATGGCTTTGATGGAGTTACCAACTCTTATCTTTGTTTAAGTCCTGTGACTTAAGTGGCAGGTACCATACCAATGGTTTTGGATTACAGACAAGCATAGAAAAGCCAAGCCACTTGCCTAAAGGCAGTGAGCAAGTTGAACTGAAGAGTTTTTCTCACCATAGATGACAAATTTAACTTTTCTTGATAGAAAATGTTAATTACTTAGAAAAGAAGGGGAGGATAAGACTGACAGGGATATAAAGTGGACTATGCTCTTTAAAACTCTTAAAAAATCAATGTGTCATCACTAAAATAGAGAAAATAAATTTATATATTTGGAGAAAGTATAATATAAAATATTATGAAAAATGTTCTACAGAACCTTACAAGGATAATGGATTCCACATATTGCTTACTTTCTTAATGGGTGGGGGTGGAACTGGAGGGAGAAAGAGATTTTGGAACTCAAATTTTAAAAAAGCCTGGTAAATCCTGGAAAAGGAAGGGCCCCATTTAGGCTACTGGCCATCTAATGGCCATAAGTCAGACCACTGGATCATATGCTTAAAGGCAGCCAAGTGGCTCAGTGAAGAGTCACTTAGAAGAAACCTTAATTTTTATCTAGTGAGTCTCTTAATTTTATAGTTGAGGAAACTGAGGCCCAAAGATGTGAAATAGCTTTCTCAAGGACAAGTACAATCAGTGATTGAAACGTCATTCTTCTGACTGCAGGTGGGCTCTCTTTCTATGCTGTCTCTGCAAGATGGTAAGTACAACATCCTTTCTGTTAACAGAGCTGATAAATACTTTAAATTGATGAAGGGGTAGTTGGGTTTTCTAATTTAATCAGAGGAGCAAAAGAGCATGACATACAGGTGCTGAGAATTTAGACAAGGATAGGGACAGGTAAGCTTGCTGACATTTTGTAGTCTGTGAAGCTGAACTATTCAGTCTTGTGGCCTAAGGCTATACTGAGTTCTAGTCAAGGTGAGGCTACTCCTTGGGAAACATATATATGGAGAGAGAGAGACAGAGACAGAGACAGAGAGAGAGAGAGAGAGAGAGAGAGAGAGAGAGAGAGAGAGAGAGAGAGAGAGAGAGAGAGAGAGAACTATATAAGACCTAGGAGGTCCCTTCCATCTTTAAGTGTGATGTTATGATTAAAATTATCTTGAGGGAGCAGCTGGGTGGCTCAGTAGATTGAGAACCAAGCCTAGAGATGGGAAGTCCTGGGATCAAATTTGGCCTCAAACACTTCCTAGCTGGTTGATTCTAGGCAAGTCACTTAGCCCCCACTGCCTAGCCCTTACCACTCTTCTGCCTTGGAACCAATATACAATATTTATTTTAAGACAGAAGGTAAGGGTTTTAATTTAAAAAAAAATATCTCGAGAGACTGATTTTTGGGTAAGAATATCAGTTTATTAGTTAGGCCAACATTTTATTGGTTATGATGCTGGTCCTCTTGAATGCCAAAACAAACAAACAAAAAAAACCCCAGTAAATGGTATAGCATTTTCAATTTTGCTAAGTGCTTTACAAATACTATTTCATTTGAATCTCACAACAACCCTGGGATGTAGTTGCTATTATTATCGCAATTTTATATTCAAAGAAATTGAGGCAGACAGAAGTTACGGTTTACAGGCACCCACTGTGAAACAGGTCTCATGCCTAGCTCCTCTGGCAAGGATTAAGAAAATGAACAGGAACTGGGAGGTTTCCTATTCTGTGAGAATGATTTATAATCAGTTGCATGGTCATCTAGATCAAGAAAAGTTTGAATGTTTGGGGGAACCAAGTAGTCTAGGGGTTAACGAGAGCATTTTTACAAATTGGGAGTAGGAAATTGGGGTAGCTAAGTGACTCAGTGAATAGAGAGACCTTGGGTTCAAATCTCATCTCAGACACTTCCTAACTGTGTGACTCTGCTTAACTCCAATTACCTAGCCCTTACCACTCTTATACCTTAGAATTAACATTTAGTATTGATTCTAAGATGGAAGGAAAGGGTTAAAAAAAGAAAGAAAGAATTAGTCCAGACAAATGAAGAACAATAGAAAAATTGTAATGGAATCAAAAGATGGGAGCATAAAAGGAAATGTGTTCCCTCAGCTTCTCCCCACTCCCAAATTCTGTTAAACCTTATATTAATATTTCAATATTATAGTCAATTGTGTCTGGATTTGTCACTTCAATTGTATAAGGAAGTTCCAGTAAGGGTACTTCCTCCCCCATTGTAAACTCTCCACTATTCTGCAATTTATAATCCTGAATGATTGCTTAGGGCATTTAAAGGTTAATTTATTTGCTCAAGGTCAGAAATGCAGGCTATGTCAAAAGTGGGACTTGAGGATCTGGCTCTTCCAGACTCTTTATTCACTATACCACACTGCCTCTCATATAAAAATTAATATTACACTTCTAAGGCCCCCAGTGACTCTAAGAAACAAGTTGTTTAAAAACGACAAGAAGTCTACCTCTTCCCCTTTCCTACTCCCCCCGCAAACTTGGTGAAGTAAACGGACTGGTTTCTGTGATGCAGATACAGAAGAAAAAGTGCTGCTGTTCTTTTTTTAGAATAGAGAAAAGGTTAAGAAAGAAAATCTAATGAAAATTTGCTCACCAGACGAATTCAAATTGGCTGACATATGACAGCTGAAAGACTCTAATAAGCACAGGGTAATAATCGATGACGACAAGAGGTGTCTACTGAGGTGACCCAGGAGTTTGGGGATAGGTCTGCTTCCTCTTATCCTTCTAATTAATGCTGTGTGGACTGGGGTCAGGTGGAAGGTTGCAAATAATATGTTAATGAAATCTGCAGATGATGCAACACTGACTGATTTAGAAAAGGACCAACAAAAGCAATCCTTCAGACCAAGAGGGCAGGGACCCAGATGGGAGAAAAAGGCCCTTAGCAAAGGGCATGGCCCAGAGCAGAGGAGAATCTACTGGGTGTCGGAACTATGGAAAAGTTCAGTGGAAACAAACCTAAAAGGGATGATGAGAAGCAAATTAAATGCAAAGGTGAAATATGTGTGCACGTGGGGGAAATCTAGCAGCCTGCAAAAAGGAGTCAATAATTCCCCTCTCTGTGGTCTAGATCTGCTTACTTGTTACTGATAGATAATAGGTTAACCATAAAAGAGCTGTCTGAAAAGAAATGGAAGAGCTGAAGGGAATAAAACAGGCCAAGCCATCCCAAGCCATATCTCCTGGGAAGGGAACAAGGGAGGGAGTTTGTTTATTTGTTTTTGGTTTTTAAAGCAGAATCCAGGAAGGCCAAATATTACTGAGGAATGGGAGGCAAAGAAGGGAGAAGAGACTATGTTGGAGAAAGAAGTTAACTGTGGGTTTCAGTATATAACTATTCACTTTTGCTCATGCCATCTTTTCCTCCTAAAATGTTATCTCCAACTTATGTCTGCTAAGGCAAGAACTCTGAGGTCTCAATCACTCCAACCCATAGTGATCTCTCTCCTTTCAGTCCTCTGTCTGTAGCACTGCATTTGGTACTTAACATATTGCTTTTTACTACTACTATTCCAAACAGATTAGATAAGCAAGCTCTTCCAGGCCAGAGGCCATGCCTTACATTTATTCTGCCATCCCCCATAGCAAATACTCACAAGAGCCTCTGGCATAGCAGACACTTAATAAATATTTGGTAATTTAACTTAACACAGACACACAGAGTAATGAATTTACTTTTTTCAGTCACAGTAATAATATCTGGCATGGAGTGCTTTAAGCTTTGCAAAAAAAAAAAAAACTGCATGTATCATTGTGAATATACTTGGGAACAAGCAAGTATCTTTTTGCTACAGAGTTCCTTGCACTTTTTTGCTTAGTCCCCCTTTTTCTATATTCCACCCACCCACTCACCCACCCATCCATCCATCCATCACCTCTCACCATTCTTTTTCTTCTCTCTCTTTTTTAAAAAACCTGATTTTCCATCTTCAAATCAATACTGCGTATTGGTTCTAAGGAAGAACAGCAGTAAGGGACGGACAATGGCGGTTGTGACTTGACCAGGATCACACAGCTAAGAAGTGTCTGAGGCCAAATTTAAACTTAGGACCCCCTTCTCTAGGCCTAACTTTCAATCCACTGAGCCATCTTGCTGCCCCTTTCCTTCTTTTTTCCATTAATGCATCCTCCCTTTGGGTCAAATTTAAAAGAAAATACACTGGATATCCTTTATGGCAGATCTCCCCTGAGCCATATGGCTCCGATTCCTTTCTAAGAGTCAACTGTAATTCATATACATATCTAATCATGGGACCATCCTGGGACCTAATGCTCCATTAAAATGTCTAGTTGCTATCATCAAAGCACCTTTGAAGATGATCTTTGTTCACTTGCTTGAAAAAATAGCCATTAAATGAAGGAGGAAGCTATGCCCATTTGACTATCTGTGTTTTCTCATATGATCTCTGGTTAGAAATGTTATTTTGGATTTATCTGTCATGCTAAAGTTGTGCTCTGGGACTTCTTGCTGGCCATGAGGATGCAGAAGTGAAGATGATCCTAAACGTCTTCTCTGGTTTCAGAATTGCTACTACGAATGTTGTTACCAGAGCTTTTCACCAGACAGTCTTTCCCTTATGACACAGGCAGGGTATGCAATAATATGGGTGGGTGGGTGGGTGGGTAGGGAGTCAAAGAATCTCAGATGCAGAAAGAACTTTGAGGTCATCTAATCGAATCCATTCCTAAACAGGAATCTGTCTTACAACATCCCCAACAAGTGGTCATTCCAACTTTGAGAACCCTCTAGTCAAGGTAAGGATTTGGAGGAATAGAAGGGCAAAAGAGTTCTTACAACCTAATGAATTCTCCAATCTTGTCAAGGCAGCACTCTGACTTCAGTGATTAAAAGAGGGTACTGCTGGTTACTGGGTTTCTAAACTAGCCGCTTGCCTCCACTTACCTGAGGCAAGTTATAGAAAGATGTTCAGGATCACACAGGATCTCCTTACCCACAGAAACAGATAGTCTCCCTGTCTTTTAGACTTGTGTGATATTGTATCTTTCTTGGAACCTGCCTTTTAGGGTCTTTGTAAAGAGAACCACGGAGCTTCTTCTGTATTATAAGAGAGTGGGGATACTGTGTACGAGATTTGTTTATTCATCTCTCTGAGAATGGGAAAAACCCAGGGAATCCATTAAATTAGATGGAGAAGAGTCATCACTGACAAGAATCAGTCACAGTGCTAAAGAAGGTCCTTGTCATCACCTTGTCACATCCTCCCCATCCTGACACATTGACTACTTATTCACTGATGTTTTAAGAGGGGTCAAAGTGTTTAGTTCCACATTTATAAAGGAGTTGAATAGGAAGAAAAGTGATCTAGTCCAATTCCTTATTTGGCAGATGAGATATAGAAAATGGTATATTGGGCTGGGAGTTTAGGAGGTTTGGGTTCTAATCTTGCCCTGCCACTAATAATGAGTTAAATCATTACTCCTCTTTAGGTCTTACCCCCTTCTCTGAAAAAAAGATAGACTTGGCCTAAATTGTGGAAGTTCTTCCTGGTTCTATTGTTCTAAGATATTAATTAGAAAGGAAGCTGAAAATTCAAACACCCCAATACTCTTGGGAGAGTAAACACAGCGACTTAAATGTACACTTGTGTGTAATATCAGAACCTCTCCTAAACACATGCTTTGATAGGGAGAACAAGTGGAAGGGCAGATAAAGCCACTGAGTGGCTGAAAGTGGAAGGAGAAAGGAAAACTCACCAAATGGAGAAAAAGGCAGTTCTCTGGAGGGCTGGGCCTGCTTTTTTCACTCAAGCCAAGTGTACTAGCTAGTCTCTGTCCAGAGCACAGTACGGAGGTACCTCCTGCTCTCCAGGGACAGATGTTTAAAAAGCTTGCATTAAACTTAAAGTCGTCTGAAGATGACAAGCAGAAAATGTTTTACTTTTGGAATAGCCCCCTGGGAGAAGTATTTGAGGTTTAAGAGGACAACTCCCAAATGAGATTAAATCCATAACTCCCACTGATTCCACTGGGACTGACATTGGAAGTTGAAGGCAGGATCTGACCACCCAGGATCTTACTTTGCCAGAGTTCATTGGCTTACTTCTAATGTTAAGTTTCTGCCTTCCAGTGGAGAGGATATTGGAATTAGGGTCTCTTAGTGAGTGTTGATTTTAAACAGGGGGACAGAGAAAACCGGATCTTCCAAGAAGTGTTTCTGCTTAGATCTCAGAAAACAGCCTGTTTTAATTAATTTATTCTTTCTAACATTATTCTAAAGGCAAATGCTGATACATTCCAAAAAACAAAAACAGAATAACTCCCAGGAAAGTAGAAAGTCGTGGGGCACTCATACTAAACAGGGTAACTGATGATAACAGTAAGCTCCAGGATCTTCTTACTTCAAGGTCTCTGGAACTGGGATCAATGCCCGTCTATTTAGGATGACTTAAGTACATGCTGACTGAGAGAAAGACAAGATGACCTCTCAAGGTCTTCTGTAGACTTAGCTTTATGGCCTTCCAAGAAAATTGTAAATAACTTTAATTACACTTTTTAAAAAATTTCTGAATGGATATGAAGCAGCTTACAGATTAAAACATAGTTTCAGGAAAAGATAAGCAACTATTTAAAAATAGCAGAGGGAAGAGGTGCACTCAAGCACATGAGTTGATTTTCCTTAATGCCTCAGTGTTAAAACTGGCCCACTATTTTTTTGGTAGCTAAGAGGGGAAGAAAGGAGAAATGTTTCTTTTACTTCTTTTTTTCTTTTTAAGCAAAAAGAAAGCAAATTTGTCTTCAGAAGCAAAAATTTACCTGGAACTAAACTCAGGCAAGAATCTGTCATAGGGTTATTGATAAATGTCTTCAAATTAAAAGTGACCATTCTTTCTGAGTCTCAGTATTTAGGAGGCTCGATGACAGAGAGGTTTCAGGCCTCATTTTGATTCTGTTTGCTTGGGAGGGTCTGAGACTGGCAAGGAAAGGTCCCAGTAAGGGTGGGGTCCCAAGTTGGCTGGGATGAATTTGTCAGTTTGTATGGTTTCTGGTGTGCCATGAGCCTTTTCCCTCAGGAGATCTGCCTCCTTCCCCTAATCGCGCTGACTCTAGCATGTTTATCTTTCACTGATACGCTATCTTCATCAATTTTACCAGCCCTTCGATGATGGCCAGCCTCACCGCACCCATGCATCATGCTGAGACCCACTTTAGATTCCATGCGGGAAGAGGAATTTGTCATAAACACCTCTGTTCGCCTGACAATAACACAGCCCAATATTTCATGAAAATGAAGTGCCCAGAGCACGCCTGATAGTTTACAGTTGTGATAAAGGATGGACCAATGGATGCAACTGGCGGCAGGGCAGCTCTCTGTGGTAAAGCAGGGGAAAGAAAGCAGAGGCCTGAGGGGCTTCCTTGGTGTCAAATGTTGTGTCCTTTCTGCAAAGGATGGTGTGACAAATAATCTCATGCTGAGCTGGGAAAGAGCCCTGACTAAGAGCTTGGGACCCATGTTTCCTTTCCTCCATGATCTATGTCTGTTCAGAGACACAAGGACTGCTAGCTCTGCAGTCTTGGAAAGTCAAGTCAAGTAGTATAATTTCTGAGGTTACCCACATAAATGTCCCATCCCTCTTCATTCCTGGGCCACACATCAGGCATCTAAATTCCCAAAGAAATAACATTTCACTTAATGGATGGAAGTGGGTAAGAGCCTTTGACCAGCATGCTTGTCTGTTATCCCCTCTGGGAACCCCGGCTCTCTTGAAAATCAATATGAAAACCAACTCACCGAGAAGGGAGGGCCATTGTACATGGGGTGGGGGGTGCCTCGTTATTGGTAAAATCTCTATCGCTCTGCTCCAACCTCAGAAATCTGTGTGTGTGGTGGTGGTGGGGAGGTGGGGGAGTCAGGAAAAGGGCATTGTAGCCTGGGAAGAAGGGGTTACCTGTGTCAGTGGGGATGCTGGTCTCAGCCCCTCAGTTTCAGTCTTGACCTTGCTGCGCTTGTTAATTACAGGATTGACCGTGCTGCTCACTGCTGACTCACTGCTTTGCTTGTTCTGGAGAGATCAGAGGAGAACCCATGTCAGGGTCAAGCTCTGGATAGTCCAGGAAATGCTGCCAGGGATTGGTTGGGCTACAAGAGGTGACTCTCAGCAGTGGATAGAGGGGGGTGGATGGATAAAGGGACAAAGTGGGTTTGTGGGCAGAATCAAGTTAATGGTGAGGGAGGCATCATCATGATGGTTTATTTCTGAGCAGGGCTTTCAGGGCTACAATGTACTTTCTGCACAACAACATCATATAATAGGAAGTACATATATTATCATCATTCCCATTTTACAGATGAATAAGCTGAAACTCAGACTGACTTGCTCAGCGTCACACAGATCCTAAGAATCAGAGACAAGATTAAAGATAACTCTAAGCCTCTATGCCATGAAATTGGAGAGAAAACTCTTTGAACTCATAAGTAAGAGTTTGGGATAGTCCCTCTGATAACCGTGTATATGTGTGTGTGTGTGTGTGTGTGTGTGTGTGTGTGTGTGTGTGTGTGTCCATGTTTGTTCAAGTATGCCCACGAGAGAGGGAAAGTATAGAGATACCAGGAAATCAGAGGACAGGTAACAAAAAGCCATTTTGTTTTTTGATATACTACATTAGCCTAGAAGGTCAGCACTAGAAGGGACCTCAGAGGGGGTCACCTAGACAATCCAGATATGAGCAGAAATCTCTACTATGACATTCTCAGGTTATCCAGTGTTCATTTTAAGATATCAGGCGTGGGAACCCATCACCTTTCAAGGCAGCCCACTCTATTTCTGGACCCCTCAGATTGTTAGGAAGTTGTTTTTTGTTTCTGTTTTTAAATTAAATCAAGGAATAATCTGCCTCAGTAACTTCCATCCACTGCTCTTAGTTTTGTCCTTGGGGGACCAGACTGAACAAAATGAATCCTTCTTCCATATAATAGCACTTTAGTATTTGAAGAGTGTGATCAAGTTTCCCCTCATTCTTATCTTCCCAAAGTCAACATCCCAGGTTCTTTCAACCCATTCCCATGTCATGGTGTTCCTATATCTCACCATCCTGATCACCTTTCCTCCGATGTACGTTTCACCATTCACCTCAGTTTACAGAAGAGAAAATCAAGGCAAATCTCCGCCATCCCCCTGTTTCCTGCCCCTGAGTGTGGGCATTAAAATCACTGGTTAATAGACAAGCCATGGAGGAATGATAGTCAGCATGGCTCTTCCCAGATATCCTGGCAATTTTCAGAGTTTCTGGAGCAACCCTGAAAGCCAGAGAATAGTCCATCCTGGTCTTCTTCAATCACTACTGTCATTTTCTGCAAGAATCATAGCTTTGGCCAGGGCTGAGATAGCTTAGCTAGGATTGACCATGGGTCTGCCTCCTTCCTCAAGTGGCATTCAAAGCTCTGATGTATCCCAGATAGTGACAGAAAGCCACGCACAATAGGGGCAGTCTAACTCTCTTTTGAGTTTCACATGGATGTTTTCTGGCTAGTGTAGAGGAAGAAAGACCATGGCAGAATGGTGGTAAGGAAAAGTCTTAATTAGGCTGGGGTCTAGATTGAGTAGGTGAGCAAAATTTTCTTCGTTGACTTGATTTCCCAAAATTTTTTGTGTGATTAGCTATTTTGTTGTTCAGTCCATTTAGTCATGTCTGACTCTGTGACTCCATTTGTGGTTTTCTTGTCAAAGGTGTTTTGCCAACTGGGTATTTTGCCATTCCTTTGCTGCTCATTTTACAAATGAGAAATGGAGGCAAATAGGGTTAAGTGACTTGTCCAGGGCCACACAACTAGTAAATGAGGCCAGATTTGAACTCAGAAGATGAGTCTTCCTGAGGTCCAGTGGGACACTTTGCACTATGGTGCTTCCTAGCTGCCCCTCAGATTCTATAGACTCCCATTATCCAAAGGTTCCCTCAGCAGTCCACTGACAAGCTTCACTAGGTTGATCCTTAGGTCAGCAGACAAGATCATAGATTTAGAGTTGAAAGGGACCTTAAGAGACTACCAAGTTCAACACTCTGATTTTATAGAAAAGGAAACTGAGGCTGAGAGAGGGAGAGAATAAGCATTTATTAAGCACCTGTGTTGTGCCAGGTACTATGCCAAATGCTTCACAAATATCATTGCTTTTGAGAATGAAGTTAAGTGACTTGCACAGGGTCACATAACTAGCAAGTATCTGTGGTGGGATTTGAACTCACATCTTCTTGGCTTCAAGTCCAGCCTCTTATTCAAAGTGGCACCTACCTGGCCTTTCAAAGCCCCTGCCCTCTCACCTCCATTATTTTCTGCCAGTCATTAATTCTACCATCTCAATGACTTATATGTCAGTAGTTTCCTGCTTCCTCCGTTCCCCACATTGATTTGAACTGTCAAAATATCTTTCCTCCTCCGGAACAGATTTAGAACTTAGGTGCCATAAAGATAATAAGATTTAGAGCTGGAAGAAATCTGGAAAGAAACATCATCTTGACCTACTTATTTTTATATTTATTTTCTTTTATAATTATATCTTTGAATTATATCTCCCTTATTTTGTAAATAAGGAAATGGGGGCTCATAGAGAGGAAGTAAGTTGGCCAAAGCCACACAGCAAAGTTAGTGGAGTGGAAAAGCTGGAACCAGAATTGACTTTTAGCCTAATGACCTTGCTTCTTCATACTGTTGCCAACACTCCACCCTTACCCTTTGGTCTTCCCGAGGATCTTAAGAAGGATCTCAAGGGGGGAAGAGGGAAATAAAAAGTATAGCCTCTCCAGGAAAAATCCTGGGGATCCTTCTCAACTCAGTGGGATCTGATTTTCCTGTAGTTCAGGTCCCATGTGTTTAACCACAAAGCTGTGGGCAAGCGTTGGTCTGAAATGAAGAAGATGGGCGTAACTGAGCCTAGTGAGTACTGCCAGACCCTATGGAAAAGTGGATCAAGAAAGTTTAGGACTTTCCCCCCCTAGAATGTATACAAATAGTAACAGTCTTAGGGGCTGGCTGGCTTATAAATTGGAGGATACAATTTAGAATATTATAAAAATCCTTTTTAGCTCTCACAATAATTCTTTACAAATATACAATGCATGCTTTATCCATTCCAGTGTTTTCACTTTGTAATTTTCTTTCATCCCCACCATCATAGAATGAGTTAGTAGATAAGGCAGGAATGATTTTATCACCATTACACAGATGAGGAAACTGAGTTCCAAAAAGGCTACATTGCTTCCCAAGGAGAAGCAGGACCACAGTTCAGTTCTGCCACTTCTAGTCCAGTGCTCTTTCCCCAGTTTAAGCTTACACCAAGAGCCCATGTCCAGAGATTCTAAACGAGTGGCTCAGAAACAAAAGGAGAACAAGAAGGCTCCACTGTACAGCAAGCACTTGGTTCTATGAGCCTCTCTTCTTCAGGTGATTTTTGCCACCATGTGGCCCTTCCCCCTGCCCGACCTCCTACCTGGTTAGAGTCAGCTATGCAGTGGTTGCTGTTGCTCAGCTGTGTTGGGGTGGGGTTGACAGAGATGACCGCCATGTGCTGCCGGGAAGGGAAGGTGGGAGAGGGCTGGATTAAGGGCGGGGTGTGTCCAAAGGCTGAGCTCAGGCCCCTTTGCTGGCTCAGGATCTGCTGGTAGGTCACTGGATTGATGGGATGGGGGAAAGTGAAGGCAGGGCTGCAACAAAAACACATGAATCAATCAAAGGCTAGTATTCCCTGGGTTTTCTTTTTCAAAAAAGTCTAGGAAAATGAACACAAGCAGGATAATAGCTTTAGGGCTTGAAGGAACCTTAGTGGCCACCTAATCCAACCTCTTTATTTTACAGATTAGGAAACTGAGAACTAGATATCAATGACTAAATCCATCAATCAAGTATTTACTAAGTTCCTAATATAAACCAGGCACTCTCTGTTCTAGGTACTGGGGATACAAAATAGGAAACAGTTCTTGCCCTCAAAGAGGGAGACAGAATATACATATTTAAGCATATAGCAAATGAACACATCAATTCAAGATAATTTTGGAGGAGAAAGGCACGAGTATCTGGAAACATCCGGAAAGGTCTTGCATAAAAGGTGAAAAAATTAGGGACTCTAAGAGGAAGTGGTGAATCGGGAGTACACGTTGGTGAGAAGTTACCATTTTGAAAATAAACCTAGAGCTGATATCATGGCAGCCAGGTTAAGACAGAAACATTTCCCTAATGGGAATTATCCAAGGGCCCTATAAAATACTAAAAACTTGTTTCATTTCCAGATCAAGAACCCGCTATAGCTCCTTATTGTCCATTCAATCAAAGCCCTAGTTCCTTTGCTTGGCTTTCAGGGTACTCTATAGTCTGTTGCTCTTCCTTTCCAGTTTCTCTCCAAAACATACTCCTGCAACTGGTTTCCACCATGTATCCTGCTTATACCATTATAAGCCTTTGGGCCTTCTGCTCTCATCTAGAATATCCTATCTCCTATCATCTTCTTTTTTTAAGGCTCAACTCAAGTATTAACTACTCCATTAAGCCTTCCCCTCTGGTATTTGTCCATACCAATTCTTTCCTTTTCTGAAGTCTCGTTTTTAAAAGTTCAATGCTTTTTGCTAGACAATTATTTCTCCAATGTGGACTTCATCTCCCTACTCTATTATAAATGCCTTGAAAACACAGGATCATAGTATCAAAGATTTTGAGCTAGAAAGGACCTTAGAAATGGAGTCCAAAGCCCGTCATTTTACAGATAATGAAACTGAAGGCCAGAGGGTAAATGACTTGCCCAAAGTTACACAGATCATAAGTTCCATGCTTTACAACCTCTTGGATTATACCACATGCTGGACATATGGTTGATGATAAATAAATACTTATCGGTTGGCTGCCTGACTGAAGAAGCAATTAGTCTCCATAGTTATCAGGTAGACATGCTGTTGAAATGCCAAGCTATAAAAATCACATTCGAAATAGAGACTTTCATTTGTCCAGGGGTTGAGGGTTTTTTTTTTGTATGTGTGTATGTGTGTGGAATATTATAAGAAACAGAATTATTCCATGTGTTATATATAGGGGCCACTGAGTTTCAGAGAATTATGATGCAAAATAGATAAACAAACACAACCTTAAAATGATCCTGCTCATAAGTGAATCTTTCATCAATGAAGACACATCAGTTGTTGTCTTAGAACTATCACTCTGAACATCTGTTATCACTGAATAGTATTGCAGAAGTAGAATTGTAGATGAGGCTGAATCTGTATTGACTCTGATACTGCCCCAAAAGAGTGGCTTTTTTATACGAACCTTTGATATTAGTTTACTTACATGTTATTTTCTTTTTCAGAAAAGTCTAGTACAAAAAATATAACCAGGATAATAGCTGTAGGGCTAGAAGGGGTCTTAGTGGCCACCTAATCCAACCTCCTCATTTTACAAATTAGGAAACTGAGATCTAGAAAGATTAAGTGAATTGCATAACATCACATACCTAGTATAAAAATTTTTTTAAATTCTCAAACATTTGGGTTTTTTAAATTTTTTTAGTTGCTTGGATATTAGATAATAGGTAGTTCTCCATGCCTGATTTTATTTATTTAAATTTTTTTTTATTAATAGAATTTATTGCCAGGTATCTCAGCGCCTCCCTACTTTTCCAACATCATTGAAGGTATCAGACGAAAAACAGGTATATATAGATTATATCTTTTGCTTTTCCATTTCTCAGTTCATTCTTTGAAGGTAAACATTCACATGTTATTCTTCAAATATTAAATCAGTAGCTGTGTTTAAGGTTCTCTTGGTTCTAGTTATTCTTCATTAACTCATGCAGTTCTTTCCAAGTTAAAAAAAATTAATCTGCTCATCATTTCTTATAGCGCAGAAGTATTCCATCACAATCATATCCACAATTTGTTCAGCTATTCCCCAATTGATAGACATCCCCTCAGTTTCTAATTCTTTACCAACACAAAGAAAGCTGTTATAAATATTTTGGAACATATAGGTTTTTTTGCTTCCCAGTGATCTCCTTGGGATACACAGTTTTATAGCTCTCTGGGAGTAATTCCAAATTGTTTTCCAAAATGGCTGGATCAGTTCATAGTTCTATCAATGGTGTCCTACTTCCCTGTTTTTCCACATCCTGGCTTTATTTTCAAAAACATTTTTAATATTTTTTTTCCAGATTACATATAGACTTATTAAAAAAAAACCTTACCTTCCATATTATAATCAATAATAAGTATTGGCTCCAAGGCAGAAAGAGTAGTAAGGGCTAAGCATTTGGGGTTAAGTAACTTTCCAAGGTCATAGAGCTAGGAAGTATCTGAGGTCAAATTTGAACCCAGGATCTCCTGTTTCTAGGGCTGGCTCTTTATCCACTGAACCACCCAGCTGCCCCACAGATACAGTTTTAATCATTGTTTTCTGGCATTTTATGATCCATGTTCTCTTCCCCCTCCCCCTATTCCTGCCCAGCTTTAAATTGTTGGTGCCACAGGTGGAAAACAAAATGAAACACTGCCCTCTCCCTTTCCCAACAAACAAATAACAACAAAAAGATCTCTTCAGATCTTTGCATATATTTCACCCACTGGCAAAAATCTGTCTGGCCCCACTGAACATTACTTCTTTCTATGGTTTCAGGTCTTTGAGGTAAAGGTGCCCAAAGACTTGCTAACAGCAAGTTTGCAATGTTTTTCTCTTAGATTCAAATTGTCATGGAGGCAAACAAAAAAGGAATAAAGAGGGAAGGGAGGACTTATTAATTTAGCCTTCTCTGCCTGGTTTTATTTAAGCTTCGCTGCCTCATTTTCCTTAGGATCTACAACCTATTTTCCTTTTTGCCCCGAATCATAAGAGTCAGAGCTGGGTTGAAGGATATGAAGACGTTGGAACAGGGGACACCATTTCCCATCAGCTCCTACTTCTGAGCTCTCACTAATCTGAGCCTTCCCCCCAGTCTCCACATATAGAAAGCTGATATGCCCATTGCTCTTTCTCTTGTAAATCATTAGGTGAGGCCAACGCACAGACCTTTGCCATTCTGTGTGGGAGAACAGCAAGAGCGGCCTCCAGCTATTTTAGCCACCAGATTCTCATATTACCAGATAAACATGGCTGATGGAAATTCTGACTTATACTACCACCACAGGTACCATTTATGATAGCTGATCTGGACCCCCACGAATAACCAGTGATAGCTTATAAACATTTTCACCCTAGGGTCAAAGGGCAGAAGCCCATTTAAAGCTTTCCAACATCTCTTGGACTGTCTGGCTGCTCTTCAGGTTATGAAGAATAATTTGAATTTTTTTTTCTGGCTAATACATCACAGAGTCAGATCCTTAAAAAAGAGAATGGCCAAGGACTGCATAGACAGGAAGGGAGGGAAGAAAGGTGGAGTCTTAATATGATTTTGTCAACAGGATTTAGACAGGTACTTTGTTATATAATACAATGGGATATTTGTTATTGGGATAGAGAATTCCTTAGTGTAAATGCTATGGTAACAGTCCAAGAGGCAACCTGGCAGCTTAATGACCCAGTTAATATTCAGTGAAAATTAAAACACCCATCTAGGGTGTGTCCTTGATTTCATGATTGCATCTCTTGTCATGGATGGACCTGGCCAATTTTATCATTCATATCAGAAGGGAGGGGGGATAGATTCAAAGGCAGATGTTTCTCCCCTCCATAAGTCAGAACTCAAGATGAATCCCATGGAAGGGAACCTGGACCCTTTATCATTAGTCTTTAAGAAACACACAGCATTAATGGGAAAGGTTACTTTTATGCTGATCCATAAAAGCATTTGCTGCCCATCTCTCACAGTTCAAAGAACCAATTAAATACCACGCCTCCCAAATTCCCCCAGACCACAGCTTCTGATCTCTGAGGTATAGCGTTTGGCCTCCCTGAATTAGGTTGGCACCTGGGAACTTGCTCCACTGACACCGGAGATTCCCAAGCTCAAGAGGACCTTGTGGTCAATCCTTACCAAAGATCAAACATGAGCCATTCTTTCTTTTTTTACCTGATTGCCCCTGCAGACAGATGCCCGTAGGAACCACTAGCTGCTGAACTGCTTCGGGAGTTATTAATATAAGCCACCAGAGAGTTTGGAGAGGTCCTAATCATTGTCTGAAGATCAATGCTGGCATCTGAAAGCGGGGAGATCGACAGAGCCCGCTTACGGCTTAACCTTGGGGTCACCCGGGGGCTGGAAAATCTGGACACTGTGGGAGAAAGAGCAAAGACAGAGCTTGTTAGTTTGCAGTGTTTTCTGTGGGGATGAAAGAAGAACATTTAAAACAAACTACCCAGGCAATTAACTTCAATTCAACAAACATTAAGGGCTTGGTACATGCCAGGCACTGTGTTCAGTGCGGTGTGTATAAAGACAAAAATGAAGTAATCTTGACCTTAAGGAGACTATCCTTATACAAGAAGGCATAAGACACAGTCTCTGCCAAGCAGCCTAGACTTTTATGAAAGGAATACACATCGCTTCTGTCGTTCTTAAAGGTTTGCAAAGCATTTATGAATATTATTTCATCTGAGGCTCACAACAACCCCGGGAGACAGGTGCTATGATTATCCCCATTTTACAAATGAAGAAACTGAAGTGATGTGCCCAGGGTCACCATACAGCTATTACATGTCTGGGGCTGCATTTGAACTTGCTTTCCTGCCTCCAACTGTAGTGCTTTAGGTATTGCTTCACCTATCTTCAGATATACTGGAGCACATACAAACCTGAAACTTACTCATCTTTTATTTATTATTTTCTACAATATTTACTCTAAAAATGGTATAATAATTGCTTCTATTTCCCTAATGTTTAAGGTTCACAAACTACTTTTCTTTCTCACAGCAGCTCTGTGAGGTAGGTACAATCAAATATTTAGAGCATCAGTGGCTACTAAGACTTGGCTACCTTAGTAGAATTAAAGTGCATTCCTATAAGTCAATCAGGAAATAGCCAACCTCAGATGGGACAGTGGGAAATAAACAGCAACCCTGGGAACTATTACATATAGAGGAAAAAAATTTTTTTGAGACAAAGATAGGGGTGTTGTAATAGCAAACTGCAAACAAAAAGGTTTTGCATGGAATTGGAAAAAAGGGACACACTGGGTTCAAATCTGGCCTCAGGCACTTCCTAGCTGTGTGACCCTGGGCAAGTCACTTAACCCCCATAGCCTAGCCCTTATCACTCTTCTCCCTTGGAACTAATGCACAGTATTGACTCTAAGATGGAAGGTAAGGGTTTAAAAAGAAAAAGGAGATACAAATAGTAGGAATTTCTCACAGTTAATCCATCACTGCTCTAAAGAGTATACACACACACACACGACACATACTATAGTCTACTGACATATACTGGAAATCTGTTTAGCAGGTCTACCTTCCTAGAGGAAGAGGTAGGCTTACCAAGCCATGATCTTGGTTTGTTTGCCATGTTCCTTATCATTATTCAGCTCTCCTGATGCTGGCTCTGTGGTCTCTAAGCTACCTTCTGATCTCAGTTTACCGAATAGGTTTCTCTCTTTGAACAATTGGCTCATAGATACCAAAGTAAATGGAATCTTAGAGATACTCAGGCCCAACTCCCCTCTTCTTCAAGAAGAGTTCATCGAGAGGCTTAATTAAGTGACTGTCCAAGGGCACACAGGCAGGATGTGAACCCAGGTCTTCTTACTCCACTGTCTGCCTCTGGAAGATGGATGATTGCCTCAAGAATTGTACTGCCCATGATATCAGCACCATTTTCCCTAATAAGTTAATAAATAGGCATTTTGGTTGACAAATGGATTTTATGCAAATATTGTTAGCATAAATCAACTTTCCAGAGCCTAATTACCCTTAGATGAACTAATAACATTTAGTTTCTAAATAGGCTCTTTACTCGGTGACCTTACTTGTACAACTATTCCAGAAACAGCCACCCTTTACAGCTATTCCTAACACCTTGCTCTTCTCCTTTGCTGACTGTATCCAGTGCCTTTTTGCTCCTCATCTCCTCCTGATTTTCTTCAAGACTCACTTAAAATCCCACCTTCCATCAGGAGTCTTTCCCAGTCCCCTTTCATATCTTCCCTCCACTTATTTTGCATATATCTCTTATTTTGACATAGTTGTCCACATGTTATCTCCTCCCTTAGAATGTGTGTTCCTTGAGAAGAGGGAAGTTTCTTTTCCTTTTAAACCCTTACCTTCTATCTTGGAATTGATACAAAAATTGCTTCCAAGATAGAGCATTCAAGACAACTGGGGGTAAGTGACTTGCTAGGACGTTTCTGAAATCAGATTTTATTTTCTTTCTTTCCTTTGTATCCCCATGGCTTTGCACAGTGTCTAGTATATAGTAGGTATTTAATCAGTGTTTGTTGACTCAATTTGACTTTTTATCTAATCATATCCTATCAGGGGACTATAATTCTCTATGGTTAGTTAAAATATATTTGTGGGGTAATATGTAGGATCATAAGAGCCAAAGGAAATAGGAAACTTTGAGAGCAGATTGCTGGATTCCCTCATTTTACAGATAAAGAAAATTAAGCCCAGAGAGGAAAGTGTTTAACCAAGGTTAAAAGAGAAGTAAGATTTACAGCTGATATTCAAATTCCAGTTTTAGGATTCAAAACTTACTTCCATTACATGATGTTTTGAGGCCTCTTTTATACCTCACTACTAGATTATAAACTCCCTGAAGACAGGCATATTTTAATTATCTTTATTTTTGTAATTTCCCCTGGTCACTTAGCAGAATGCTTTGCCCACAAACAGGGGACTTAATAAATTATTCCTTAATGAAGGAATGTTCAGGGCCACTTGAGTGCCAAACTAAGATTATCCTCCGGAGAGAGGGTTTTTCCTTAGCTTGTTGCCCCCACCTCCAGAAATAAAAGTGGGGACACAGGGCACTTAGGGACAGCAGATGTCACATGGCTCCTAGCATGGGTTCCATTGTTCAAAGCACCCGCTAACCAAGAGCCTTGGCAGGCCTCCCCTTTCATTTGGAGTGAAGATTGGGTGAACGGTTGAGTTTTTATCTCCCAAATGCTGCCTGTTCTTTTAGTGATGCCCAGAGAACTTAGAAGGACAACAAAAGGCCTTTCCATTGATTATGAATGAGAGGCTGGGAAGGGACGGCAGCTTCCTCAGGCTGCATTTGGGACTTGCAGAAGGCTTACATGAGGCCATGTGGGAGGAACAGAAAGGGAAGGAAGTACTTGCACTGTGCTGAGTAGCCAATTCATGAGAATGATGAGACACTGGGAACTTGGAAGCAAAAGTATATTTAAACACACACAATCTGACAGCTCAGAGTTCAGACTCTTGTATCTCACCAGCTGCAGTCTGCGGCTTCATACCAACAGCTTCACAGTCCAAAAAGGCTGCTGACCTTGCCTAGTTTTTTTTTCTTTTTTCTCCCCCTAACTTCCCTTGCCTCTGCCATACCTCCCATCATGTCACACATCAGTCCTTCTTTCTGTGAGTGGTCGATCCTGTTCCTGCTACTCTCATTTGGGCAACTAAGCAGCCTTGAAATAAGTTGTCAGAATCACTTTGACCTCCCCAAGGTTCTATTTGGCCTACTGGATGGATTGTCTTTGTTATTCTCCCTTGTCCTCCTCTCTGCCCACAGCCCTCTTATACCTCCACCCCTCCAGTTTCCTGTCTAATTTCCACCTCCTTCTGTTTCTCCCAGGATTCCCAGACTCTCACAGGAAAAGTGGCTGCCATGCCAACACCCATATCTCCTATTGAACCCTACAGATGTACTCCATTACAATAGAATGAAGTCTTCCCAATTCCATGTGAACTGGAAAGACCTCCAGGAACTGAAGCAGAGTGAAAGGAGCAGATCCAGGAGAACATTGTACACAGAGACTGATACACTGTGGTAAAATCGAATGTAATGGACTTCTGTACTAGCAGCAATGCAATGACCCAGGACAATTCTGAGGGATTTATGGAAAAGAACGCTACCCACAATCAGAGGAAGAAGTGCAGGAGTGGAAACACAGAAGAAAAGCAATTGCTTGAACACATGGGTTGATGCGGACGTGATTGGGGATGTAGACCTGAAACACCACATCAATGCAACTATCAATAATATGGAAATAGGTCTTGAAAGATGACAAATGTTAAAACCAGTAGAAATGCGTGTTGGCTATGGGGGAGGGTATTAAGGGGGTGAAGGGGAAAGTAAGAACATGAATCATGTAACCATGGAAAATTTTTCTAAAAAATGAAAAATAAAAATAAAAAAAAATAGAATGAAGTCCTCCTTCTCTTCCCACTTTTGTACTACTGATACACACACACACACACACACATCTGGAGTAACAAACCTCCTTCTCTCCATCCAATGAAATCCTTGGCATCCTTCAAAGGTCTGCTCAAACCCTGCACCTCTTCAGAGAGACCATCCTCTTGGACTAATCCAGTTCACACTCCTTCCTTTCTCTTTTCAAGCCCCATAATACTTGTGACCGTCACTATTCTTTGAGCCCTAACACATTAGTACTCTTACTTCAGGAGTTGTTCCTTACTGCTTGCCTTCCCAAGTACCCTGTAGATTCCTGGAGGACATGAACTGTGTTTCTGAGACAATTTCGCAGTGCAGGGGATAGAGCACTGGGCTTGGAGTGGGCAAGATCTGAATTTAAATCTAATCTTAGATATTTCCTAGCTATATGATCCTGGGCAAGTCATTTTACCCCAGTTACATTTCACCTCAGCCCTTGCTACTCTTCTGTCTTGGAACTGATAATAAAACTAAAAGCAAGGGCTTAAAAACAAACAAACAAAAAAAAAAACCAAGTATTTATTAAGTTCTTACTGTGTGCCAAGCACAGTATAAGTGCCAGAAATACAACAAAATGCAAAACATTGTTTTTTACCTCAAAGAGGTTATTAGGGAGACAACATGGGCACAACTATATGTATTAGATATACACAATGTATAAATGGAGGGTTTCCTCAAAAAGAAGGCATTTGTAGGAAGTGGGATTTGAACTATGTCTTTTTTTTTAAAAACACTTAGCTTCCACCTTAGAATCCATATTAAGTATTGGTTCCAAGGCAAGAGAGTAGTAAAGGCTGGGTAATGGGGGTTAAGTGACTTGCCCAGGGTTACACAGCTAGGAAGTGTCAGAGGCCAGATTTGAACCCAGGTCATCCCAACTCCAAGCTTGGTTCTCGGTCCACTGTGCTACCCAGCTGCCCCTCAACCTATATCCTTTCACCGAAAACACAGTCACCACCTGGTACAGGTCCTTATCACCTTATGCCTTGACAACAGTCTTCTGTTTGGCCTTCTTGTCTTCATTTTCTCCTTATTCCAGTCCATAATCTACTCAGCTGCCAAAGTGATCTTCTCAAAGTGTAAGTCTGCTTTTTTGACTTTCCACTAAATGCACTCTAAGAGCAGCCCCCTATCACCACCAGGAGCAAATAGAAAATCTTTTTGTTGTAAGGGCCAAGGAGTAATTCTGTTATGTTTGCTCATGTTAAAAGAGGAACAGAAAGGGTAAGAATCAAGAATACACTAGAATGGAGGAAGAGGAAGAATGGGGAAAATTATTCCATGCAATTTGGGTGCACAAGTGGAAGTCTTTACAAATAAGGAAAGGATGAGGGGAAGATGTGACACCTGAACTTTACTCTCATCTGAACTGGTGAAAGGAAGGAAAAACACACACTTACATATACAACTGGGTACAGAAATACATTTCATTTCCCAGGGAAACAGAAGGGAAAAGGTTAAAAAAAAGAAAGCAAGAAATAAGAGAAAGGACAGATTAAGAGAGGAATTAAGTTTTAACCACAACAAAAGACTTTTAAGAATGCACAAAAATCTTTATAGTAGCTTTTTGTTATGCTGGAGAATAGGAATCTGAGAGGCTGGTTATCTATCATTTGGAGAATGGCTGAATATTGTATGGTGGAATCTGTGGTGCTATAAGAAATCAGAAGACTTGTATGAATTGGTGCAAACTGAAGTGAGCAGAACCAGGAGAATGATTTATACAATAACAGCATTATTGTAAAGACAAGCAAAATTTGAAAGTCTTAGGAATTCTAACACAATGACAAATCATGATTCCAGAGGTATCATGATGAGATATATTACCCATATCCAGCTAGAGATGTGATGGGTTAAGAGTGCAGATATATATATCTTATGCACTCTTAGCCCATATTTATATACACATACACACAGATAGATAGATATTGATATGGCCATTATGGGAATTTATTTTGCTGGACAATACACGTTTGTAACAGAAGTTTTGTTTTTCTTTTCTTTATTAATGGGTGAGGAAATGTGGAAGGGAAGAGAGAAGGTAATTTTTTCTGACTGAGAAATAGTAATAAAAAAAGCAAATCCTTCCTACATTTATATCATTTTTACATTTTCCTCCTCTCCACATACTCTACTATCTATTGACTTTAGCCTTTTTTGCTATGCCTCACATAATATACTCTATGACCCAGTTCTGTTCCAGATATTTTCATTGGTTGTCTTACATGCCTAGTATATTTTCTCTCCTCCCTTCTACTTTCTGGCTTCCTAGCTTTCAAGATTCAGTTAAAATATCCTTTTATAAAAGAATCTTTTACAAGTCCTTTCACTAGTAGTTTAGTGCCTTTCCTCTGAGACTAACTACTTTTACTATTTCTATCACTATCTCTACCTACCAACCTCTATCTATGTATCTATAGCTATTTATGCATGTATATATGTATCTCTCCATCCATCTATCTGTCTATCCATCTATCCATCCATCCACCTGTCTATTTATTTTATCTATCTATCTATCTATCTATCTATCTATCTATCTATCTATCTATCTATATCTATTCATCCATCCATTCATCCACTCTCCCATGCATGCATGCATGCATCCAGCCATCCATTTATCTGTCAGTCTGTCTTCTGCCTGTCTGTCTATCTATCTTGTACATACCTAGTTGTTTTCAGGTTGTTTCCTCCCTTAGAATGTGAGGTCTTTGAGAGCTGAGATGGTATTTATGCCTTTCTTTGTATTACTAGATCTTAACACAGTGCCTGGCATGTAGTAGTAAATGCTTAATAATTGTTTGCTGATTGACTAACTGCCATCTAGACAGGAAGAGAGCAGCAGGGAAGTCAGACATGACAAGGGACTGGTGCACAACATAGTGGGATAAAATTCAAGGGATGATGGTAGAGGGATATATGGAATGTTCTGGCGACGATAAATAAACTGCCTTAGCTAGAGTGGAGCATTCAGTTTAAGGCAGCAATAGAAGAGAAGACTGGGCAAATAGGCTGGGTGAGATCAGACTGCTGTTTCATTCATCCATCCATTCAACAAATATCTGAGTGCCAAGCTAACCTACAGTCATCGAGCAATTTCTAAAATGACATGAGAAAATGCCCCCAATAATTTCTATTAACCTTTAATTACCAATTTGCTGAGAGATAAATATGGAAAAGAAGAAAAGACTGGCATGCTCATGCTCATTCCCCATTCCATGGCTGGGCATATTTAGGAAATAAGCACATTTTAAAATCCAAAGACTATTTAGATTTTGTTCCTTGGTTTGGATTCCCACAGCCTCGTAGTACTCCTTTAACTGGGGGAAACAGGCCAGATCTGACAGTGATATTTATCTCTGTTACTCCCACACCTCAAGGGAAATATGTTTATTAATGTGCCACTTCCCTTGATAAATTACTAAATAGAAAGAAAAGCCTTGTACTCATTTCTCGCTGCTTCTCTCATGATTTATGTCCCCAGGGTTGGCTCAGCCATTGGTCCCTATTAATTTGCGGAGGGAAACCATTCCTAATACAGAGCAGTAGCAGCCTGGGTTTTATTGGTGCAACCTGACAGTTCTTTTTTTCCACTTGGTCCTGAGCTGGAAGAGCCTGGACTCCCTGAAAATACTGAGTAATATGTATTTTAGTACTAGCTTAATTCAAATGCAGGTCCTCAGCTCACAATTATATACTCTTTAAGGTTTGTCATAGACTTTCCTGAGAGCAATCCTGTGAGATAGGTAGTATGCTTTTTATTTTTATTTTATACTTGGGGAAACCGAGGCTCAGAGAGATTAAGTGACTTGCCCCAGACTTGTATTCTTTTAAATGGAAAAAAAGAGTCTATGGAAACCTCTAGACTCCAAGCTCGTACTTTTAAAAAATTACATCACTGTTAAGAATTAAGAAAAAAAACAAGCTGGGAAGCTAGGAGCTGACCACCAAGTCAGTCAATAAACATTTATGGACCCCATGTTCTGAACCCCCAGATCAGGAGCAGCTGAGTGGCTCTGAGGATAGAGAGCCAGACTAAGAATCTAGGAGGTCCTGGGTTCAAATTTGACTTCAGATACTTCCTAGCTGTGTGACCCTAGGCAAGTTTCTTATCATCTATTGCTTAACTCTTACCACTCTTCACCCCCCTCTTTAAAAAAACAAACAAACAAACAAACAAAAAACCTTACCTTCTGTCTTAGAATCAATACTGTGCATTGGTTCTTTTTTTTTTAAAACCCTTACCTTCCATCTTGGAGTCAATACTATATATTGGCTCCAAGGCAGAAGAGTGGTAAGGGTAGGCAATGGGGGTCAAGTGACTTGCCCAGGGTCACACAGCTAGGAAGTGTCTGAGGTCAGACTTGAACCTAGGACCTCCTGCCTCTAGGCCTGGCTCTCAATCCACTGAGCTACCCAGCTGGCCCCTGTGCATTGGGTCTAAGACAAAAGAGTGGTAAGAACTAGGCAAGTGTCTGAGACCTCATTTGAACCTAAGACCTTCCCTCTTTAGGCCTGGTTCTCAATCCACTGAGCCACCCAGCTGCTCCCAACCCCCCGCCCCACCTTACCACTCTTCTGTTTTGGAACCAATACTTAGTATTATACTAAGATGGGAGGTAAGGATTTAAGGAAAAAAAAAAGACTCCTGGATGAGATGATCCTTAAGATCCTTTATAATCATAAATAATATAATTCTAAGTTTAAAGAGTTTTTAAAGTGTTAATTAAAGTTCTATACCATGCCTCTGAGCTAGGTATAATGATTCCCATTTTCCAAATGGAGAATCTGAGTCAGATAATTTGGTCAGACCTATGAAAGCTGAAGCATTAGGATCAGGTACGTAAATGGATGGCTCTACATGAATGCAGAAGAAGTGAAATTCCCTGTAACCTCATAGGCTCTCCAGTGAATGGGAACAGATTCCAGCCTGAGAACTCCTGGCAAGAAGATGTCCACCCCAGCAGAGCTGCCTTGCAGCCCTGAGGAGTCCTTCCCTACTCACTTGTTATTTAAGCTCACTATAAATAGATGATGGTTCTTTAAATACATATCTTTATTTATTAAGTGACCATAAGAGCAGTTCAGGATCTGCATCCAGGATATCCCTTTGGCTAACCCTCTGGAATCCAAC
Organism: Gracilinanus agilis; assembly: GCF_016433145.1. NCBI lineage: Eukaryota > Metazoa > Chordata > Mammalia > Didelphimorphia > Didelphidae > Gracilinanus > Gracilinanus agilis. The sequence continues at coordinate 310,562,607 of NC_058132.1, read as the reverse complement.
CCAGGTAGTGTCTCTGAAGGCATTCTGCCAAGCTGGCATCCTGAACTGCTGTTCAATATAGGATACCAATTTCCTTTTTTTTTTTTTCTTAAACCCTTACTTTCTGTCTAGGCAAATGAGGTTAAGTGACTTGTGCAGGGTCACACAGCTTGGAAGTATCTGAGGCACATTTTAAATGCAGGATCTTCCCCCCTCCCCCCATCTCTAGATATGGCTCTCCTTCCAGTGTGCCATCTAGCTGCCTTCAGCTTACTCTCTTGTCATTTTCTTTCCCCTTCCCCCAAAAGACGGTGACAACAACAAAAGGCTAGTTAACTGAGCATCCTGATTAGCTGGGCTCTGGGTTAGACACAGCTGCCCAAGTCCATTCACTCAATGAATACTCACTAGCCACTTTACTATTTTCTAGGAACTGTGCTAAGTGTTGGGGATTCAAAAAAAGGCAAACATCTGTCCCTGCCCTCAACTGAGGTGCTCACATTCAATGAGGGGAGCAACGTGCAAATAACAATGCACAGATGAGTTACACACAGAGAGAATGGCAGGCAATCTCAGGAGGGAGCTATGAGTGCCAGAAGTGAGGAAGGAACCTTCGATCCCATCTAGTCTCACTCTGTCATTTCATCTAAGCTCCTAAACAAGTAGTAACTTGCCTGACACCACACAGCTAGTCAACTACAGCAGTTTCATTCTATTGACCAGTTCGCTTGCCCCCTGTTAAATATTTTCCCAGTCACACACTACAGACTCACCTGGGCATCTAATCTGAAAAATTGATAACTCACACTATTTGAATCGGTCCTATTGAAATCACCACATTTACTATCCCAATACCTGTCCTGTAAATACTCACTCTACCCTATGGTTCTCCATTCAATGGCCTGAGCTAATAGAACACCCCAAAGATACTTGGCCTGTTCCATCTATGGCCAATCTTAATGCTGAGGGAAAAGGAAAACAGTGAAAAATGGCACAGAAAAATGAGTTTGGATTGAAAGGAGGTGAGTTCAAATCCTGTTCTGCTATGGACTACTTATATCATTTTGGACCAATTACCTTTCTCAGCCTCAGTTTCTTTTTCTGTTCAATCAGATTAGGTGATCTTCCTAAAGTCCCTTTGATTCTAGGTTCCATATTCTCTTCGAGATCTACAACCTATGTTCCTTTATTTTATTTTATTTTAAACCTGTATCTAATGATTTAGAATCAACTCTAAGACAGAAGAGCAACAAGGGATAAGTTAATCAGGGTTACGTGACTTGCCCAGGATTCCTCAGCTGATTCCTCCAATCTGAGGCTAGATTTGAACCCAGATCCTCTTGAGAGACCCCAGATTTAGCCCTCTATCCAATGAGCCACCTCATCGCTCCTAGCTATGATCATAGGCAACTTATTTTTAACTCTCGGATTCCTTAATTTCCTTTAGACCTGTCTTCAAATGCTAGTCATAAAATATTACATAGAGGAAGAACCTTAGAACTCTTCTGATCCACACTCCTCATTTTACTCCTGAAGAAACTGAAGATGAAGGAATTCCGGTGACTTGCTAAAGTTACAAAGGGAGCTTAGCTTCCTTTCAGCCAGGGCTGTAGCTTGATTTACCTGGCTGCAATGGGGTACATGGGTAGCCACTTTCTCTAGCTGTGCAATGTCTTTCTCTACAGTGTGATCAATGTAATTGGTTTCTGAAAAATCCCCTGGAACAGCATGCCAAATAAAGAACCATATTAGTATTGATGTGACATCCCGAGTCGAATTAGTGTCAATATGACAATGAAATATATGACTCGGAGGAAATATGGAATGTAAACAGACAACATTTCAAACGGAAACATTTCAATCTTATGGATTGGTGGGGGTGGTGAAGTGCTGCTGTGGTTGTTAAAACACCAATATTCAACAGCATAATATAAGGAAATTCCATTTTAGGGCCCTGATGACAAACTGCAAATACTCTGTTCTCCAGAGAACCACTCAGTGGAATTATCACCTTGGATTACCTGTCTGATTATCTATTACCTTTATAATGTAGCTTTACTCATAGTCTTCTTACCATAAATCATGACCTTTTACTGCATGGAGAACATTTGCCTTATCCAGCTACCGAAAGACTGGAGGTACTAGGAGAAAGGTTAGCTTTCAATGAAGTTACTGTAAATAACCTTTATTATTACACAACTAAAAATTGGCATACAACTAAAATCCTGCCTTCCATGCCCTAAGGAAGATTTAGGGGGGTTGTTTGTGGAATTTAATGACAGATTTTTCCATTGGACTCCCCCATCATCTCACCTTCCCTTCACTCGGATCTCACTGTTATACCTCTGCTCAAGAACATACCATGACTCTCTACTGCTCATCAGAAAAAAAAAAAAAAAACCCAAACTCCACAGAATCAAGGCCTTCTATAATTTCAGTTCAGGCTACCTACCTAGCATTATTTCTCACTAATAATCATTTAAAGAAGAAGCATTTAATAAGCACTCACTATATAGCAGGCACTGAGAATAGAAAGAAAGTAAAAAGACTGTATCCTTAAAGGAGTATCCATTCTATAGGTTGTTGTTTAATCATTTCAGTCATGTCCAACCCTTGTTAATCCCATTGGAGGTTTTCCTGGCAAAGATATTGGAGAGGTTTGCCATTTTTCTCCAGTTCATTTCACAGGATGGGAAACTGAGGCAAACAGGGTAAAGTGACTAGCCCAGAGTTACACAGCTCTGGATTTGATCTCAGGTCTTTTTGATTCCAAGCCTGGCACTCTATCTACTGAGTCACATCACTGCCCCTAGCTAGGATCATAGGTAACTTATTTTTAACTCTCTGATCCTCAGTTTCTTCATCTGTAAAAGGGGAATTACGATCCTAGCACTATATACATTTGAGGATTATTATGACTATGCTACATAAATATAACATTCTTAATATGGTTCTTAGAGATGCATAGCCTTTGGAACTAGAAGAGACTTTGAATATCATCTAATCCAAGGGTTCTTAACCTTTTCTGTGTCATAGACCCCTTAGTGGTTTTAAATACATAAAATAGAACATATTGGATTGCAAAGGAAACCAATTATATTGCAATAGAGTTATTTAAATAGTTTTTTTTAAAAAGTTCATGGACTCCAGGTTAAGAACTTCTAGTTTAATACAAACACTCTAACTGGGTCAGAGATGCTTACTGATTTGTTCAGGGTCACACAGCTAGCAAGTGTCAGAGTTGAGATCTTAATTGCCGTCTTCCCTTCTATTAGCTTTTTCTTAGAAAAAAAAAAACCAAACCAAACCCTTACTTTCTGTTTCAGAATCAATACAAATATCAATTCCAAGGGAAAAGTGCTGTAAAGGCTAGGCAAATGGGGTTAAGTGACTTGCCCAGGGCCACCCAACTGGGAAGTGTCTGAGGCTAGATTTGAAGTCCGGATGCCCCATCTCCAGACCTTTCTGCTCTATCCACTGAGCCACCTAACTACCCCCTATTAGTTTCTTAGAGTCAGGAACCACGTCTTACAGTTTTCTTAGTGAACAACACAGGTCTAGGCACACAAAGGGTGCTTAAGAAAAAACTATTAAATTTTATTGAACTTGCTTTCTCATCCCGTGTATAAGAATTTTATAGCTCTGGGCTTTTCTTAATTCACATTGCTCACCCAAATACTTTTCCATATCATGTCTCCGTGACAGCTTATATTATTTTCACTTTGTAAGGTTTCAGGAAAAATTGACTCAGTGGAAAAAACCAGTTAATTTCCTTTAAGTAAGCAGGAATAAAATTGCCAAGGAGAGAACACCCACAGAGCAGTACAGTTGTGACCAGTAAATAGGACCAAGGAACATAGGACTATGAAACATTAAGAGTTGGATTCTAAATTCTCTAAATCACCTAGTCTAACTGCTTCAGTTTAAAGATGAGGAAACTGAGCCCCAGACAGCACAGGTGTCTGAAGGACTGTCTGAAATCATCTGGGCAGCTCTACAGAACCAAATGGGTCCCAGTTACAGGAAGGGAGAGGTAGACTGCAAATAAGCAAGAATGTCTTAAAAGTTGGAAATGTTCAAAACTCAAGATGCTTATGCTGTCTGGTGATGAATTTCCTGTTGACAGAAATATTCAAGCAAAGTTGCTATAGATGGGATCCCTATTTAGGGTATGAGTTGAGAGTCAATGACTTTTTGTTCTTTTTTCCAACTTGAAGATTCCGCAACTAAGACTCCCAGATAAAGTGAATTGTCTACGGTAACTAGAAGAGGCCTAGAACCAGAATCCAAGTCTCCTTTTTCCCAGGCTCCTGATTTATCTCCTCTTCCCTACATATGCCAGTGTCTTCATTTCGGGGTTGGGTTTTGGGGTTTTTTGGTTGTTTTTGCACATACTCATGAATAATTTATAAATGTGCAAATAAAACCAAAAAGAAAATATAGCATTTATTTTTTTAAGCTGAAGAAAATGTCCTGATCATAATTTCAATTTTAAAAATGTATGTTCTCATTAGGACAGAGATGCCTCTATTTCTTATTTTTCTGACTCCCAACAAATAAAGGAAATGGTTTTTTTTTTGAACAATGGAATAGTTAAAACCTTGCAATGAAATGGTTAGAAAAAACTAGCCAGTTTCTTAATCTTTGCAAATATGCAATAGATCCATACTGAAATTTAATGAGATTTCATAGTAATTCAATGAGTCAATTTAGCAGTGGCATAGAGATGAGGGTGAGGAAGGGGCATGAGGCTAAAGCAAACCAAAGAGCCATTGTGAGGTAACATGGTAAGTGGATAGAGACATGGACTGGAAGCTAGGAAGACCCGAGTTCAAGTCTTATCTTTGACCATATTGGCTTTGTGACCCTGGGGAAGACACTCATCGCTCAAGGGGGCCCTCTAAAATTTTAAATCCCGAAGAAGATTGCCTAAATTGCCAGAGGAAATTTCTTCATCAGGGAGTTCCCTCTGCCATTGAAAGCATAGGTCTAGCTTCTATCCCTATTCCTTAATTGAGAAAGGAGAGCTGCCCATAACTGGGTAAAAAGGAAGAGAGCAGACATTGTCCTGAATTCCAAATCCCTTGGGCAGATCAAGTTACTTACTGCATCTCCTCTCTTTGAAATAGTGGCATTGCCAAAAGCATTTCTACTCTTGCCCAATAGGTCTCTGAATCATTATTAGTCCCATTCTAGACCCACCCCAAGCTGACATTTGCTTTTTTTTTTTTTTTAGCACAACTTTCTCCCTATTTTTTTTCCACTATAGGGCATTTTTCTCTTATATGATTCTTGTAATAAATCATGTGCCAGTTTATCATCATCATCATCATTATAGTTATTATCATTATTATCTGCAAAATGGGGATAATCATAGCATTTACCTCCTAGGGTTGTTGTGAGGATCAAATGAGATAATGATAAGTAAAGTACTTATAGCATAGTACCTGGTGCATAGTATGCTCCATATAAATTAATGTGGCAGTAGTAGTAATAGTAGCGGTAGTGGTAGTAGTAATGGTAGTAGTAGTAGGTAGTGGTAGATAGTGGTAGTAATAGTAGTAGTAGTAATGGTAAGTAGTGGTAGAAGTAGTAGCAGTAGTAGCAGTGGTAGTATTAGTGGCAGGGGTAATAGTAGTGGCTATTGTGGTAGTAGTAGTAGTGGTGGTGATAGTAATAGCAGTGGTAGTAGTAGTGGTAGTGGGGTAGTGGTAGTAGTGGTAGTAGTAGTAGTGGCTGTTGTGGTAGTAGTAGTAGTGGTGGTGGTGGTAGGTAGTAGTATTGGCAGTGGTAATATTAGTAGTGGTAGTGGTAGTGGTAGAAGTAGCAGCAGCAGCAGTAGTAGTGGTAGCAGTAGTGACATTGGTAGTGGTAACAGTAATACTAGTAGGAGTAATAATACAGTAGTAGCTATTAGGATGATCAAATGAGGTAATGATTGTGAAGTGCTTGGTACATACTATCAGTGTCAGGTTATCTTCATCATCCTCATCATCCTCATACTCATCATTATTGTTTTTGGCTCTGGGACTGGAGCTACAACCACCAGGCTACTTTGCTTCTCTCCTCCTCTGTATTCAATGAACACTACGACATAATTTAGACTCTCTGATAAATGAGAGCCCATAGTCTGGAGAGCCTGGGCTCAGGTCTCACCTCTGATGGGTTCTGCCTCTGTGAACTTTGGGGCAATGGTTTAACTCTCGGTGTCCCAGTCAGTTCTCCAGGAGCCAGTGCTGACCATGCCTGGGGCAGGCTCAGCTGAAGAACTCCTACTGATGACCAGACAGAAAAAAAAAGTGCTAAAGCCCTCGTAAGGGTATAAGTCATCCTGGCATAGAAGCTTGCTGATTTTCCTATCTGGACATTCATTAGCTGTCCATTAGCTGACTCTCAGATGGGGCACCTAGGTCCTGACCTTAGCAGCTAAGCACCACTGCCTATGACAGACAACTTCCAGAAGCTGGGAAAGAATACATGCAATTCACTTAAGCCTGGTTCCCAAGTGTGCTGCAATTGATGGGGAGGTTTAGGGGAGAAGGCATGAGGAGAAATTTTAATCATAAAATAAGTTTTCCAAAAGGGAAATAATAAGCTCTTATATAGAACCTCCTATGTGCCAGGTACTGTGCTAAGTACTTTACAAATATTATCTCACTTGGTCCTCACAAAAGTGCTATTTTTATCTCTATTTTATAATTGAAGAAACTGAGGCAGTCAGAGATTGAACAATTTGCTCAGGATCTCATAGCAAAAAGGTGTCTGAGGCTGGATTTAAACTTAACAAAAGTAAAAATGACTGCTTCAAGGAGCAGGGAGATAGCTCCATGGGTTGAAAGTCAGGCCAGGAGACAAGAAGCCCTGAGTTCAAATGTGACCTTGGACACTTCCTAGCTGCTGATCCTGCCTTGGAACCAACACAGAATATTGATTCTAGGACAAAAGGTGAGGGCTTTAGAAAAAGAAATGTTTATATATTTCATGCTATGAAAAAATGTAATTTTATGATGAATCAATGAAGATGTTAGAAATGGATTAGGACAGCTAGGTGGCATAGTAGATAGAGTGCTGAAACTAGAATCAGTAAGACTCCTCCTCTTCTTGAGCTCAAATCCTGCCTCTGAGAAAAGCTGTGACACTGGGCAAATTACTTAACCCTGTTTGCCTCAATTTCCTCATCTACAAAATGAACTAGAAAAGAAAATGGCAAACCATTCCAGTGTCTTTACCAAGAAAACCCAAACGGGGTAATGAAGAGTCAGACAAGATAGAAAAAACAACAAAACAATAAAAAGGAAAGGGTACATTCTAATCATGGAATAGAATTAGAGTGATAGATTTTGTGTGTGCAAGACCTCAGTTCAGGTTCAAATCCCACCATGAAAGGGTCCTTATTGAGGGCTGCTGACCTTAGGGAAAAATTAATCAAGCACCACAATTGATATGTGTCCATTTTTGACATATGCATTGCTATGTGAGAACAATGGCAAATCCCTAATTCTTGGGACCTCAGTTTCCTCATCTTTTCAACAAAGGGGCTGGACTAGAGAGCTTTATCACTCTACCTTTCAGGGATGTCCCATTGTAATATATCTGCAACATCCCACAGATTGAGTAGTCTCAAAGATCAAGTGACAGGATGCTAGAAGTAGGATCCCTGCATTTAGAATCCTAGGACCTGACTCTGTCATTGACTTTTTAACGTTGAGCAAGTCATTTCCATCATTAAGCGCCTACTGTGTGCCAGGTGCTGAGTAGAAGCTGCAGATACAAATATAAGAGTGAGCCAGTCTCTGTATTCTAGAGAGGGATGCATGTTTGATGATGAGTAAATAGAAGATATATTCAAGATAACTGCCAACAAGAACATTATATATGGCAATGGAAATATTGTTTGAAGAATTGCTTGTGTATGTCTACCTCTAGAGAAAAAACTGATAAATAGAAATAAGTAAGACATAGTTTTATATAAACATCTATTTTTTTTGTCAAATGATGCCTTCTCTAATGGGAAAAGGAAAGGGAAGGAGTTACCTGGGTATTTTAATGTAACAAACAACAAATAAAATTAAATCAAAAGGAATAACTGCCAAGTCATTAGGTGGTAGTGGTGATACAAACAACTGGGAATGAAAGGTTTCTTTGGGTCTCAATTTTCCCATTTGCAAAATGGAATCAATATACTATCTATATCCTAAGGCTACCCATTGTAGGTTGAAAACATTATATAAATGTCAATGATGAGATATTATAGACCTGAAATAATAATACCAATAACTCCATTTATATAATGCTTGAAGTTTGGCAAAGAGCTTTACATGAATTGTCCCATTTTAGTTTTCTGATGGCAGTTTGGATAGAGTATTATATTTATTGAATAAAGTTTTATGTTCTATGATCTTAATTTTAAAAATAAGTGAGTTGAACATTTTATTTGATGGGGAAGTATATACACACAAATATATATGCACATACATAAATACATATGCCAAACTACTTTTTTATGTGTAGCTCTAATTTTCCCCCCAAGGTCTATAGTCCTCAATAAGATAAAGGCTTTTCATTCTTTTACTGAATCTTGAACCAAACACAGATCTTTGGCAACTTGGATTCCTTAGATTCAACTTCTCATTTGACAGATGAAGGGCTCATTTGCCTTCCCGGGACCCCAGACAAGTCTCACAAAGCTAAAACCCTTAGTGTCACAAAACCAAATGGTAACCAAAAGAGGCTCTTTAATGAATTCTGGTGTCACATGGAGCAATCAAAGGATTTGATTTCTTGGGAATTTGTGCAGGGTTTAAGTGCTAAGGAAAATAAATGCTTGGTTGGGCCCGGCCAACATAAGATCTCTCCTGTGAGTGATTTTTATCACTTTCTATGTGAGATCAGAAACCAGAGCAAAATTGCTAATAAGTTTTCGCATTTTCTTCTGGGGAGAATCAAGGCATTTTCATTCTTTAGCATGAGATCAGAGACACAGAAATCTAGTCCAGCTGAAAACAAACCTGGGGGAATCAATGAAGGGGCTGCTGAATACAAATCTCTTTGGCTGATCTGTGAACAATATCCTCTAGGCACGGTAAAAGCAGGCACTGTGTGTGTGAAACCAATTAGGAAGGAAACTTTCAGTAGGTCCTTGTCCAAGCAACTGGAATTCAACTTGTTGATAATAGGATAATTTGTGGGAAAGAACACATGGATTTATATTACAGAATCTAAAGGCTAGAGGGACCCTTAAAAGGCCCTTTTGGTAAGGTTCATATCCTGCCTCTGAGTCAGAGGACTGTATTTCAACTATTTCATCCCAAATTCTATCTATTTTATCCTAAGCGTCATCAACCTCTTTCAATGGCCTTATTCTAGAGTTCGACTCCTAAGAATTTCTTACAGACATCTAACCTGAACCCTTGATCATTTCTCCATCATTCCAAACTATATCAAATGACTCTATTTCTGTGAACCCTGGGGAGGAAGATGGGAGGAGCGAGACATAAAAACACTGGTCTATTAACAGGATTATAGTATCTACATCACTTTCCCTCATTTTAAAATTGTTCATGTTTTGGGCTACTAAAATCTGAAGTCACTGGCAATTGACAATCAGTCAATCAAAACATATTTATTAAGCACCTACTATGAGCTGGATGCTGTGCTAAGCACTGGGGAAACAGAGAAATATAAAAAACAGTTCCTGTTCATGTTCCTGCTGAGAGGATGAGATGATATATTTTCTGATAATTGAATCCTTGAGATAAAACAAAAAACAAGACCAGACACCCCACTTCCTCATTCACTGTGTGTTATGATCAGTGATTATAAAGCTTTAGCTCAAATCTGATTCCTTCATGGGGAACTCCTTCCACAGGGATGTTAGTCTCCAATATTCTCTCCCTTTTAGAAATTCCTTTAGCTTTTACTGTCTCTATACTTTTGAATGAATAAATAATATTATATGAAATAATTAGTCAAGAAATATTTATTAAGCATCTATGATTTAATTATTTCAATTATTACAAAAAGGTGGCTGTCCCCCCAAGCCTCTCCTCTTCTTATTAGAATTGCTATTTTTAGGTGCACTCTTTGTAGTGGCAAAAAATTGGAAAATGAGGGGGTGTCCCTAGATTGGAGAATGGCTAGACAAATTGTGGTATCAAATGGTGATAGAATACTATTGTGCTGAAAGGAACAATAAACTGGAGGGATTCCATGTGAGCTGGAAAGACCTCCAGGAATCGATGCAGAAGGAAAGGAGCAAAACCAGGAGAACATTGTACACAGAGACTGATACATTGTGGTATAATAGAATGTAATAGACTTTTCTACTAGTAGCAATGCATGACCCAGGACAATTCTGAGGGATTTATGAGAAAGAAAACTATCCACATCCAGGGAAAGAACCGTGGGAGTAGAAACATAGAAGAAAAACATATGATCGATCATGTGGTTTAATGGGGATATGATTAGGGTTTTGATGTTAAATGACCACTCTATTGCAAATATGAATAACATGGAAATAGGTTTTGAACAATGATATATGTATAAGCCAGTGGAATTGCTTGTCAGCTCCGGGAGGGGGTAAGGAAGAGGGATGGGAAAAATATGAATTATGTAACCATGGAAAATATTCTAAATTTAAAAAATTTTTAAATTAAAAAAGAATTGCCAGCTTCTTTCAAGGCTCAGCTTAGATATCACCTATTACTTGAAGCCTTTCTTTATTTTCCCAATTGTTAGTATTTTCTCCTTCTATCTGAAATTACCTTGCATTTACCTTCAGTAAAATGTTTAAGCTCTGTAGGGGCAGGAAATGATTTATTTTTGTCTCTGTATCCCCAGAACCTCCTACATAGTTGTGGAATTGAATTACAATGTTCAGATCTGGAAAGGACTTTAGATGATCATCAAATCCAAATTATTTATTTTATTGATGAGGAAAATGAAGTTCAGGAAGAAGTGACCTTCCTGAGGTCCCATAATAGTGAACAAATATTTCTTAAATACCTCCTATGTGGCAGGCACTGTACTGAATGCTTAAGATAACTATAAAGAAAAACAAACCCAATCCCTGCTTTTCAAGGATACTTATCTTCTAGTGCTAATTAAATAAAGTTAATTAGTGGGAAAACTGAGAACTGAACCAAGGTCCTGACTCCTAATCCATGGTTCTTTCTCCTATGCCACATAATGTACCTTGTTAAGCCACATGAAGGATGCCAAAAATCTTCAAACAATTCTGACCTTGACCTTTGTTTACAATATGGCTGGGAGGATGGGTCTCAAATCTTATCTTCTGCTTGAAGCTTTTCCTAGTCCTCCCAGTTACTACAAGCAACTGGGAGGACTAGGAAAGTAACCTCTGAGTTACTTTCCATCTTTTCAGTATGTATCATTTAAAAAAATAATTCACTTATTTGTTTGTAACATTTTAAATATTAAGATACTCAGCTAACTTCTTCCCACTTTCCCCCATTAAAAAAGGCATTATTTGACAAAGGGATATCTGCATATATAGAACTATTTCTTACTTATTTCTATTTATCAGTTTTCTGTGGAGCATGGAACTTGAATGTAACTATTTGTATATACATTCCCTCCATTAGAAAGTAAGTTTCAGGAAAGTAGTGGCTGCTTTTATCTTTCTTTGCAACTTTTATACTTCATACTGTGCCTGGCAAATAGGAAGCTCTTAGTAACTCAGAAGTTCTTAACTGAGGGTCTATGAACTTGTTTCTGTAATATTTTGATTATTCTATTTCAACATCATTGTTTCTCACATAATCCTTTGATATTATATATATATATATATATATATATATATATATATATATATATATATATAAACATTATTCTGAAAAAGAGTCCATAGGTTTCTCCAGTCACAAGGGTCCATGAAACCAGAAAAATAAAGAATCTCTGCAATACATATTTGCCAAATAGTTAATTGCTAATCAGAGAGTGTCATGAGGCAGTGTACAAGAAAGTAGATTTATGTGGTACAGATTCTGAGGGCTATAGAAAAATCAGAAACAGAGGACATCAGCGAGAACTGGAGGGAGAAAGCATTCAGGTTCAGAGACGGATCTGAGCAAAGACATGGAGAGAGGAACAGAAAAGGGATGTGCAAGGGGGCAGTGAGTAGAAGAGTCTGGCTACCACTCATGCCTTGATTGACCAGAAAGCCTTTGGTCAGGACCTCCTGCCTTGGTCCCTGGCTCTTGACCTGGCCACTGATCAGAAACATGTGTACAGCATGGAGGAAGCCAAGATTTCCCTGGGAGATTTGTTTCACTCCCAGTCCCCACATCTGCCCCAGTTGTGGTGCCAGGCAGGGGACCCTGGGTAGCCAAACTTCTTGGGTTTGATGGCAGGCTAGATCTGATAGAGAAAAGTCTGCATTTTGCATTGACCTTATCTGTCCTGCATCAGAGAGGCTGACTGTCTTAGGATGTCAGGCAGCTTCCTCCCTCCCTCTGCTTCTGTGCGCTATTTTGCCAACCTGACTGCTAGGGATGTCACCCTTCTAGAGTCTTTAGATGAAGAGGGATGAAACATTCCATCGTGAGGGCAGGGTGTGCCAAAAAGCATGCTCGTGGAAGAAAGCAAAACATTTTGGGTTTAAAACATCAACTTCATTACTCACTGGTGAGGAAGCAGCATTTTTTCAATCCTAAAATATGAGGAATGTAAAACAGCCCCAATTTCTTCTTTCGAGACTCTATTTCTTTTTATTTCACCTCATTTTGTCATGCTGGTTGGTTTAAAGGTTCACCTCAACAAGTGGGAGCCCTAGACCAGTTAGGTCAGAATTCAATACAAATATACCACATATTCACTGAGAGAATCTCAAATTAACATTATCTACCCTGTATCACATTTTTATTCATTTTGTTAAGTACTTCCCAATTACATTTTAACCTGCTTCCACAGCACTCAGTTTTGCAGGTCCTAGGGGCTGGTGGTCTTTGAGGTTGACACCTCTGCCCTAAATTATCTCAAGGCCTGACCTTTGCTCTTTTTTAAACCCTTACTTTCTGTCTTAGTAACAACTCTAAGAGAGAAGGGCAAGGGCTAGGCCAGTGATGGGCAACCTTTTGAGCTTGGTGTGTCAAAATTCGCCAAAAAACTGAACATAACTTGGGTGGTGTGTCACTTCAGGAAAAAACACCATAATTTCGTGATATTTATAGTTTAAGTAACAAAAATGCATAATTGTAATATATAACTATATTTAATAATCCAAAATAGGTAAATTAATATAGATAGAATTCTCATCTATAGTGCACAGAGTGTCTACAGTACACTACAGCAAATATTTCACCCTCGGTATGTGACCCCATACTTCTCTGTATGCAGCTGCCTGTCATTGAAAATGGTTATGCGTGTTAGTGCTGACATGCATGTCATAGATTCACCATCACTGGACTAGGCAAATAGGGTTAAGTGTCTTGCCCAGGGTCACACAGTTAGGAAGTATATGAGGCCAAATTTGAATTCAGGTCTTCCCAACTCAAGGACTGGTGCTTTATCTACTGTGTTACTCAGCTGCTCCTACAATCCTCATTTTTTATCCCTATCCACCCCAAGTAATCTTATGTAGTAGGGTCATTTCACCTTCCATCTCCAAGATGAAAAAAAAAACCAAAGCCTTTAATTTTAAGATTCCAAAGCCTACCATGATATTTCAGAGACCCTGTTGACAAATGTACCCATTCCTACTATTATTCCTTTAATAAAGCAAATGGTCATCCTTCATCTAATCCATCATATAAAAAATATTGGGGCAACGAGGTGGTGAAGTGGATAGAGTGCTGGGCCTAGAGCCAGGAAGAATTAGTTTCCCAAGTTAGATTCTAGCCTCAGATACTTACTAGCTGTATGACCTTGGGCAAGTCCCTTAACCTTGTTGGCCTTAATTCCTCATCTATAGAATGAGCTGGACAAAGAAATGGCAAACCACTCCAATAACTGCAAAGAAAACCCCCAATGGGTTCATAAAAAGTTGGACACTACTGAAAAATGACTGATAAATCAATAATAAATTGATTCATCAGTAGGTGAGGTGGTGGACAAAACAGGTGACAAGGTTTGGAGGTGACTGAGAAATAGAATAGTAGTAAACCGAGTAAGAAAGGATAAAAGTTCATCTATCAGAGATCAAGGTCCCAGGGGTAGGTGTCTGAGTTCTGGTGGGAGGAGGAGGATCAAAGTACAGTTGGCATGATGAGGAGAGCGAGGCATGGGCTATCTCTCAAAATAAGGAAGTGTCTTGTAAACAGAAACCATATAATAAATATTTGTGTAATGCAGTGATGGGCAAACTACAGCCTGAGGGCCAGATGCAGCCCCCTGAAATGTTCTATCCAGCCACAAGACATTATTCCTAATCTGACAAATACAATGAGTAGGATACAATACAATGAAACTTCGAAAGAGTTGCCTTAGAAACAGACTGACAGATGAGCATTTCCTTTCCTTTGGTCCCCCTCTTTAAAAAGTTTGCCCATCACTGGTGTAATGAATAACTGGATAAATATAAATCTCAGATCCATTAAATTTTCGTGTGACTTTGAACAAATAGCACTTCTCCCTTTTCCTCCTCAGTTCCTTTATTTGAAATATGTGGGGTTTGAGCTAGCACTCTTAGCCACCAGTAAAACCCATGAGTGAAACTAAAGGAGGGCAAAATTGGAAAAGGTTTAATGAAACAAATGAAAATACAATACAACATAGATAATTGTCATTTGTGGTTTTCTTAGTTAATATGCTGCCCACAGGGATCTATTTCTATTTGAATTGAGTCTCATTGGATTAGATGATCTCTAACATTTCTCCTAGTTCTTGTAGTTGGTGTGGTTTTAGTCCTTTTTTTTAAAGCACCAGCTGTCAGAGCTGGCTACTTCCTTTGCCAATGGTTAGCTCCCCAAGTTATTGCTCATCCACCAGAAGCAGAGGACTCCCAAAACAGGATCAGACATTTGCCAGAACCACAGAAGCTGCTTTTCCTCATCTGGAATTCTCATGCATGGGAAGTTGAACAAGTTTTGTCATCATGTTTAAAAAAAAGAAGAGGGCCACAACAGATTTGCCATTCCAAGGAAATGGGCTTTTTCCCTGATCCTGCTAGGAAGTAGTTAGTTGTGGTGATACAGATTTTCAGGCAGAAAGACTGAGTTTAAATTCCACCTCTGACAGTTATTATGTGGCATTGGTTAAGTAGCCTTAACTCTTGAATTCTCAGTTTTTCTCAGTCATAAAATAGGTATGGAAATACTTGTTTCATCTACCTCATGAAATAATATATATATATATATATAAAAATTATTACACCAAAGTCAGTTATTATTATTATTCACTAAATGATACAAGTTCTCTCAGAGGGATTCTCTCCTACAGAAATAAGAAATTAGTAGAATTTCTGATAATGTTTCCATATTTACATGGTTAAATATTTCTTCTGGCTTCTGTTTTATGATTGCTCATCAGTATATTCCATGCATCCCCTAAGTAAACAACTCCACAATGACAACAAAGGGAGAGGTAAGATCTCAAAGATCAGAAATTCTTAGGAGTAGACCCTCTATTATGGGACAGCTAGGGGGCACAGTGGATCAAATGTTGGGTCTGGAGCCAGGAAGACTTATTTTCCTGAGTTCAAGACCAGTCTCAGACACTTCCTAGCTGTGTGATCCTGGGCAAGCCATTTAACCTTATTTGCCTCAGTTTCCTCTTCTGGAAAATGAGCTGGAGAAGGAAGTGGCAAACCACTCCAGTAAGAACATCCCAAGTGGGGGTCACAAAGAGTTAGACAGGACTGAAAAATGAACAACAAAGACTCTGTATCATGTGACCAAAAGAAAGCACTCCTGTGGATTTATTTTTTTCATCTGTGAAATGGAAAAAATGTTCTGAGTCCCTAATCCATGTAATGGGGTGATAAAATTGGAAGAATCAGATGTGGTCAGTGATTTATGCTCTGCTCCATACTTTGAGATCAAACTGGAGGTACCAAGCCTCATCCAATTAGAAGCCATTCAGTAAGATTGCCTTTTATGGATTGTTTACAAGGGGCTTACACAATTTATTAATAGCCTTGATGTTTACATCTCTCCATTGGCTGATCTATTGGGTTCTCTTAACAAGAGGGAAAAAAAATCCCTCTCTTTTTTTTTCCTTCTAAGGAAAGCCATAAGGGGAACTAAAGGCACAGGAAGCCTTTATGAACACATTCTAAGGAATAATTGATCACAACTAGCCCAGATTCCTCTCTACACAATTATGTTTGTGGGGCAGAAGAATAAGGCAAGAGACTGAGCTCTCATCTTTAGCTAAAAATTGGTGCAACTAACTTAAAACTCTTTGGGTTTCTGTTTCCTCACCTAAAAAGCAAGGGGACTGAGTTGGAATTCTATATAGGCTGGAGCTGGAAAGGACCTTAGAGATCATTTAGTCCAACCAATCTCCAAATTTTACAGATGAGGACAAGGAATCAGGAGATATTAAGTGACTTGCCTTAGGTCCCTTTGCTGGCTGAGGGAAGAGTCCCCACCAAATGATTCTTTAAAGGTTCTTCCCTCTCTAGTATTCAATAATTCTATGGGTCCATAGGATCAATTGGGAATGTATAGTCTTTGAATTAGCACAGAATAGTCATCATGAAGGAAATTCCAGAATAACTCCAAACTCTCCTAAGGTTCATTTCCAGCTGAATATCATGGCACAATAAGGCAACCAGACTGACTCAACTAACCAAGAACTCAATGACTGAGGCTCTGAAGGCCTATGTTCAATGTCTACATTAGGCCAATAACTCTTTCCTGGATAGTTTAGATATTCCCCTGCCTGGAAGCAGGGAGTTGGACTGGATGACCTCCAGAGGTACTGTCCAACTCTAACATCCTGTGAGTGGATCCAGGAGGTCACTAATGTGGCCTTTTTTAAAGTGTGTCCCCAGTGCTAAATGGAACTATTCATTAATGTCAATGGAAGGGTCTCTAAAGACCACTTTTTCTAAATTGAGCTGGGCAAAGGGGACCAAACTTTGTCAAACTCTGTAAATACTGATTTTAGTTTTCCAAGCACAGATAATTCTCTGCATCTTAAATTTTCTTCTTCAAAATGGACATCACCGGGCTCCAACCTCATAGAGATGTCATGGGTAAACAACCAAGCTTATTTCAGAGCCATCTATAAGTTTTATTTTTAAATAGCAAATTAGTCTTTATTCTTAAAAAATCAACAAAAATAGTGATTATAATTTGAATCAACAATGATAATCATGCTTCAAGCCCTTCTCTGGGATAACCATTAAAAAAATATATCTTTCCCACCTTTCCCACATCCAGGATATTGTCCTGGACTCAGTACTTACCATCCACTGGGTTGAGGTAGTCATGGAGGTGGGGGGCACCTGTGGCTCCACCGCCTTGCATCAAGAGGTCCCCATAAGGGCCTGGGTGGCTCGCCATGAGTGTCATCTGATGGTAATAATCTGAAGGGTTTGCCCCTGGAGGGGGAAGGCCAAAGAGGCCTCTCTCTTTAAGGTGCTCGTGGGCCACTAGGGAAAGGGAGAAAGGAGGAAAGAGAGAAAATCAATCAAAATCTGGCACTAATCTTATTTTTTCCCCTTGAGTAGGAGAAAAACTGTCCATAGGGACTCAGTAGTCTCTATTCATTTTCCTCCTCCCCATCCTCTGCCTCCCTTTGAACTCTCTCAGCACTGTCCTCCCCCTCTCAAGCATCCAGTTTCGTGTTCTGCTGACGTTCCATATGGGGTGTGTTTCTGTCGATAAAGGAGATGGGGCCTGGGCCTCCACATTCCTCCATTTCCTCAAATTCATAAACAGTCTCTCGTTTGCTCCCTGCTCTCCCCACCCTCAGCAAACCAAGACTCCTGTAGAAACTGGGAGTTAGAGGGCTGTCAGCATCAACATCCCAGCTGATTTGGTTTTTAAAGAAAAAAAGAAGAGGAAAAAGAAGGCGCCGTGGAAGCCAGACAATTGTAGCCTGGTCAACGATAGCTATGTCTGAAAATTCAAGTAGAGACCTAATGCCGAGTGCTCGTTAAGTTTCTGGCTAGATAAAACCTCTCGCCTGCCAAAACTCATTATGGCCGCCTTCTCCACAGCTGAAGTTTTTCATTCCTGCTTTCCCTAGATCCTACAGTTCCTGGCTGACTAGGGATTGGGAGAAAAGGGCAAAGCTCCGTTTATCAGGACAGAATGATGGAATTTACATAAAAAATATTGAGCCTGGCCTATCATTCTAACATTCTCTTCTGTGACTCCCCTAACCAACCTTCCACTCCAGGCAACATTACACTAGATTCATCTTTTTTCTCCTCTTCCTCCTCCTCCTCATTATCAATAACATCATCAAAAATATTTATTAAACATTCACTGTGTGCTGAGCATTGTCCTTGCCCTGAAGGAGCTATATTCTGATGGAGCAGGACAACATGCATCAACTATGTACACACAAGATACAGCCAGACTCATGCAAAGTTGTCTCAGAGAAAAGTTACTAGCAATGAAGGGCGAATGGGAAAGGCTTCTAGCAGAAGGTGGGGTTTGAGCTGAGTCCTGAAGGAGTCTGGGGAACCCACAGGTGCTTGAAAAAGGAAGAGAATTCCAGGGGTGGGAGAAAGACAGTGAGAATGCTTGATTGTCTTAGGAATAGCAAGAGGGTCAGTGTCAGGGGCTTCAAAATATGAGGACTCTAAAGATAGTGTTCTTGTTCAGTCAATTTCAGTCATGTCCAACTCTTCCTGACCCCATTTGGGGCTTTCTTGGTGGAGATACTGGACTGGTTTGCCATTACCTTCTCCAGCTCATTTTACAGCTGAGGAAACTGAGGCAAAAGGGTGAAGTGACTTGTCCAGGGTCACATAGCTAGTTTGCCATTTTATTTTCTACCTTATTTTACAGATGAGGAAACTCAGATAAACAGGATGAAGTGGCTTGCCCATGGGCACACAGTGGCTAAGGCCAGATTTGAACTCAGGAAGAACAATCTTCCTGACACTACTTCTAGTGTTCTATCCATTGGGTCACCAAGCTGCTGACCAGTTACTATAAAAGTCTAGGGGAGGGGAGAGGAAAGCATGGATGCAAATGCTGGCACTGAAGGAGTGGAAAAAAAGGGTTGGTTGTGAGAAATTCTGTAGAGACTAAAATGGAAAGATAGCCACAGACTAGATATAGGCAATATCTAGCTAGGTATAGATGGAATATTCAAGTCAAGGATAGGGACTTGTGCTTTCAGTGATGCAGGGCACTCTCAGATTAGGATATTCTGCATATAACTAATAATCTAGTTATTCTAAGGAAGAAGACCCAGAACAGAGCCTTGCATAGGGAGAGGTATGGTATAGATCAGTGATTCCCAAAGTGGGTGCTACTGCCCCCAATCCAGGAGGGGTGGTGATGGCCACAGGTGTATTTATCTTTCCTATTAATTGCTATTAAAATTTTAAAAAATTAATTTCCAGAGGGATAAGTAATATTTTTTTCTGGAAAGGGGGCGGTAGGCCAAAAAAGTTTGGGAACCACTGGTATAGATGGAGAACTATCAAAGAGGATTGAGAAGGAGGAACCTAGGTAGGTAGGAAGAGAACCAGGAGAAAGAAGTATCATGAAAACTCAGGGAAAATAGAAGGAGCAGCTAGGTAGTTCAGTGGATAGAAAGCCAAGTCTGGAGGCAAGGGGGGTTTGGGTTCAAATCTGACTTTTTCCTAGTTGTGTGACCCTGGGCAAGTCATTTAAGCCCCAATGATTAACCCTTACCACTCTTCTGCCTTGGAATCAATATACAGTATTGATTCCAAGACAGAAGGGAAGGGAAGTCATTGGTGAGAGTAGTTTAATCAAATGATGAGCCTGGATGACACATTGGAAAAGGCTGAGAAGTGAGTGAGAAGAAAGACGATTGAGGCAATAATTATAGACAGCTTCTTTGAGGAGTCAAAGGAGAAACGATTTGAGGGGACAGCAAGCTATTGGAATAAACAACCACATACACTAGAAAATGCAGTAAATTGTTGAGTCAGGGGACCTTGGGTAGAATCCCAGTGAATCAATCAAGCAATCAATCAATAAGAATTTATTCATTGCCTACTGTGTGCTAGTTCTGGCACATGTTACCTATGTGATTCTGGGCAAGTCAATTAAGTCTCAAGGCTTTAGTTTCTATAGCTATAAAATAAAAGAGTTGAACCAAAAATTCTCAGGCTCTTTCAAGCTATAAATCGAATTTATTTAGAATAGTCCTTCCTCATAGTCAAAAGAAAAGTCAGTCTAGGTCCTATCTGTGTCTAAACTGACCACGGATTGTGAATTAGGGAGCAAACTGTTTATTGTCATTTAAAAAGAAAAAAAAAGTGATTGGACCACTAATATTCTGCCCCAGAAGGAAATTATGATGATTCTGTCTCCCCCCAAAAAAATTTAGCCCCACTACTCACCCTCAGCTGGGCTGAGGCCTCGTGCTGCTGAAATCATAGACAGGGTAGGACTGCTATGCATGGAGCGGAGGTAGTGTTCCATGTGAGGGTTCACGTATGGGTGAGGGGGGTTGAAAGGTGACTCTCCAGGACCTGCCGGATGCGGTGAAAGCCGGATGAGGGAGATATCAGAGATGACCGGGCTGCCACTCAGAGTGGGAGGCCTGTAGGAAGACAAAAGAAAATGTGTAAGAAAGTACTATCTAGAAGTATTGGAGGGGGAAGGAGGCTGAGGAAGAGAGGAGGTGTCCCCCCCCACATGAGAAGACCTGAGGAAGAGCCATTTAATGTCACAAAACAAAACTTGTCATTCAAAGGCTGATTATTTTCACTTTTAAAAAGGGATGATGGGAACATTGATTTAGAGTTAGAAGGAACCTTAAAAGTCATTGAGATTCACTTTACAAAGGAGGTAACTGAGGCCAGAGACATTCATTAATTCACCCAGAGTCAAACAATTAGTAGGTTTCTGATATAATATTCCAATCTTGGTCTTCCTTACTCCAAATCCAGCAGACTATCTACTACTATATGCTCCCTCTCAGTTATATCCCATGATTCTTCCTGGTTCTGAATGTGAGAGGTGAGCAAACACAAAAGCCACATCTCTACTTTACAAGGATTTTACTAAAGGGTTCCAGTAAATAATAATGATGTTTTCCTTCACCTTTGTCCACCATTAGTAGCCCAGCTCCAGTGAGATGCTTCTCCAGTAGAGGGGATGAGCTTTAATGAACCATCCACATTTATTTGCCAGTTCCTCTTAATGAGAAAACCACCAGGAGGGGACATTCCAGACTTTGTCCATTCGAGTTTTGAAGTTGCAATCATTGTATCCTTCATAACAAATGCTAATAAACTATAGCTCTTTTAGTACTTTCCAGTGTTAGCTTATAGATCAAACTAATTAGATGTTAAGACTGGAGGGTGGACAAGCTTCAAACTTCAAATGCTAGGAATCTTTGTCTACTAAGTATTTAAGAAATGAATGGGGATGGCTAGGCAGCACAGTGGATAGAGAGCCAGGCCTAGAGAGGGGAGGTCCTGGGTTCAAATTTGGCCTCAAATGTATGACAATAGGCAACGTATGACACTTAACTCCAATTGTCTAGCCATTACTGCTCTTTTGTCTTGGAATCAATACTTAGTATCAATTCTAAGATAAGTGGGAAGGAAGGAAGGAAGGAAGGAAGGAAGGAAGAAAGGAAGGAAGGAAGGAAGGAAGGAAGGAAGGAAGGAAATATCTCTGAAGTTTCTCTGGAATTATAATGTGAAGACACAATGGGAAAAGTTTTTGATTTTCAAAAATTCAACTTACATATATATTTTTTATCTATGAAGCAGGTAACTCCACCAGTCTAGGTAGCATAATTAGTAATGATGAAGATGATGATAATCTTAATAATAACTAGCATTTATATCATCCTTTACAGTTTACTAAGTAAGAATATTTTATCCTCAAATCACCCCTGGGCAAGTTTGCTATTATTGTCTCTATATAACAGATGAGGAAATTGAAGCAGAGAGGTTAATTCTTTGCCCATGGTCACAAAGTCAAGCGACCATTCAGATTTGAACTCAGGTCTTCCTGACTAGGTACCCCTAGCTGCTTCTAATTCATGGCCTTTTATATCACACACACACACACACACACACACACACACACACACCTTCGTGAAAAGAGTAATGACTTCAAGTGAGGAGAGGCCTGGGTTTGAATACCTGGCTCTGACATCATTAATTGTGTGGGTCTGGTCAAGACATTTAAACTTTTTAAGGCTCAAGGATCATAATAGGTAGAATATCTGCTTCCCATGGCTGTCTATAAACTCAATGTAATTGAATGTAAATATGAGTTATCACTAGTACTCTGTAAACCTTATGTGTCACAGGCATACATGAAAAAAAGCACCCCGTGCAACTTATAGAGTTCACTATGGGCTGTGTATTTGAAGTGCAAAACATGCCATGGTGAGGGAGGAGGAGGGAAGGACTAGGGACTAGACATGAGGATAAGCAGTGATAACAATAACTGGTTTAAGTCATGACATTTAGCAGTTATTATCTAAATTCAATACTGAACAAACTAGGTTTGTCATTCACTGAAAACCAGTACTCCAGGGCCAGATATGCAGGTGTGAAGTGCTTTAGTTCATCTAAAATTCCTCTCCAAGAATGCTATAATCTGTGGATGATCTCAGTGACCAGATCACACAGATAAGTTTCTTCATAGTATATACAAAGATGTTGACCTTTCAAGTAGGTGGAATGACAGGTGACAAGGAAGGGTTGATACCATTAAAATTTTGGTTGTTGTAACCTGTCAAGGTGCTTGGTACTTCACCATTGGTTATTAATTCCTTTGGAGTTTTCACACAAACTTTTCCTCTTGTAAAGTGGGGCCACTATATTCCTTCTTTCTCATGCCACTTCCAAACTATGTTCCTTCTACCACTATCACTAAATTACTCTTTACCGCTCTCTCTTGCTTTTTATTCGTGTTATTTGTAAACTTCCTCATCTCTCCCCATTCACTCCTTGAATCTTTCCATCTTAGAAACTCTAAGACAGAAGGGCAAGGGCAAACAGGATTAAGTGACCTGTCTAAGGTCACACAGGTAGGACATGTCTGAGGCCAGATCTGAACCCAGGTCCTCCCAATTCACTGTGCCACGTAGTTTTTTCCTTGATTTTATTTTTTGCACTGGGCTTAACATTTTATTTACTGATCTTTACCCTGCCATTAACATCAGAAACGCCAATACCCAAATGCATGATGCTTCTAGTATCATATCATCCTATCGTCTTGATTTCCTTAACTTCTATCACCTTCACCTCCGCTCAGCTTTCAGCTACCAATCAGGAAAGTTCAATATTAGACCTCTTCTCTTTGGAACTTTTCTTCCTCCAAGATCTCCAAACTCTCTTTGATCCCAAGATCTAGTCCACATTTCTAACTGGTGAATATTTCTACCTACATGGCAAACTCATAAAACTCTGTTTTATCATGTAGAAGGAAAATATAGAATTATTTTGTGTGGCTTCTGAAGGCAAAATCACAAAAGCTTGAAGGCAGATCTCAATGGATTGAGGTGGTTTTCAGCTCAATATAAAGAGAGGGAAAAGGTAGGAACAGGAAGCAGACTTATATTTTCACTGGAATAAGGAATTCCTGGATGATAAAACATTAGTAAAACTAATGTACTGGCATCTTATCTTTAATTTATAGTCTTAGAAAGTACCTAAAGCAGAGGCATAAAATACATGGGCTCTATGTGGTCCATGACACTCTTGAGTGCAACCAAAACTAGAAAAAAATGTACAAGAGATCCTATCTGATTTTAATGTGTTGAGATATAAATTATAAAAAAAGAAGTATACAAATGTGTGTTTTTCTAAGACAACATGTGGTCTGCAGGGATCCCTAGGTACAGTTTAGTGTCTCCTCCTTCCTCCTAGCCCCCTTTTATATTTTGACTTTGACCCTACTGACCTAGAGCACTGAAAATTTAGAGAGATTTGCTCAGGGCCCCAGAGCCAGTGTCAGAGATGGGATCTGAACCCAGGTCCTCCTGGCTTAGAGACCACCATACACCACTATCCCTCTCTTAATATAACAAATTAGAGATGTCAAAAATGAGACTGTTATGCCTCATGAGAAAATAAATTCCCCATCTCTAGATGTATTCAAGTAAAGACTAAATGGTCAACTACCAGAGGTGTTATTAAAGGAGATTCCTGAAAGGGGTGGGAGTGTGGAGTAGATAACTTTGATTTAAGATCTTCCAACTCTATGGTTCTATTATGAGTTCTTTCTCCAGTATTGGGAGAGGGTTGGCATTGATCAATTCACAATCTCATTTTCCTTGTGACCATGGTAATGTGTTTGTGAGATAGTTGGCTAGGATCTGGGGTGCAATCTGTGGCTATGGAACAGAGCAGAACTAAGTGGGCCACACAAGAATCAAACCCATGAATGTTGGTCTCCTCAGCCCAGGGCTCTAACCAATAGCACTCACCAACCACAGAAGAGCTTTCGCATGACAAGCTGATGATTACATGGTGATTTAAAGCCACCTAACCTCAGTCTGTGTTACTCTAAAGCCCTGGAATTTCATAGATGACTCAGGCCCTTCCCAGATGACCCATTTTTAAATGGGGTGGCCTGGAAGGGAGTGAGTTCATGGCACCACCCTGACTGTAGTCAGGATCCCAGGGATAGGGCCTGCCACTGACAGCACAACCAGAGACCAGACTTCCTGAAGCTGTTTGCCTCTGGGCCTCTGACAAGGCAGTATGAAAAGCCATCAATTCATGAGGCTTAAGAGGAAGAGGGAGGGAGGGAGTCAGAGTCTACATTATAGATTGGTTGGGGATTTTGTTTCTGCATCAACACAACTCCATGTGGAAAAAATGAAGTTGGCCCTTTTCTCTTCCTCTTGCCTCCTCTCCAATGTTGTCATTAAGAAAACAGTTAGCTAATTTTTCTCCTAATGAAGACTTTGTAGAAATGCTTTTCTTTTATGGAGCTCCTTAGTCTCAAGCCTGCTTGGCCTAAGGAGTCTGTTGTCAGATCTGGCCTTGTGCCTAGAATCACAAAATCAAAAAATCTTAGAACTGAAGTCATCTAGTCCAGCCCCCTACCCAAAACGCCAATGTGCTGTAATCAATTCAAAGAAGGTGGGACCTGGAAATCAAAAAGATCTGAGTTTGAACTCCACTTTATCCTTTTACTTGTTCTAGGATCCCTGAGCAAGTCACTTAAATGTTCTAAGACTCAGTTTCCTTTTCTGAAAAATAGGGATAATGACAGCACTTGATATGGTTATTATAAAGATGAAATGAGATAAGATGGCTTTCGAAGCTCCTTTTGATTCCCTTATAAGTGCTACATAATATTAGCTATTGTTCTAGCATCCCTAATGAACAGTCATTAAATTGCATAGATAGATAGATAAGATCAGAGATGTCAAACTCATTGCTCTTGGGATACAACCTTGTAAAACCCCCAAATGCTGCCTTAGCTAGATTAAAATGTCATTGGGAAATGTTTAACAAAATAAATAAAAATAGAATGCAATATAGATAATGTTAACTTTTGGTTTTCTAAGGCAAACACCACCAATAGGGAATCCATTTCTATTTGAGTATGATACCACTATATTAGGCAGTCACTTTTGTGGCATGAATTTATATATATATATATTATATATGCAATATATATAATAAGAAGGGTCATCTTCTCAAAAAATAATTAGCTCCAAGGTGTCTTGAGGTAATACTGTAGTTAGAGATTAATTTTTTGTTCATAGCTGATGAGCAAATATACAGAATATTAGATCTTATTGATCATACAAAACATCTAACCCCATTTTACTGTCAAAGCAACTAACATCTAAAGGTATTAAGAAGTTCATCCAAATCAAGGCCAGAATTCAGATCATCCAATGCTTGGTTCCATGCTCTTCTCATGACATCAGGCCAGTTCTACTTCCTAGCAGTCACAGTGTCACATTATGAGGAGCTTATCAGATCCACTCCTGAAAACAGGTACACCAACTACATGGTTTTGCCTAGGGCCAGTCCTATCTACCTTAATAGGTAGAAGCAGTTGTTTTCTGTAGTCTAGAAGGCTTTTCTTTCATCACACTGAAGTTTCTCCCAAGAATTTACAAGTCAAGTTAACAAGCAATTCCTTTTGATCAGAGGAAGGGACAGTATGGTCTTCCTAGTGTAAGAATTTATGGGGATGGAATGAACTTTCAGGATGAGGAGGCTTTTGTGGCCTGGTAGAGAAAACTTAGGAGGCTGAAAGGAATGGTAATTACCTGCTTTGAAACTGACCTGTACCTATAGACCAGTGGTTCCCAAACTTTTTTGGCCTACCACCCCCTTACCAGAAAAAATATTACTTAGCACTCCTGGAAATTAATTTTTTTAAATTTTAATAGCAATTAATAGGAAAGATAAATGCACCTGTGGCCATCACCACCTTCCTGGATCGCTGCAGCACCCACCAGGGGGCAGTGGCACCCACTTTGGGAATCACTGCTATAGAAAGACAACTTAAGAATGTCCAAGGTGAAGTCGAGGTACAGAAAAGAGGGTCAAGCAACTTAAAGAGACAGAAAGTCGAAAAAATACACAGAGCTAATAGTTTTGGCATCCTTATTAAATAAATATTTCTCTTTAACTAAAATTATTAATGATAGACAAAATGGAAGGATACTCAAGTCTATTTCAAACAGGTATATATTCAGCACCAATTCTGTATGTCCAACACTGTTAGAAGGACATAAAACGATATTGAATATATTCTCTACCCTCATGAGGCTTATAGTTTAGTTTTGAAGACAAGCTGTATGTACATACAAAATATCAAGACAAAAATGCATTTCCATGTGTTTCTGAAAATTCTAGTAATAACTAAAATCTATGTGGACACAAGAAATATGTTTATCTTCATCTTAGAAAAACAACCATATGTAGCTGGGGGCGTCACACAATCATAGTGTCAAAAGGGCATCTAGTCTAACTGATCTCTGAGCAGGAAGTTCAGGCTTGAAGCATCTTTACCAAAATGGTCATGCAACTTCCACTTGAATATTTCCAGTAGCAGAATGTTCCCCACAAAGTCCATTCCTTTGTTTGGTGACTCAGGGAAGTTTGCCATCATTTTGGGACCAAATTTTACCACCCACTCACTGGTATTAGCTCTGTCCTCTGAGGCCAAGTAGAATAGGTCTAACGGGTACTAAACAAATATTAGCCATTGTTATGGCCCAAGACCATATGTTTACTCTCTAGGTTAATCACGGATAATGAAATGTTATTTGAAAGGAGAGAAGTACTTTGACAAGGAACAAGAAAAAAAGGAGATATGAAAGAGCAGAGGAGAATTCTAACTTGTTTTAGGAGGTTGAAAATCAGGAAAAATGTCACAAGTAAAGGAAGAGAATAAGGAGAACAAACCTCATGAACAATTATAGATAAGTAATGAGTATGAGAGATAGGTGGATGGTCACTTACTCCCTGTATGACCTTGGATAAATCACTTAAATTCTTCAGGTCTCAATTTCTTCACATGTAAAATGAGAAGGGTTGGGTATTCTTCCCCTTAAGTTCCTTTAAGCTCTTAATCTAATTTCTATAAAGTATAAAAATTAAAATATATGGTCACACTATACACACCATAGATGGCAAGGAAGGGGAGGTTTTACTATTGGCTGGTGTTTCAAAGATACCTTCTTGGAGGTACTACAATGTGAGGTATTCCTTTAAGATGGATGGATGAGGGGCAGCTAGGGGGCTCAATGGATTGAGAACCAAACCTAGAGATGAGAGGTCCTACATTCAAATCTGTCTTCAGATATTTCCTAGCGGCCTGACCTTGAGCAAGTCATTTAAACCCCATTGCCTAGCCCATACTGATCTTTTACCTTAGAACCAATACACGGTATTGATTCTAAGAAGGAAGGTAAGAGTTAAAAAAAATGGATGGATAGGATTTTTAGCAGGCAGAGAAAAGAGGAAGAAAACAAAGATATGGAGCCAGGAATGACCATGGTGGAGGAAGAGAGAGGGAGGAAGAGAGGGAGAGAAATAGAGAGAGAGACAGACTGACAAACAGACAGACCCAGAGACAGAGAGAGAGAAGACAGAGAGTCCCTTTTTGAAGAAGATGCCAACACCAAGTGAAATGACCAAGATGGTGAGATGAAGTGGTAGAATAGAGAACAGACAAAGAAATTAAAAAGTCCATGTAACTCTTAATTTTGCTAACTGGTTGTAGGATAAACAAAATATTGGCTACAGAACATAACAAAGTTCAAGAAGACGTTGCTTTATACCACGAAGGGAGTTCTAGAGATGGAATTAAGTGGTTATATATTTGGGGTTTATGGTTCATTTGCCCAAGATTCCACAGTGATTAAGTGGCAGTACTGGAATGAGAATCCAAGTCTAGAGAATACCAGGCCCAGTGTTTCTCCCAGTGTTTTACAGCACTGTTTTCCCTCCTGAACTCCTAAAGCATTGACTATATTACTCATTGGCACATATTTTCTATTTTCTATTTTTAGGTTTTTTTTCTTCTTTTTTAATAGGGATATTTCTGTGTCATCTTTAGATTATAAGCTCCTCAAGGTCAGGGAATCTGCATTATGTCCCACACTAAACCTATAAAGGTTAGTTAGTTAACTGAAGTCTTGATCTGTGGGATCTAAGAAGGTTAGACAGCTGTAACGGGACGGTTAAGGGGATGACAGCCCAAAGTTCCCATTAGAACTGATGCTAAGTTCTAGTATGCCATAAGACACTTACTTCCCTTTAATTAAGAATCAACAATCAGATCCTCATATGCAGGGTAAAGATTGCCTGAAGTAGCTCTAAAAATGGCACTTGTTATTAATAGTTATTAACTATTAATCAACCAATCCTTAGACTAGAGTTTTCAGGGATGTGGAACTAAACATGCATGGATAGGATGAGGCAGAAGAGCACGAACAAAGGCAGAGTTTGGGGCTTCAGCATGACAGTCTCAGGTCAGTGAGAAGATCAGTTTAGCTGGAATGGAATTAAGCTATTTATAGTTGCATAGAATTTTAGATTTGGAAGGGACCTTACAGGTCATCAACTCTGACCTCTAACTGACTTATGCACATAGTTTATTCACTTGGAGGAAACATAAATCTGGGAGACTTTTCTTAAGACACAGACAAGAGGAAGAACAGGATGGCAAGGCCATTTTATTAGCTGCATGCTGGAACTGCCTGCCCCTCTATTCTACTTCGCAGTGGAAAAACAATAATGTAATAGAGTTGATTTGCTTCTCAACAGATTTCGGGAAACTCCGGAGAAAAATATAACACAGTTGGAATTCTTCTATCTGGAGCAATCCATACATTTCAGGACAAATGCAGTAATGCTCTCTTTCTCTTCTCTGTGGACTCCTTTGGAATCAGTTGATATTTGTGAGATCTCAATTCTTGTACAACTCTTGATCCCTGAGTCAACAGGATTTCCCTGGTCCGTAGTTCACGTGGAGCTTTAATGGGGAGAGAGACGATCATTGATCTGAAGTCACTCCCAAAGCTAGAGAAGCCAGTAAGACAAGAAAAACAAGTCTCAAAGGAACTCATGGCACTAACAACCCTTTGTCAATTGTCCTAATCTCTTAAGGATAACATTAAACTATAGTACAATATGGCATCTTAAACTGGGAGTCAGAAAACCAAATTTTTGGCTTGTCCTGGCTCTGCTTCTGACTAGTTATGTGACCTTGGGGAAGACACTTCCACTTTCCAAAACCTCAGTTTTCTCATCTATAAAATGAAGGGGGTGGACAGTATGTTCTTTCAGGTCCATTTTAGTTCTATCATTCTATCTCCAATCTTCCAATCTGTCCTGGTACCCAGAGCTGAATATTATTCATCTGTAGACAGCAAGATGGGTAATAGAGCCTTATCATAATAATTAGAGAATGTCCAAAGACTGATAACTGAATCCTAGTAGAAATGGTTTCAGTGGAAATTTGGAGGGCACAAGAAGGGGAGGGAGCGTAGGGAAGGGGGGAAAAAAGAGTCAGGCCTAGAGACAGGAGGTCCTGGGTTCAAATCTGGTCTCAGAAGCTCCTAGCTGCGGGACCCTGGACAAGTTACTTAACCCCCATTGCCTCGCTTTTACACAATCTTCTGCCTTAGAACCAATACACAGTATTGCTTCTAAGAGGGAAAGCAAGAGTTTTTAAGAAGAAAAGAAAAGCTAGTCTTTTTCCTTTCGATCTTCCTTTCTGTGAGGTTCTGAACTGGCTCTCACCAACAGCTCTCAAATTTGTCTCTTCCCACTGCTGCCACTCTAGAACACATAATTATTATCATAGATTTCATTTCCCCATCCTATTTCATTTCTCATGCATGAAACCTAGGGAGTGTTGCTCTCTAGGAATCAACAACTCCTAGGCCACTGTTTCCCAATGACTGTACTCTTGGATGCAGAGTGGTTGTGTTATGAGGCAAGGAATCTTATTGTGGGGAGCCTGCAGAGAGGAGGTTTAAAAGGTGATTGCTAGGCCAAGGATCTGTCAGCAAAGTCAGAGAGAAAAAAATCAGTGATGAAACTGGAAAGGGGATTTGGATGAGGATGACATATTCTTGACCTAGCCAGGACCAGGAGATCCTGATAGAATCCTGATGATCCCAGAGCACATGTGAAACACTTCTACAGATTTCTAATTGCCAGGAGCCAGAAACAGAGAATGGCTACCCCACCAAGAGAGTTCTATATATCTTCATGAGGCAAACAGAACTAAAACCATGCTTGTTACACCAGGCATGAGTTTCAGAGGTAGCTGTGTCCATCCCTTAATACACTGTGGGATTAATGAAGACTAAAGAAAGATCAAGGTATAATTCTTTGGATGACAGAGTTGCAGTCATTT
This sequence comes from Gracilinanus agilis, assembly GCF_016433145.1. Lineage (NCBI taxonomy): Eukaryota > Metazoa > Chordata > Mammalia > Didelphimorphia > Didelphidae > Gracilinanus > Gracilinanus agilis. The sequence goes on along the minus strand of NC_058132.1, from coordinate 310,531,690 downwards.
ATGAATGGGATAGGATAAAGAATGACTCAAGTCCCAATTATTTCCTCTTGTTATTTACCTCAATTAAATGCTTTAACTACAGGAAATATGAGTCCTGCTTCTTCATGAGGTAAGGGTTTGAACTATAAACTGGAGAGTAAAGATTGCTGCAAATGCACTGACACTGGGTTCAAGCAAGAGTGTTCAGAGTTGAAGGACACTTGTTACAACTGTAATTACAATGAGCCTATTCCCACTTCCCCAAATTAAGGCAAAGGCCTTATTCCCCTTTCTCACATACTCTTTGAACTTATCCTTTTCAATCCTGTGTTTGGTGTTCATTTTAATTTTATAAAAACCATCATGAAAAATAAAATAAAATAAAAAGAATCATGCAGAGACATAGAGGTGGAAACAGAGACAAAAAAAACACAGAGAGACAGAGACAGAAAGAGACAGAGAGAGACAGACAGACAGAGAGAGAGAGACAGAGAGAGACAGGGAGAGAACAGAGTATAACTTGATAACTTGATGACTTATCTGGACTTTGCTGTATGCTAGAGATGACTCTTGGTTCCTAGTCCCATTAGGTATGGACCAAATTTCAACTTCTGACCATATAGTTTTATAGTTTTAGCTGTAGCTTTCTTGGACTTCCATTCACATAGTCTTCCATGTTTGAAACCTTTTTGATATATCCGTTTTTCCTTCTCCTCCCTCAGAACACACCCTTATTACCATTTTCCTTATCTATTAAGATTGCTTCCTAATAGGTCTTACCAACTCTATTATCTCCCCACTCTTTTCTTCCCCTGTCCTTTATACTGTTACCAAAGCCATCATTCCTATACATAGATCAAATATAGCTTCTTTTCTTAAATAATATTTTATTTTTTCCTGATTACATGTAAAAACAATTTTTAACATTTGTTTTCTAACATTTTGAATTCCAAATTCTCTCCTTCTCTTCTTGAGAAAGTAATTTGATATAGGTTACACATGTGTGATCATGCAAAACATATTTCTATATTAGTTTAATTCCTTTTCTTGAAAAAGTTTCAGTGGTTCCTTCTTGCCTATTGGATAAAGTTCAAACATGTCCCCCTTTCTGCCATTCAATTCCAGTGTGACCCTACCTTTTCAAACTTGTTTCAAACTCCTTCCCATCATGCATTCAATTAGCCAGCCAAAATACATTACTCACTGTCTCCTGATCATAACCTGGGTTTTTCTACTTCCATGCCTTTGCTTGTTGTTCCCTCTGCCACCACCGTCTTCCTTCCTTCCTTCTTCTTGTTGAGTTAGTAGACAGACAAAAGGTTGTAAGGTCTAGCTCGGCGGCTATTTCCTTTCTTAAGTTTTCTCTTGTATCCTGACAGTCCTGACTTTCTCCCTCAGACCTTACATAGCACCTTGTTTCACAACTCCCTAAACTACTTATCTAGTATTATTAATTCTGGTTTTTTAGTGGAATATTTCGTGAATTTGTGGGTCATCCTTGTGCAGAGTACATGCTAATCTTTTCTGTATTGTCCCAATTTTAGTATATGTGTTGCTGAAGTAAGCACTATTTATTGTAGGTTTTTATGAGTTTCTTGAAGTCTATAAGCTTCAAGAGTACAAATACTACATGTCTTATATAAACTTTATATCCCTTTCAGCTTCTCCCCAAGTTCATTGAACATAATGGATTAACACAAGTTTTGGGAATTGAACTATACTGACAAATCACCTTTTTAACCTTCCTTCACTTGATTTGGAAAAAGGGGAGATAGGGGGCAAGGAAAAAAGGATTTATTAGTGTTTATTAATTAATTATGTGAAATTAATATGGGACAGCTAGGTGGTATAGTGGATAGAGCACCAGGGCTGGAGTCAGAAAGATCTGAGTTCAAATCCAATCTCTAACATTTGCTAGCTGTATAACCTTCAGTGAGTCATCTAACTCCTATATTCCTCAATTCCTCATCTATAAAATAGGGCCTCGCTGGAGCAGGAAATGGCAAACCACTCCAGTATCTAACTAAACTAACTAAACTCTAAATGCTTTACAAATATCTCATTTGATCCAGGGGCAGAGGGCGCAAGCTGCAGGGCTGCAAAGACTGGATCCAGTGCGGACACTGATGCCATTGCCTAATGGATAGGGCACAAATAGGGGTTCTAGGTCAGAGAGGGTATCATTCTGATTAATTGAGATCTCAAAACTTTTGCTCCCCTGCTCCTATAAAGAATGAGATTTGTCTAGCCAGCATGACTGTGCTCTGAGTGTGTGTGTATATGTGTGTGTGTTAATAGACTGATGGCAACCATTCTGGGAAGACGCCCAACTTTCCTAGGAGTTGTTTATGCTATGAACTGGGAGCCTGGACGTCAGAGCCTGCAGTCTGTTCTGTCCCACTTGTAAGGTCTCAGCTCCTTCTGCAGGGGTGGGTGGGTGGGTGGAGGTATCAGGAAAATGGGCTCAGTTCAGGGAACCTGGCACCCTCTATTTCTTCTGCTTGCTTCCTTTCAAATGCCTCTGAAGATGACAGTTCACCAACTCAACCCAAGGGTGTGTGGAAGATGAGACCTTAGCTTAGAGGGACCCTCTGAGGCTAAAAGAAGAAGAGTCTAAAACCCATCCAAGAGCAAACAATGGTTCCCCATCTCTCACATGGCACAGTCATTATTAAATAATATTTAATGGGAATTATTATCTATTCATCTTTGTATCTCTCCTCACCCCCCATCCATCATCTCCCAATACAGGTACTTAATAATAATTGTTGAGTGAAAGATTATCAGCAGAAAGAATTAATTAAGCACTTAACTGAATCTAGGGCTATATTAGACTTTCATGAAAGAGAATTAACCCTAACACAATTTCTGCTTTCCCCCACCTAAACCCTTTACCATCTGTCTTAGAATCAATACTAAGTATTGGTTCCAAGGCAGAAGAGTGGTAAGTGTTAAGTTACTGGGGGCAAGTGACTTGCCCAGGGTCACACAGCAAGGAAGTATCTGGGGTAAAATTTGAACACAGGACCTCCCATTTCTAGGTCTGAATCTATGCAGTGGCTGTTTCACGGTCCTTGTTTTTTAGGAATTCTAACTTAAATATAGAGCCACAGATAAGCAATTAAATATGTGTTTATAGTGAAATAAAAACAGTCTCTCACACTGTAATGCAAATAATAAAGTAAATCCATCATACACAATACCATCACAATATCACATAGATATATATATGGAGGGGGGAGAAGAAACATTTACATAGTGCCTATGATTTGCCAGGCTCTACACTAAGTACTTTTTACAAATATCTCATTTGATCCTAACAACAATCCTGAGAGATAGGAGATACTATTATCTTTATTTTATAGTTGAGGAAACTAGGCTAAACTGGTTAAATGACTTGCCCTGGATTACACAACTAGTATCTGAAACCATATTTGAACTCAGGTCTTCCTGACTCCAGCCCCAGCTCTCTATCCACCATGCCTCAACAGGGATAGGCAGTGTGTTGTAGTAGAAAGACCTTCAAGCTAAGAGTTTGGGAAGTCAGGTTTAAGTCTTTGCTCAGTCGCTATTTAGCATGTAGCCTTGGGCCAATGCTCTCCATGCCTCAGTTTCCTCTCTTGTAAAATGATCTCCACAGTCCCTTTCAGCTCTAACATTCTTTGATACTAAGTATGTTTTGAGATTTGCCTGGAAAAGTCCAAGGATAAGAGCATAATTGTTGAGGGTAGGTTGGGAAGAAGACTTTGTGCATTCCATATTTAGACAACATGTGCTAGAGAAGTCGTGGACTTTATGGAAAAGATAAGGCCTCAGGAACTCTTTGATGCGAGCTGGGTTGGTGTTTTTAAGCAGGGGAAAGATATCTAGGCAAATGATAGAGTCTGAAAGAAGATGGAAAGTGGAAGTGTGCAGGGAATACAGAGACGTGTTTGCTATGGTCCCAAACCCCAGAAGTAGGTATGGGGAAGAGAGAGTTGGGACTTTCCTTACAGTGGTTAAGAGGTGAGATGAAAAGAGCTAAGTGACCAGCAAACAAAACCCAGCAGGGTCTCATTCAGGTGAAATCCAAGCCAAAGAAAGTGTGTTCCCTTTCACTGGGGCTGGGTAACTGACTGTTCCACGTGCTTCTTCTGCTGATTTATGTCATCCTTCTGAAAGCTAGGGATGAAGAGTGGATACTGATGGCCTTGAAATTCCTTAACATTTAAGATATCACAACATACATGAAATTTAGAGCTGTCAGTGCAATCCTAGTTGACCTAGATTTTGGCCCGAGACATCAGGTTTATGGATGTTATATAAAAGGCACTGAACTAGGTTTGGGGAGACATGGGTCATAAACCTGCCACTAACTGGTTGAAGTGACAAGTCATTCCACTTCTTGGTACAATGAAAACAGATTTTTAAAAATTAGGAACTTCAGACTATTTGTGGACCACACTGTTTCCTTGGGCTTAGTTTCCTCATTTAAAATGAGGGCATTGAACGATAGCATCTCTAAGGTCACTCCCATCTCTAATAACACAATTTATTCTAGATACCAGTACAAAAAGAATCTGTGGTTTCAATTTAGAGAACTCCTTCTATGCCCATTAAAGCAAGAGGATAAAGTCTTAGAGAGCTGCCTAAAGCATTCCGAGTTTAAGTCACTTGGCATGCCAAATAGCTAGTAAGCATCAGATGTGAGCTTTGAACTTCAAGATTCCTGACACCAAGCCCAACATTCTCTTCACTATACCACACTACCCCCTAAGAGCAATGCAAGGCTTTGTGGGGCAGAATAGGAATGATATCACTGTTCAAAGAAGGAAAGAGATTTGCAGTGTGTTAAGCACCCAGGGAAAGTTTTACGGAGGAAAGGGGGAAGCCTCAGTCTCCTCATCTGTAAAATAAAAAGGGCAAACTAGATGGCCTCTAAACGCCCTTCGTATTCTAAAAGCCACAGTACCGTGATCCAATAAATTTGGGTCTTGAAAGATTATTTATATACATATTATGTATATGTATATATATGATTAGGATTTGTGAGAAGGGGAGGGGAAGGCACTCCATTGAAAGGGATGAGCAAAGCGGAAGAATGAAAAGAATATTTCATGATCCAAGAATTCCTTTTAACCCATTGAAACAAAGGCTAGACATCAATGAAAATGGATGGAGTCCAAAGTAGATTTTTTCCGATGGGTGAAAATATTTGTAGATCTGAAGACTTTTCAAGACTCCCATCCTAACTACTGGAATAACAATTCAAAGTACATGCCTAAGGAATATTGAAGTTGGGTCTGGCAGGTCACCAGATTGTTACAGATAAATAAAGGAAGGTACATTATCATTAAGGTTTTGTGCTGGGATTTCTTTGGTGGAGGCAAAGGATCTTGTAAGTTCTCACTGATTTTATCTACATCCCTGTGAAAGAAAGGTATAGAAGGAGGGTTTCTTATACCCAGAGAAATGCTGGTAACTAGTTAACAATTGACTGGAGGATAGGGGAGTAAGGGATCGTGAACACATAACACTTTATTTTATTTATTCATTTATTCATTCACTCATTCATTCGTTCACTCGTTTGTTTGTTTGTTTATTTATTTGTTTATTTGCTTGCTTGCTTGTTTGTTTATTTATTTGTTTATTTATTTGCCTGCTTATTTATTTATTTTTAAAGCCCTTCATTTCTGTGTATTGGCTCCTAGGTGGAAGAGTGGTAAGGGTGGGCAATTGGGGTCAAGTGACTTGCTCATGGTCACACATCTGGGAGGTGTCTGAGGCTGGCTTTCAACCCAGAACATCCTGTCGCTAGTCCTGATTCTCAATCCACTGAGCTACCTAGCTGCCCCATGACACACTTTAATTTTAACCTACATGAACATTTTCCCATCACTTTCTTAAATCTAGATAACCAAGAAACTAATAAATAAAGCTTGATTTGTAGCATTTGCTTTTTTCCAAGGGCAAATGCTCATACTGAAATTTAAATTTAAATTATTGGCTTTTGTAAGCCAGTTTGAGCTGGCTCCAGTACACTCTTGCTTGTGCCCATTTTATAGATGAAGCTCCACAGATTTTTGTAAAATGACCTAGCCAAGAATGTGTGTTAGAGGACAATAAAAGGGCTGAAAAATATTGTACAATCCATGTCTATTAAGTCTGATTCAGCTAGTTCTGAATGCCCATTATGTGTAAGATTCTGAGTCAGATCTCCTGGGAAGAAAACTGTGACTGTGCCAGGAGACTAAAAGCACATTAAGGATTACAAAGCATTTTCCCTCAATAATCCTGTGAGGTAGGCAGTGTAAGTATCATTAGCCTCACTTTACAAATAAGAGAATAGAACCATTTGGAGCCACACAACTAGCGTCTGGGCTGGGATTTGAACTCTGCCTCCAAGCCTGGCACTCTTTCTACTACACAATGATATACTCGGGTACATAGAACTTGGGTAGCTAAAACTATCCAGCAAAACTCAGGATGAAACACGAGAGATGAAAAATCTTGTCTTATGCCTAGTACATTAAGCAAAGGGGTCTCTCGTACTTGTGAAACAGAGATGACAACTTTAAAAATATTATCTCCTTACATTGTCAGAGTTAAAAAGGAGGAGAACTCCATAAGCAGAAGAAATTTAGATTGACTAATTAGGAATCATTTTGGAAGCTGCCATGTCACACTGCTGATTCTGTGGTCTTGTCTGGATGTCTACCATATGTGCGTTTTGGTTTTGGGATTCAAATAGTATTCTCTCACTAGATGTCTTTCCAGAGAGTGGATAACTGTCAATATGGGAGAGAATCCCTCTAGATCCACTGAAGGCAGCAGGGAGGATAAAATGATGCTTGATAGTTCCTAGCAGTGTGCTAGAAAAGGCTAGCTAGATGGTTCAGTGTATAGAATTCTGGACCCGGGAATCAGGAAGATCTGAATCCGAATCTGCCTTCAGACACTAAGTAGCAGTGTAAACAAAGGCTAGCTATTTCCCTCTATTAACCTCTATTTCCCTTAATCCATTGGAGAAGGAAATGGCAAACCTCTCCACAATCTGCCAAGTAAACTCTATAGACAGTATGGTCCATGGGGTCATGAAGAGTTGGACATGCAAGAACAATAATCTTCCCCAAAAATGTACTCAGGACACACTTTTAAATTTAATCTGTATTATTAACGTTTTCTCCGTCACTTTCTCAAGTCAAGGCAATCAACAAAATCAACAAAACAATAAGTGAAGCCTTAATTTGTAGCATTTGCTGATTTCTGTGGTGTAAAATGTTCACTCTGAGCATTTAATAATCAGGACTGTAAGATATTGGGGAATGCCTCTTGACTAAGTCTTCTAACTGGTCTGATCTGTCCAATTAAGCAAAATGTTCATGGTTACAGGGAAAAATAGTTTGTTGATCCTTCCTCATCTCCTAGCACTCACACATGCACATGTGCTTTCCCGCCCACTCCTGGATTACATGGTCCATGACTTTACATAGAATTGAGCCATGCTATGGATGACGGCTCTGGCTTAAGAATTTCTCCTATCCCAGTGCCAGGAGATTACTTACTGAGGGAGTGTTTTCTCTACCTTCAGGCAAGATGCCTGCCTCCCACAAGGATCACAGGACCTGGAAAATGTTTACTGGGGCAGGTCGTGGGATGGGATATGAGGAGCCAGTCACCTGGCATAAACCCAAGTGGAAATTAATTCATCAATCTGAAAATATGATGTTCTTTCTTACTATCATTGCATTCGAATGGTTGCAATAGGGCTAAAAGTACATGAGAGTAGTAAACCTGGTCTAGTCCCGACTCTGTTATTAACTCACTTTGTCATTTTAAACAAGTCACTTGATGGCTCTTGGCCTTGGTTTCCCAATCTGTACTCTGGAGCATTCTTACCTATTTCAGGGAGTTGTTGGGAGAATTGAAATAGGTAACATCACAAATGAAACTCACTGCTCCTACCACAACAGCCGATTAATATTAAACTCACAATCTCTCCTTTTAAGCTTCTTTATTTTCACCAATGGCAAAATTATTTTCTTTGTCACCTCATCTACAACCCTAAGAGTCATCCTTGACTCTATCTCATCTTGCCTTCATTCTCTATAATTACCCAGTTACCCACACTGTTCATTCTTTATTTGGAACCATCTCTTATATTTGTCCATTATTCACCATTTAGTTATGGCAAGGTTTTGGAAAAGTGACCTGGTCTTAAAATAGAAGTCAACCTGGAGGTACATAATGTTCAGGAAGGAGAATCCAGAATCATAAACCAAGTAAGCAGATTGAGCTGTCTTGGATCGGGCGGGAACGGTGGAGATGGGAATGAATCTAGACAGGTTCTCCAGAGAGTTCAGAAGGGCAAGACAAAGGGTTCTTAGATTAGTGTTGTGCCTACTTCCATTTATGCATCTGTCTATATTAAGATCTTTACTTCTTAAAGTGCCCTGGTGTCATTTTGGCAGCTAGGTACATAAACATTCCCATTGCCACCACTGGTCCAGGTCCTCATCACTGCAAACCTAAATTCCTTAAAACAAAAACAAAAAGCAACTACTCCTTAGAACATGAACCATTTGCATCTAAGCTTTCCTGATCTAGCCTACTCTAGACTATCTACTTCCTCAACTATTAGCTCCATATCATCACTCTCCTATTCAGATTTTCATTAGATCAGTCAACAAACATTTATCAAGTATGCTTAGGCACTATGCTACGTATTTTACAAATATTATTTGAACCTCACAATAACTCTAGGAGATAGGTACATTATTATTCTTCATTTTAGAGATGAGGAATTTGAGGCAAACAGAATTAAATGACTTGCCCGGTCATACAACTAGTAAATATCAAAGAGAGAATTTGAATTCACATCTTTCTGACCCCTAGCTGTGTTGTGAGGAAAACACCATGTGAACTAAAAAGTACAATGAGAATGAGTTACTGTTGTAATTACTTTTTTGCTGATTCTTGTGAATATCTCATCTTACAAATCAGACCGCAGATTTTTTCTTTTTGTGTGTGCAGAAATTATATTTAGCACAACCCAATGCATATATTCACAAATTCTCATTGAATGGATTCGAGACATCTTCTTGGCTACCTAGACATAGGTAACAATGGGCTACGTTTTTGAGACCATGGCCCAAAAAGTTTGCAGCTTTGTCCCTTAGCCTCATAGATCTCAGAGACTTCCAAAACCAGTCAAGAATTTGAGGGTGACAGTGGAATTATGTGTTTGCTATGGGTCGGGGAGGGAGGAGGGGAGAGAAAGAACATGAATCATGGAACCATGGAAAATTTTTCTTAATCAATTAAAAAAAAATTTGAGGGTGATATTCAAAGGGTCATTTCACTACAAGATGTTTATTTTTCAGGATCACCAACCTGTGATTTGTACATCAAAACCTTATAGACTTTTATTGTTAAAATGCTTCCAAAAAGGAATACAGGCAGGCAAAGATTTGTGGGCCTTGATTTAAATAAATTCAACATATGATCACTCATTTTATAAGTTTTCAACATTAGATTCCTTTAAATAGCAAGCTACTTAAATGTAGCTTGGCATATTGAATTTTTTGTACATGACTATCTAATTTCTTTAAAAACAAACAAAATTAAAACAAAACAGAACTAAATTTTCACACAAAGCACCTAATCTAAAAACTAGATAGGCAGCAAAATTAATTTAATGTGTTTATAGGTCCTAAGCAAATTTAAAAAATTTTATCTTTTGTATATTACTGTCTACAGAAATCTTTGAGCCTTCACTAAAATATACATAACTGACTTTTCTTTCTTTTTTTTTTTTTATAAACCCTGAACTTCTGTGTATTGGCTAATAGGTGGAAGAGTGCTAAGGGTGGGCAATGGGGGTCAAGTGACTTGCCCAGGGTCACACAGCTGGGAAATGTCCGAGGCCAGATTTGAACCTAGGACCTCCCGTCTCTAGGCCTGACTCTCAATCTACTGAGCTACCCAGCTGCCCCATAACTGACTTTTCACAAAATAAATACCTAAGAGTGAAATTTGGGGGCATTAAAAATATGGAAATCTAAAAGAAAAACAATATCAAAGGGTCTCTCTCTCTCTTGTTTCAGTATCCCTAGGATTATCATTATGTTTTTCCCCAAGACAGAGGTCTACCTGGTCTGCTCTCACTCTCTGCTCTGATGGAGACATATTTAAGATATAGAGGGAAGAAGATTTAGCAAATTGGAGGTAGAGGTGAAGAAAAATGAAAGGATACATTAGAGAAAGTAGGGTCTTGATAAGAAGCAGTGATCACTAAATTTGAGAGTAACTGAGTATTTAAATGAAATTATAAATGTCTAGAGAAGCAATCACAAATGTTGGTGATATGTAGTTGATGTGGGAAGAGGTGGTAAATATTCTTTTGGTTCACAGAGTCCTTTTTTGTCTTAGAGAGAATGGTCAAAATGGTGGCCTCATTGGTGTTCCATGTCTGAGAGAGCTTCCAGCCCATTTATCTGCCTGCTCACCTCCCATTTCTAGCCCCTTGCTAGTCAAACAACTCTGGAGTCCCTTTCTCTTATCTAATGTGTCTATCCCTTATGCAGACACATTTTGGTATACAAATCCAATTATACTTGACCCCCAGTTCACCCTGTTTCCATTACAACCCTGTAGACTCAACCAGACTGGCTGTCATTCCCTGCTCAATGCAGTAATAAAGAAATCACTGTTTTCAGCTGACAAAGAGCAGATTTCTTACTAAGTAAACACTGATGTTTTGGTAGGAAAATTAAGTTATAAAATTGTGCCTACAAAGGAGGCCATACAGATGGACTCTGTTAAACTTCTGCAATATAGTCAACAGTGGTTAATTCAATTGCCCACTACTTATGGGGGGCGCAGGAGGGGAGAGGAAAGGGAGGCAAGGATTTACAAAGCTTTTTTGCAAATGTGAAACAAAAGAGGGTGCAGAAGTCAAGGTGTCTCTTGATATCAAAGTGAAGCCTTTTTTTGTGGGGAACATGGGAAGCCTGGATTTAAAAAATGGATTTTAATCAATTTCTCCTGAGAATGCTGGAATGTAGAACAGTCTGGGGCAAGTAGTTTTAGTGGAATGTTCAGAAGGGCTGAAACACGCTCCTGATTTTCCTTTTCTGGTGTGACCCTAGTTTAGCCAGTTGACCTTCTCTTGCCTCCGGGGCCCCACCTGTGCAGGCTGCATCACCCTAGTTGTGGTACTCAACCAGAGGCTTTGAGTAGAAAAGCAATACCCACACAAAGAAAAATATGGTGTGTGCTGTCAAGAACGGGACAATGGGGCAAGGAGAGAAAATGAAGAGAATTGGCATCTTGGGAGATGGGAGAAGCCTGAGAGGAAATGAAGTGAATGCAGAATGTTTTTAATATCCTGGCAAAGGATGAATTGCTTTTCTCAAAGGCTGGACTCGGCATCTAAAAGGAGTCAACGGTGGGCAAAGATTGCAGATGAAAGGTGTGTTGGATATAAGGGAAACATCTCAAGACCAAGAGTTGTGAAATAATAGGAATTGCCAAAGCAGTTTATGGAAATTTGCCTTCCCTAGAAGGCTTTCAAAATCAAGATGCCCATGGAATAGTTTAGAAACAGAATTTCTCATTCTTCCCATTTAGACCTAATTTTTTATTTGTTTGTTTTTTATTTTTTTTAAAGGTGGGGAGGAGTCAAAGTATCTTTCTTGATTCTCTTCCTTGACTATTTTCTTCACAATTAAAAAAAGCTAACAAAAAACCAAACCCAAATAAACAAAGAAATAGAGACCTTTTACTTAAGATTTAGGAGAATTCCAAAATGTGATGAGACCAGAACCACAGAACATCCAAGACCTATTTGACAGCAATAGGTTCCAATTTTCTCAGCTATCTTATTATTCCATCCATCTCACCTTTTCAGATATTTTATAATGACGACAGAATATTTTTGAGCATAACCTTAACATCAGAGCACTGTGTATAAACACCATGGAGGGGGACTACCATACATTTCCCTCAAGTGTCTCTCACTCTTAATTTTTAAGACAGAATGTTGGGCTGAACAAATCCCAGGTCTGAACTACTGAGGCATTTTTGATGTTCTTAACAGGAAGAATAATAATTTAAGAATAATAATAATAATAATTTGTGTTCATTTAAAAATAACTGACTTTATATGGTGCTTCACATGCATTATTTCATGAAAGGCAATATAGCAGCACAATGGATTGAGGGCAGAATGTGGGGTTAGAAAGTCCTGAGGTCAAATATGGCCTTATCCACTTCTGGTTCTGAGCCCCTGGGCAAGCTGCTTAACCTCTGTCTGTCTCAGTTTTCTAACCTGTATAATGGAGCTAATAATAGCATCTTTTTTTTTCAGGGTTCTTATGAGAATCAAATGAAATATTTGTAAAATGATTTGGTAAATGGTTATTGTGTGATCCCCTTTAAAATCTTGTAAAGTAAGCAGTGCGGGTATTACCTCTTTTAAATATGAGAAAAGGTAATCTCGGAGAGGTTTAGTTACTGTCATCTTTTTTTTATCTAGGAATAATATCTTCCTAACTAGTCTGTCTTCCTACAGACTATCTCTCCTATCCACTCCTTTTTTCATGCCACATGGGCTGGGTCATTAATTTTGTGTGAGGCCACATTTGAACTCAGATTCTCCTGACTCCAGGGCTGGCACTCTATCCACTGCACCAAGTTGCCTAGTGGTTGATTCATTTTTTGAATACACACAATGATCACAGTCTTCCTTTGTCTCAAAACACAACGAAATAGTGGTTCTCCATTGTCTATTGAATAAAACTATAAATGATTCTGGCATATCAAAGTCCTCCACATTTAGCTCCAACCTACCATTCTAGAATGATCTCTCATGACTTTGCTTCTCACATTCTATATGACTATAGATAAGATTCCTCTTAATTCCCCACTCTTCTCCTGTCTTCTCCAGTCTCTTTAGCTTAGTTTATCATCATCACCTTCCATTTCTAGACTGTTTTAGTTCCATGTTTCCTTATATCAAATACTACTTCTCTCATTAAGTCTTCTTTGAAATGATGAGAATTTAATACCAGTTTATACCCTCTTTTTCTTGGTACCCTAAGATTTGCCTTAGAGTTTTAAAAGGAAAGTTTAATATTGAATTTAAAAACCCATTCTCTAGTGAACTGGGTTTGGGTTCAGCTCCTACCCCTTGACTGGATTAAGAACAAGATCTGAGGCTTATCTATATATGGGGGTACACATGAGCCGTCTGGGAAGATGCCAGAAATCTCCCTCCCGGAAGATGCTTGCCTCTTGTCCTGCATAACTCCCAGTGCTTACCATAACGCCTGATATACCAAGTGCTTAACAAATGCTTGCTGTCTCCCTGGGGGTACAAGTGAGTTTTCTCAAAATTCTTAAAGGACTTTGGCAGGACCTCCCTTTGGCGCTTCATTCTACTTTAAAGAAATAGCATACTTATTGGGGCACATACCTTTCCCTTTCCTGTTAGGCTGTACATTCATCCACAAGATGGTCTGTGCGGTACCTTTTTTCTCCTTATCATCTACCCTTGCACACAGAATACTGATAGTGACTGGAACTGTGATTTCACTAGTATAGGGAACTCCCATGTGAAGATACATTCTGTACCAATGCAGGTTAGTGCTTTCTCTTAGTTGTCTAGAAAACTGAGTAAAGGGACTTGCCTGGTGACACATAAGACTACTCATGGCAGAAGAAAGAAAGGAAGGATTAGTGCATGCTTTTTCATTTATCTGTTCATTAGAAATTCACTGTTCTTATGCCCAAAGGGCTTTAAAAGACTGTCTGCCTTTTGATCCAGTCATACCATTGCTGGGATTATAACCCAAAGAGATCATAAGAAAAGAGACCTGTACAAAATTATTTATAGCCTCGCTCTTTGTGGTGGCAAAAAACTGGAAAATGAGGGTATGCCCTTCAACTGGGGAACGGCTCAACAAATTGTGGTATCTGCTGGTAATGGAATACTATCGTGCTAAAAGGAATAATGAACTGGAGGAATTCCATGTGAACTGGAACGATCTCCAGGAATTGATGCAGAGTGAAAAGAGCAGAACCAGAAGAACATTATACACAGAGACGGAGGCACTGTGACACAATCGAATGTAATGGACTTCTGTACTAGCAGCAATGCAATGATCCAGGACAATTCTGAGAGACTTATGGGAAAGAAAACTATCCACAGCCCGAGAAAGAACTGTGGGAGCAGAAACACAGAAGAAAAACAACCTTTTTTTCTCCTTATTATCTACCCTTGCACACAGAATACTGATAGTGACTGGAACAGTGATTTCACTGGTATAGGGAACTCCCATGTGAAGATACATTCTGTACCAATGTAGGTTAGTGCTTTGATCAGATGGGTGGACGGGGATATGATTGGGGATGCAGACTCTAAGCGATCACTCTAATGTAAATATTGACAATATAGAAATAGGTCTCGATCAATGACATAAGTAAAACCCAGTGGAATTGCTCATTGGCTATGGGAGGAGGGTGGGAGGAGGGGAAGGAAAGAACATGAATCATGTAACCATTGGAAAATATTCTAAATTAATTAGTTGAATAAAAATTTTCAAAATTAAAAAAAAAGAAATTCAGTGTTCTATTAAGCTACACTTAGACTTAAGGAAAATTTGCACATATTTTTCAGAAGACACTAAACACATTATTGAGTTTTCCCAGTGGCTTTCTGAATATCACAGAGACGTTATTTGTAAGGAACATTTATATAGTAATCGTCATCTTTGCCAATAACTCACTATTTGGTCCTGGGCAATGTACTTTTGTTTTTTGGTTCTGTTTCTTTATCTGTACAAGGTCAATACTAAATTTTACTGTACTTCCTTCACAAGGTAAAGGTCAGGAGCAAACTAAACAATAAATTAAAAATGTTATGTCTTAAGTAAAGAGCAGTTATTTTTGTTGTTATTATTGAGGTTTTCAGGCAAATTTTGGACTTCCATATTTTTAGAACCAATGTAATGGAAAGAACACTGGATGTGGAGACAGAAAACTTTAGTCTGAATCTTTCAACCTTGCCTCTTTTGCTTATTCTCAAATATGTTCTTGGGCAAGCCATTTTCCTTTAGGACTCAGTTTCCTTATCTGTAAGATGAAAAAGTTAGATTAGCTAATCTCTCAGAACCCTTTCTAACTATAAACCCTATGATTCTGGGGTATCAATTTTACGATCTTAGATGTCATAAACTCTAACAGATTTTTACACTTCTCCCAATCTATTCCCATTCCCATACATGAAAACGTCCAGACAAATTTGCTTTATTCACGCCTTTTTTCTTTCTATTTTTATCCAGATTCCCTTCATGTGAAGGCCTAGCCTAGTGCTTCTCTGCTGTTTCTGCCCAGGACCATCATTCAGGAAGAGCCAAGGCAGCCTGGAAAGATCAAAGACTAGATTGTCTTATCAAACATATCCCACATTAAACTTTCAAAGGTCCAATTCCATTATAAATGGTGCTCAGTGCTCCTGCAGATAAACATGCTATGTTTTCCACACAAGGAGGCTGCTGCCTCATGGCCATTAGCAAGGCATGCACTGTATAAACACGGGATCACGAGATTTGGAATGGGAAAGGACCTTAGATATCTGAGGTGATAATGGCAACGGTCTATTCACCACGTTGCCCAGTTATTAAAGGCAACTGAGTGTCACTCACGGTGGGTAGAATGTTGAGCCTAGAGCCAGGAATACCTAAGTTCATATCCAACCTCAGGATGCTAACTAGTGGGGTGACCCTGGGCAAATCACTTCATCTCTTCTAACTGTAAAATGGGGGAAATAATTGCTCCTACCTTGCAGGGTTGTTGTTAGGATCAAATGAGATAATATTTTAAGTGCTTAATACTATGTCAGCATGTAGGATGCTATATAAAGGCTTATTCCATTCACCTTTCTCTAATTTCCAAAATTTCAGAGTAACCTCTTTAGCATATACATCCATCCTTTTACCTCAAAAATGTGTACACGTGGTTAGAAATGAACATAAATGGGTTGATTATAAAACAAGGAGTCTGTCTTTTTACAGATGACGAAAACAAGTCCTACAGGGATAACATGATTTACCCAAGGTCACAGAAAATTAGTGGTAGAGTTATTTGGTTCAAGTTAGTGAGTTCTGGCCAGGCTCATGCTAGTTATCTTGATTAGGTCCCCTTAGAACCAAGGGCATACATTTTTTGAGGTGGTGGGTTGGGGAAAACATTCTGTAGTTCTAAAACAGAAGGAATCCAACTGGGTCATCTGGCATCCAAACCCTTCACCTTAACCTAAATCATCACTAACCTCTAGCCGCTTGGTCTCTTTGGCTCAGACTATAACCCTAGGCACAACTGGTTTCTCTCAAGTCTCTTCCCAGAGCTCAATACAAAACTGAAAACCCATGGAAGGTAACTCAAAGTTGAACCTGTCTCCATTTTGATATCCTCATAATGTAATCTTGGCACCTGCTTTTCCCTCAAATAGCCACAGTCTGAAGCTTCTAAAGGGAATGTTCCAAAAGAACCTTTAGATTTAATTGGGAAATAAATAAGCAAGATGCAAGTCTGTAAGTATTCTTCATCCTCCTTGACCATTTTTCAGTTTGTTTCATTGTGGACCATCCCCACCCTCTCAGATTTCTCTTCCCTTGGTTTCCATGAGGTTACTCATTCCTGGTCCTTCTACTTATCTGACCCCTGACCAGTCCCTTTTGCTAGGTCATCATTCATTTCCTGCCCTCCTATGAATGAAAAAAAATCATTTCTTAAGCCGTTGATATGGGTCGAGTGCTGGCCTCACAAAGAAAAACATGGTAGTACATGCTCTCAAGAAGCTTGTACTCTAATAGAGAGAGACAACATATATTAGGAAAGTTCCACAAAAGGGAAAATGGAAAAGTCCATAAGTTCTAAGATTTATAGCTTCAAGTGTCCAGAGGGCATAACAGTAGGTAAATGATAAATTGTTAGTTAATTCTAGGAAACAGCAGTAGGGAAGATGGTATAGTCTAACAATCCTCTAACTTGCCAGAAGTTATGAACCATGCCCCAAGAGCCAGGCTAGAGGAACCTAGCCTATAACTATTTGAGGGTTCAATGGCTTGAAGATACAAGTGGAGCAGAAATTAGGTTCTCTTCTTTAGGAGGATGAATGGAAGGGCTCAATGTCAAGACAAATTGGAGAAAAAGAAGAGGACTAGCAAGAAGGTTGGGAAGAAGGGTACCCCTACTGTTCTTGTTCCACAAGGCCCTGTCTGGTTTCCTGACTGGGTCTGAGCAATCACAGAGAAGGTAGAGAGATTGTTCTTTCTTGCTCTCTCCCCTCTAGGGATTTATTCTAATAGTTTACTGGATAACTCTAAGTGTGTTTATTTCCCTGGGCCCTTTCTTTTGCTTTCTTTTTCTTTAAAATTTCATCTGCTAGTATGGGTTTAGTTATTGTTGTTTCACCTGTTTTTTTGGTTTTTTTTGGTATAGCTGACTTAACACATACAAAATGAAACTTTTTATCCTCTTCCCATCTGTACCTCCTCCAAATTTTCCTGTTTCATTCAAGAACAGTATCATGGGATTATAGGATCCTAGTCAATCAGTTTTAAACCTTAGAGTTTTAAAACTCTAAATTCTTGCTATTCACTTGTCTTTCAGTCATATACAACTCTTTGTAACTTCGTTTGGGCTTTTTTTGGCAAAGATGCTAGGGTGGTTTACAATTTCTGTCTCCAATTGTTTTTTAGAGATGAGGAAACTTAGGTAAATAGGTTAACTGACTTGCCTAGGGTTGTACAATTAGTAATTGTGTGAGGCTAGATTTGAACTCAGGAAGATCTTGATTCTAGGAGCAGTACTCTATCCACTGTACCATCAAGGCTATCCATTAAAATCTTTGACTCCATCCTTAATTCTTCCCTCTCCCTCAGCCTCTTTACAACAATGAGTTGCCAAATTGTGTTGATTCCACTTCCAAAATATTTCTTCGATGTCTCTTTCTCTAATCCACAGTTATCATCTCTATAAAGGCCTTCCTCATTGTCTGACACCTAAACTACTGTAAAAGCCTTCCTTACTCTTATTCTCTTCTCTACTCCATACTCCACACAGCTGTCAAAATAACGGGACCATATCACTCTCAAGCACTGGCACCCTATGGGATCATTGATTCAAAGAAGCAGCAGAGATCGGAAGCTTCAAGGGGCCCCAAAGCTCATCTAGCTCAGTCCCTTCAGTTTACAAATGAGAAAACGGAAGCCAACAAGAGTTAAGTGATTTGCCTCAAGTCATACAACTATTAAGTAGCAGAGCTGAGATTTGAACCCAAGCCTTCTGATTCCAAATCAGTGCTCTTTTCATTGCACCACATACTTTCTCTAGGATTCCAGGATTAAAAAAATAAAATCCACAGCCTAGTATTTAAAGCCTTCTATTAATATGGTTCTAGTCCACCTTTCTAACATTATTTCATAGTCTGTTCCTCCATTAATTTTACATATCAGCCAAAATGGACTATTCACTGCTCCCTGACCTCAGTATGGCATCTGTCTCTGTGCTTCCACAGAATCCACCATCGTTCTATCCCTGGAATGCTGCCTCCTCACCTTCATATCTCAGAATTCTTATCTTCCTTGAAGGTTCAACTCAGTTGCCACTTCCTATGGGAAATGTTTCCATTTTCCCTTCCCCCTCCCACTGTTAGTAATATGTCCTACCTAAAATGTCCTTATACTTATTCATCTCTACTGTATCCCATCACAGAATCAAGCTCCTTAAGTCAAGGACTGTTTTGTTTCATCACTGTCTTGTCAGTGCCTAGCACAGTGTTTCAAACACCGCAAATATTAAACAAATGTCTACTGAGATGGGAGGAAACAGTACTCAATAGATAATTTGTTGATGCTTAAATTCTGGACTTTCTGTTTCTCAAAAGTCCTCATGGATCTGGAGGATTGATCTGTCCTGTTTTGGACCTTACAGCCTTCAGATGCTTCTTGTATGATAACTGCAGTTATAGCTATTATAATTCAGGTATAAATAAAATAGGAGACATTTCTGAAGTTTCTTTCAAGAAAAATACTACATCAAGAACTGGACAAGGTCTTTTTTTCTCCTAGATAACAGGAAGAGAAAGTGCATTCCAGCTAAGCTGAGAGCCTCACCCCAAGGATGGAACCTGGCTTATAGAGTAACATTCCATCCTGTAAGAAACATGGAGGCTGGTGTGGCATATTGCCTGAGAGTAAACAGTCATTGAACCACGCTGAACCTCAGTTTCTTCATCTATTGAGTGGGAATAATAATCCTTGAGCTATTTACCTTGGAGAGTTGTTTATAAGTATCAAATAAGATAATATAAAATTTTTAACAAACTTTAAAGTTAATAAATAAGCTCTATATTTATTATATAAAATAGTGTTATACATATACACATGTTGACACATGCTACCTATGTGTATATATTAATATATATGCATGCATATTGATAAATGTCATATGTTAACATAATATTTTATATGATATATAATAACATATTGTAATATATGTTATCTATGTCATCTGGTATCATTGTAATCTTTATTTATTTTTAAACCCTTACCTTCTGTCATAGAATTGATACTAAGTATTGGTTCCAAGACAGAGGAACAATAAGGGCTAGGCAAATGAAGTTAAATGACTTGCCCAAGGTCATACAGCTAGAAAATCATTATACTTTTTAGAAGCAGCCTTGGAAATTGATTGTAGAACACTGCTCAGTGACGGACACTGAGCAGGTACTTAGTAAATTCTCGTTGATTGACTTGTGCCATGAAACTTGAAGATTTAGAAGATCACAGTTCAAATCAGCCTCTTCCAACTGTCAAATGATGGGATTGCAATAGATGTTCCCTGAGTTTCAGCTCAAAATCCCACGACCCTTCCTTCTTTCAGGGCTGAGGCATGGGTGACATGATCTCATGGAGTCAGACCACGGATTCTACTTCTTTATAAAATGCTTGTGTGCTAAAGGAGGGAGAAAGGCTTCAAAAACTTTTTTTTAAAGCAAAAAACAAACAAAACCAATCCCTTAAGAGTCCTGACCCCATGTGCCAGTACCAGGAACAAAACAAAAAAAGAAAGAGAAAAGAAAACATCCTAAGTTCTTTCTGCTCTGCACGCTGATTGGCTCACGGCAGGGTGGTTAGGAGCATCGAGAACAATGCTCGTGAATCACGGGCTAAGCATCTTAATATGTTTATTAATCTCTCGACTTACTGCTGGAGTCTTTATGGTACACTGACCTTGAAATGAGCTGCTTTCAAATCCCCTCAGACTCAAAAGTTTATGCGCTTAGCCCAGAAAGCTCCGAGAAACTACCTCCTTGAGTTAAGGGACACAAATGTTTGGGGTAAAATAGCTCCATTAATATGCAGTCGTTAAGGCGAGGCAGGAAATCTGGACGTTATTAATAGCTCTCTAAAGGGGAGTCGGGGTAATTTGCACACCCTGACAAGGTGCAGAGTACGTGCTGATGATAGCCTAGGTGAGGAGTCCCTTATGTCCACCAGCTGGAGTGCTGACAGCTCTCTTTAAACTACCTGGGCTACTTTTCCATAGATTACATTTATAGCTTAGACCAACAACCATCTGTCCTTAGCAGGAATCCCTTCCCCCAGTTCTATCTGTCACTGTGGGATTGTGGGTGGTAAAGGACAGGTAGAAGCAGGGAAGCGATCCGGAAAGTCGACGGGAGGAAGGAAGGGACAATTTAGCCTCTGATTTCCCTAGATGACATAAGGATTGTGTGGTCTCCCACAGACCTGTCCCCAGCCCCTTTGAAGCCTGGCGATGTGAATGAGTTTAGAGGGAAACCCAGACAATGACATCTGGTAGAGCAAAGAGAACTCTGGATTTGGAGTCATAGGACATGAGTTCAAATCCTAATTCTTCTTCCTATCTGTGTGATATTCATGACTTCATTTTTTCCTGTGTTTATTATTGTTAATGGTATTTATATGCTTTTTATATTGATATTTGTCTTTATTTATTTATATTTTTAAGAAATATTTTCCATGGTTACATGATTCATGTTCTTACTTTCCCCTTCACCCCTACATAGCCCACGTGCATTTCCATGTTTTTATTTATATATAAATATACGCATATATATTTATATGGCACTTTAAAGTTTGCAAAGCACTTTGAAAACATTTCGTTTTCTCTTCACAACAAACCTGAGAAGAAAGTTCTACTATTATCTGTTTTCATTTGAGGACACTGAGGTAGCCAAAGGCTAATAGTGATTTGCCCACAGTTACACACAATTGTTAAGTCCCTGAATCTGAATTTGAACTCAAGTCTTCCTGACTCCAGGTCTAGCCACTTACCTGTTAAATTAGATCTAAAAACAGTGATTTTTGAATTAAGCAAAACCAGTAAGTTTGGTGAATAATAATGACATCCTTTGAAGATGATGTTGGGCAAATAAAAGGATTCTGCCACTGACTCACTGTGTAATCTTAGACAAGTCACCTTACCCTATGGGCCTCAGTTTACTATTCTGAAAATGACTGGAATAGAGCTTCAAATTCCTCTCTAGATCCTAATTCCATGAAGCTGGCTGGACATAGATCAGGAAAAAACAGAAATCCAGAACAGATAGAAAGGAACATCACATATTAGAGTATCAGGAAGTGATTAAAAAATTAACTTCTTGCTGTCAATAGTGTAGTATTTATGTCATATATCAGATATATGGCATAAGTACTGGTATTTATGTCATAAAATTTATGTCATAAAAAGGTATGAGATATATATGACATAAGATATATATATATCTCATACCAAGCAGCCTGGAGATCCTTGTTACCTGTTGCACCCATATTATTTTATTTTGAAAATCCTTAACTTCTGTCTTAGTATCAATTCTAAGGCAGAAGAGTGACAAGGGGTAGGCAATGGGGGTTAAGTGACTTGCCTAGGATTATACAGCTAGGAAGTATCTGAGATCATATTTGAACCCAGGATCTCCTGATTTCAGGCCTGGTACTCCATCCTAGCTGCCTCTATTTTATCCATTTTAGATATGAGGAGGACAATGAAGTTGTTCGGTTCATCATTATCCTTCAGTCAATCAACTGACACGTGTGTGGTGGAGTCTACTGTGTTCAGTACTGTACTAGATGGTGCTCCTGTATTATTATTACTGCCAATAAAAGAACATTGCCTGAATAAGAGGCAATCCTAAACTGTTTTTGAAGGACTAAGACCAAAGGGGAGGGAAATTATGGGAGACCAGACCTGGCTGGAAGAGGCAGTAATGCAACAGCAGGTGAAAATAAATGCCACACTTGTGACATCTGTGCCCAATTCCTTCAAAGGTCCTGACCAGGCCACTCTAAGGAAGGGACTGGCTCAAGGTTGTTCCTCTTCTCCTTCCTTCAAAGCAACTTTTTAGGAGTATGGGGTATTGGTTGGTCTCATTTATGAGGGAAACTCTCTCTTCTCTTCCTAGATCATCAGCATGTCAAGACTGGGTAATGCATTTATTAAAAAGACAAGGGAGGGGCAGCTGGGTAGCTCAGTGGAGTGAGAGTCAGGCCTAGAGACAGGAGGTCCTAGGTTCAAACCCGTGACCCTGGGCAAGTCACTTGACCCCCATTGCCTACCCTTACCACTCTTCCACATATGAGACAATACACCGAAGTACAAGGGTTTAAAAAAAAAGACAAGGGAAATAAACAAGGCTTGGTAATGACAATTCTAGCTGGCAGCACAGGTATCTCACAGAGAGAGACAGACAGACAGAGAGAGACAGAGCTAGAGAGGCAGACAGAGACAGGGAGGGGAATGGGAGAGAGAAAGAGAGAGAGAGAAGAGGAGAGGAGAGGAGAGAGAAAGAGACAGACAGACAAACAGAAAGACAGACAGACAGAGAGAATAGATGTCTCCAAGAGTTTCTAGAGGAACAGCTAGGTGGCTTAGTGGATACAGAGGCAGACCTAGAGACAGGAAGCCCTGGGTTCAAATTTGATCTCAGACACTTTCTAGATGTGTGACCCTGGGCAAGTCACTTAATCCCCATTGCCTAGTCCTTACTACTTTTCTGCCTTGGAACCAATACACAGTATTAATTCTAAGATAGAAGGTGAGGGTTTAAAAAAAAAAGAATTTGGGGGGAGGCAGGTCTAATTCCCTAGACCCACTTAGCCTTTAGGACTTCTGAAGACACTTACAAGTAGTTTGTTCACATTATACTGCTGAGAATATAAACCCTCAGCTCTAAAGGAGGATTTGACACTTTGGAGAAGTAAGACTCATTTTATTTCCAGGCTTAGGACTGAACAACAAAGCCATGTTTTGTTGGAAATCTTCTCAAGTCCTGCAAACCTGGAAACAATTCTCTTTCAGATTCTCCATATGTGTAAGAAGGAAATCTGCAAGTTCCATTATAAGAAATGGAATAGAGATGTGTGAGGGTTGGCCAAACAGTGGAGACTCTGGTTAGCCACTGTCTTCACTTTAGATGTGGGGAGAACACAACTAGATTTAGAAACCTATGGCATTGTCAAGGGTCATCCTTATCCATCAGTTAATTAATTGGCATGTATGTGTGTTGGAGTCTACTGTGCTTAATATTGTATTAGGTGTTTCTGCATAATCATTAATGGCAATAAAACCATATATTTTTATTCATATTTATTCAGATTCAATCCCAAAGATCTCAAAGTCCAGAGAGTAAAAGTGAAGTGAAAAGGAAAAGTAGATGTATGTAGGATTTGAGCATCCTTTTTCTTATCTGTAGGAGAAATCTTGACCAGCTAGGAACCTCAGTACTTAGAGTGCTGGGCCTATTAGGAAGACCTGAGTTCAAATCTGGCTTCACTTACTAGTTGTGTGATGCTGGACAAGTCACTTAACTCTCTTTGCCTCAGTTTCCTCATCTGTCAAATAAGCCAGAAAAGGAAATGGCAAAGATACTCCAGTATCTTTGCTAAGAAAATCCCAAATGGGGTCACAAAGAGTCAGAAACAATTTAAATGACTGAATGATGATGACAACAGGAGAAATCCTACTCCTATAAGAAAGCAGTTAAACAGAAGCCACATTCTTGATGAAGAATAAGAAGGTAAGTGATGAGGAAACTCACAGGGAAGGCCATAGGTGTCCCTCTGGTATGCTGATAATGATTTCAAAACTGAAAAATGCCCTCAGTGCTCCAGGGAAGTTTCATTTACTATGGTCACAATAGATTCTTGCAATGCCATATTCCTTTGGCTCTAAGGAATTTTCTCTCTCTGTTCCCAATATCTGTTCTGAAAGGTTGCTGATCTTGCTTTTAGTGCAAAAAAAATGATACTCATTTCAGCTTCATCTTAAACTAAAATCTCTATGAGGGAAGAGGCCATATCTTCTATAGTTCTGTGCGGTCTTAATTCTTCCTGTACTACCTACTAAGGAGCTCTGAGTGTCATGAATAAATCAGGCAATCAATTCCTGAAGCTTCACCTAGAAACTGATATTGATCAGTGAAGATGAAAAGGATAGTTATCAAGCATCAAACTGCACAAGGATAAATTGTTCTACCTGGCCTTCTATGGGGGTCATATAGATAAAGATCACAAACACAAATTATTAATACATCATTATTGATGCCCTACTCATTCAGTCATTTACTTTATTCATTCTTTCATACCAAAAAAGAAAAAGTACATTAAATGCCCTCTATGCATTAGTACTGGGGGATGCATATAAGTATAAGACATAGACATCGTTCAGTTGTTTCAATTGTGTCTGACTCTTGGTGATCCCTTTTGGGGTTTTCTTGGCAAAGATGTTGGAGTTGTTTGTCATTTCCTTCTCCAGCTCTTTTTACAGATGAGGAACTGAAGCCAACAGTGTTAAATGACTTGCCAGGGTCACAGAGCTAGGAAGTGTCTAAGGCCAGATTTGAACTCAAGAAGATGAGTCATCCTGACTCCAGCCCCAGCACTATGCCTCCCAGCAGCCCTGTGATAAATGTTCATTGAATTAAATTGAACTGAGATGGCCAGGTACACTGTGCCACATCTGTCCACTGATCTCCCTGGTTTTCCCTTAATTTTCAACTAAAATCTCACCTTCTACAGGAAGCCTTCCCCAACTCTTCTTAATTTCATTGCCTTCCCTCTATTAATAATCTCCTCTTTATCCTGTATGTAGCTTGTTTTATAAGTTTGTTTACAAGTTGTCTCCCCCATTAGACTTTAAGCAATTTGAGGGCAGGAACTTCCTTTTGCCTTTTTTTGCAACCCCTGTGCTTAGCACAGACATAGGAGGCACCCAATAAATATTTGATTATTCCCAACTGGCAACACACACGCATTAGTAGTGTTCATCTATTCAATTTTCCAAAAACATGCAAGATGGGGAATCATGGAAGCAAGGTAAGAGGAAAACATGCCTGGATAAAAGCTCCAACTGCCTTTCAAGAGGAGCAAAGCATCAGTTGGGTTGAAACAGTAAAATTTAGTAACAAGCACACTGAGCTTCTCTTCCCATTCCTTATTTGCTTTGCCCCTCGATATTGATATTCTATCTCTGAAGCAGTGTAGTATAAAGCCATCCATCAGAAGCTGCCAGAGGAAAACAATCCTTTAGAAAAGTAAAGAATGATACACACACACACACACACACACACACACACACTTATTTAGTATGTCATTTTGGAGGCAGTACCTTAAAAGGCTTAGTAGTACCTTTTTCCTCCTCCAAGACATTTCCAGGACTATATAGTTCTTTTTTCTACTTAATGTCCTCTAGACATGTGGCGTATGTGTTTCTGCTGGACTGACCATACCGAAAACTGGTAAATAGGAGGGTCTGCCAATATGGTATGTATTTCTGCTTCTGCTTAGACCACCACCTCGCTATCTCTCCATGACCCCTGGTGGTCCCTGTATCCCATATCTCCTCCTCCTTCAGCATCTCACTCCAGTTTTACCTTGTCTCTGAGGCTTTCTCAGACTTCCCTAGCCCTTCAATGACAGAGCTTCCTTTTCTGAACTCCAAGAGCATTTATTATTCATACTATTCATTGACTTTAGCATAGCTTGGGATCTCTATCTAGAGAGGAATTTAGTGTTTAGTTCAACACTCAACTGAGTGTTTCTTCAACAACTGAGGAAAATAAGGCCTAGTGATGAAAATTTCAGAGCTAGGATTTGAGCTGAGGTCTTCTCACTTCATTATGGTTATAGTCTGTTCTGTTTCTACACACACACACACACACACACACACACATCAGGGATAATGTGGAATAGTGAAAATGCTCATACCAAAGAAAATTGGTCAGGGCTGAAATGGGGCAGAATTATGGCCAAGATATTTTTAGGGTAGCTCTGAGGAGGAAATGAATGAAAACAGTGAACAAACTGAAGCCTGAATATCTGAAAAAGCACTGAAAAAAAGGATGCTATAAGAATCAATCAATAAAAATATTTAATTACCTACTAGATATCAGTTGCTGTGCTAGGCAAGGTAGAAACAGATAAAAATGAAATCCCTTTCCTCAAGAAGCTTACATTGCAAAAAATAAAACTGGTAGATAGATAGATAGATAGATAGATAGATAGATAGATAGTTAGTTAGTTAGTTGATATGGGAATAGTTAGGTGGCACAGTGAATCAAACACCAGGTTGGGTGTCAGGAATACTCCATCTTCATGAGTTCCAATCTGGCCTCTTACACTTATTAGTTGTGTGACCCTGGGCAAGTCCCTTAACCCTGTTTGCCTCCATTTTCTCATCTATCAAATGAGCTGTAGAAGAAAATGGCAAAACAGCTCATTATCTTTGCCAAGAAAACCCCAAATGGGATCATGAAATGTTGGACACAGGTAAAAGGACTGAATGACAAATAAGCAGATACAAAAATGTGTGATGTTCTAACAAAGGTAGTTTGTAAGAACAAGAGAGGGACTGAAGGGAATGACTAACAGAAAAGAGTATATATGTATTTGGTTGGAAAAGGAGGGGGGTCCTGGAATTGCAATCTCCTAGTAAGTACCATGCAGATGAACAAGCAGTCCACAATGCATGAATCTTAGAGTTCACACCTTATATTCAAATGATCTCTGACTTTATTCATTCAATAGTTCTCTCCACTAATGCAGATTGCAATTCATCCACACCTGCTTTTCCTTTGTGATTCTTCTCTGTTCTCTCAAAACTTCACCATAGGGTGCCTCCTCTCTACACTAGAGGTCTTCCTCTATTCCTACTGGCATCACAAAGGTATCAGGAGATTTCTCTGGCTACATTTCTGACAACATCCTGGCCATCATGAAACAAAGAGAAATAATCATGAAAAATCATACTCTGAAATCCATCAAAATTGCTTGCATATTGGACTATCAAAATACACCAAAGTCACAGAAGACACCAAAGGGTACCTTGGAAAGAGAACTGGATTTAA
This sequence comes from Gracilinanus agilis, assembly GCF_016433145.1. Classification (NCBI taxonomy): domain Eukaryota; kingdom Metazoa; phylum Chordata; class Mammalia; order Didelphimorphia; family Didelphidae; genus Gracilinanus; species Gracilinanus agilis. Next base: position 310,504,278 of record NC_058132.1, on the reverse strand, counting down.
GTCAGATCATTTCAAGGGTTCAAATCTTAACTCTGCAACCTACATCCCCTAAAGCAAATCATGACCCATCTAAGTCTCAGTTGTCTGTTCTATAAAATGAGATGGACTAGATGGTTTTTTTATTCAGAGATATTTTATTTTCCTAATTACAATAATAACAATTTTCAACATAGATTTTCTGAAATTATAAGATTCAAATTCTCTCTTCCCCTCCCTTCCTTCCTCCCTATTAGAAAATGTAGGCAATTTGATCTGGGTTATACATGTATCATCATGCAAAACATACTTCCATATTGGTCACTGTTATGAGAGAATACTCATTTAGAACCAAAACCCCCAAATAAAACCATAGACTGATGTGAAAGATAGTCTGCTTTGATCTGCATAGACCAGATGATTTCTTTTTTTTTTTTTTTTGAACCCTTACCTTCCATCTTGGAGTCAATACTGTATATTGGCTCCAAGGCAGAAGAGTGGCAAGGGTAGGCAATGGGGGTTAAGTGACTTGCCCAGGGTCACACAGCTGGAAAGTTTCTGAAGTCAAATTTGAACCCAGGACCTCCTCTCTCTAGGCCTGGCTCTCAATCCACTGAGCTACCCAGCTGCCCCCTGACCAGATGATTTCTAAGCTCCCTTCTAGCTCTAAATCTATGGTCCACGTGGTATGAAATCTTATAATTGAAATGCACAAATTTGGATAATACAGCAAATGTGTTTTAAAGTGTTGTCCTACCATTCATTGATTGACTTCAAAATGCTTCTTGGGAAGTTGTCCTTACTATTCATTTCCTGAGCCGAACTCCTGGGCAAAGTATGGTAGAATTGGATTGGGATGGGGGGGGGAGGGAGTTGGGGAGGGAATGGACAGCAGTCATTATTAATTTTTGTAAAATGAATTTATTCTCCTTAAAGACTATAAGTGAAATGTAGCCAACCAGGGCCCTGAGAATCTAGCTAGATGGACGCCCAGGAACAAAATAGCATAACTCCAAGGACCATGTTCCAATCCTGAATTCTAACAGCATTTATCCCAAATGGAGTAATCCCGAGACAGAGAAACTCAATTCTGTGAAATGTTTTGGATGGATAGCTCCAAAGGCGAACACTTACATTTGGAAGGTCTTGCCCCATTCACAGGAACATTCTAGATCACTGGACATGGAATTGATCCTGATTTAATTCCCACCTGACCTGTCACTTAAATGCCTTCTTTTCCACTCTATCTGCTATGAGGCCACTGTTGGAGTTTAAAGGCAAGGAGAGGAGATGCGAAAGCAGAAAAAAAGAAAGAGGAGGGGGAAGGAGAGGAAGAAAGAGAAAGGGCAGGCCCATCTGGTTCAGCTTTTAAAGAGCTCACTTTCTGGGGACAGGTTCTCTTTGAGAACAGAGACAGGAGGGCTGAGGGAAAGCAGTTAGGCCTGGCAAGTAGCAGCCTGTCCCTGCCACAGCTCTGGAGGTGACTCAGGGTCAACAGAGCAAACCACCTCAAAGCCCAGCTTCAGGCTAGAAGCATTCAGGCTGGGGCTGGAGTCAGCCAGGGAAGGGCTACCAGACACCTGGATATTAAAGGGAGGGAAGCAAAGATGCAACAATGGAGCTTGTAAGAAGACATGACATTTTTTTTTCCTGTCCAGGGGAAGAAATGAGAACCTAGACAGTGTCAGCATGAAATGGGGCTAAAAACCTGTCAATTAACCAAAAGTCAAGGGCTGAGCTGCTTAGAAGGTTCAATTGAGGAGGCCAGGATTTACAAACTATGCCTCTGGACAGCAACCTTGCTAGTTCCCTCCTGTCAGCAGCCATGGAGAGGAAAGCACTCTCATTCTGTGACACCCCAACAGCACTGAAGAAGAATGTGCGGTCATGTCACTTGGAGCAATCAGGAAACCAACCTTTGACATGAAGCAGCAGGCAGATAATAAGACTCCGGGGCTGACGACAAATGAGACGGCATTTAATTTGCTGTGCAATGTTCATGTAATTAGATACATTTGGTACAGACAAGGAAGGAGATAGCTAAAATATGGGCTTGATAAATTGGGGCTCCATCAAGCTCTGATCACATTAATCATAAAGCCAAAGCTCACTAACTCCATTTTTTTCCCCTAAGCATTGCCATCTTTTCAGGAGAAAGAGAGACACACAGACAAGCAGACAGACAAAGAGAGCGACACAGAGAGAGACACAGACAAAGAGAGACAGAGACATAGAGAGAGAGACACAGACACAGAGACAAAGAGACAGAGACACAGAGAGACACAGAGACAGAGACAGACACACAGAGAGAGACACAGAGACAGAGACGGAGAAACAGATGGAGAGAGAGAGGCAGGGGATAGGAGTGTGTGTTTATGGTATATTTTATTTTCTTTTTTAAACCCTTACCTTCTGTCTTAGAATTAATACTAAGTATTGGTTCCAAGGCAAAAGAGTAGTAAGGGCTAAGCAGTAGGGGTTAAGGGACTTGCCCAGGGTCACACATGATATATTTTCTTTTAACTAAAGAAGGTATCGTTGGGGACTGTTAAACACTTGTGTCTCCCTTTGGCAAGTGGATATTACAAACTGACTGAGAGCATGCATTTCAACAGCAATGCAATGATTTGGAGGGAATTTACATTTCTTACAAATGGCCTATGTATTTTAACAAGAATTCACTACAATACCACATTTTTTTTTAGATGAGAGATCCATCTAAATTTGGCGTATTAAATTCCCAGTATGGAAACTCTTAGCTCTAGTATAGATTATCTATAATATATACTTTTAGAGAGCCCTCTAGGGCACCAAGAAGTTCATAGGACCATAGATTTAAAGATGGAAGGGGCCTCAGAGGTCATCTAGTTCAACCCATCATTTTTACAGTGTAGGAAACTGAGTCTCAGAAAAACTAAGTGACTTATCCAAAGTCACTCAGGAAATAAATGGCAAGAAAGAGAGAGTGAATTATGATAATAGCCACTGTCAACAATAATACTTTGCATGCACATAGCTGCTGTGTGAAGAAAAAAATAGAGATGCTTTCCACATACTGCTTTAAAATCAGTTTCCCAGTGGAGACCTATAGCCTTTCCTTAGATAAGAAAAATGAAGCCAAGAAAGGCTAAGCAGAGGTAGGTGATACCAACCATCTATTAAAAAGGCATGCACCATAGTAGGGCCCTAAAGATTCCATAAACCAACATTATCCAGCATCTCCTTCCTTTGAAAAACCAAGGCTTCAGGAGCAAAGTGGTTCTCCTTTGCACCTTCGGGCCCGAATGAGATGGTCTGCATACCTAATATCTGCACCAAGTAATTTTGAGATGGAGCTGCATTTGGGGGGAAGCAAAAAAGCATGATGTAACTCAATTTGACAAGTATTTTTCAGTCACCAACCATTTGCAGGTGCCGGGTTAGGCCGTGGGGATGTAAAGAAGAAAAACCAAAAGACACAGATTTACCTTCAAGTACGCTTCTAACCTAACAGGGAGGAGAAGTACACACGAATGACTATTTTATTAGGCAAAATGTCACAGAGCATAAGTGAGTTCCAGAAAGAATGCTGTGATGATTCTGAGCACAGAGATGACTTCCAGCTGGGAGGAAATCAGGGAAGAATTCTCAGAGAAGGTAGCACCAGATTTGGACCCTGAAGCAATGGAGAGATTCCAACAGGCTGAAACTCCAGAATCCCAGAATATGGGAGCAAGAAGGCACCTTCTGAATCATTTAGTCAAGGTCTCTCATGTGACAGAGGCAAAAGCTGAAGAATACAAAATGACTTTTCCAAGGTCAAAGACTCAAGCGAGTCAGGACTCACACTCAGATCTTTTAAGTGCATTTCACTTTCCATCATATCATTTGGCCTCTCCATACCACATTCCTTATCTCTGGGGAGATGAACTCCATTCTAGGCATAGGGGACAGCATGAGCCAAAGTCAAACAGATGGGATTAGGAGAGGGGGGCAGGAATAAGAATCAAGGATGTTGAGTAGACTCCATAGGGCTAAATCATAAAGGCATCAAAACTAAAAAAAGGTAAATTCAACTCAAACCCTTTGTGAACTTGAACCAGGACAGAGAGTTGATACTTTATTTGGAAGACAATTGGGAGCCACTGATGGTTTTAGAATAAGGGAGAGATGTGATCGGAGTTTCTAATTAGGAAGATTACAAGAATATTGATGTGAAAAATGGATTATTGATTGGAGAGAGGAAGCCTGGATCAGGGGCACAGGTGACAAGTGACAAGGAATAGGCTATCACCAATGAAAATAAAAAGGAGGTGAAGGTTCTAAGTGATGGTGTATAGATAGGATCATAGGATCATGGCAACTAGAGAAGGAAGATACTGCTGAGATTATCTGCCAGAATATTCCCAGAAGGCACGGGTTCCTCAAGTGAGGTATCTAGGATCTGGCCCTGAACATACTTCTCTTTGCCAAGGCAGCCTCTTCTGTGGAGTATCAATAAATCAATACGTCCTCAGATGATTCTTTCTTTATAAGTTTCTGGGAAATGCTCTCTGGAATTTAAAGCCTTTCACACCCCACCCCCCAATCTATGATTCCAGTATCATAAATTATTCCTTTTCAAAGACACCCAAACTGGCTTTATTATTATTAATATTGTTATATTGTTATTATTTTTAATTATTATTTATTATTCATCTATAATATCCCATTTCCCAACTCCACACCTTTGCATTGTCTCTTCCCTCTCCTGGTAATTCAATCCCTCCTCGCCACTGCCTCTTGAGGACTCAAGTTTTGTTCATGACTTAGCTCAACCACCACTTACTGCATAAAGCCTTCATTGGCTACCTCTCCTACACCCCCAATCTGCTAATACTTTCCCCTCGAAACTGTATTTTATGTTTGTATCTTGTGTTTTTCTGGGCTACCCTGTAAATTCCTTGAGAGAAGGGATTGTTTTCTTGTTTTTATAACCCAAGCACCTAGCACTGTTTCAGGCACACAGGAGGCACTTAATAAATGCTTGTGAATTAGGAGGCAGCTCACTTTGCACAGTGTTGGACTTGGTAGGAGGAAGAAGTGTTCAAATCCAGCCTCAGACACCTAGCTGTGTAAGCCACTTCACATTCCTTAACCTCAGTTTTCTCATTTGTAAAATGGGGATAATAATAGCATGTAACTTCCAAGGGCTGTTGTGGGGAGAAAATGAGATATTATTTGTAAAGATACTTTGCAACTTCAAAGTTCTGCATAAATGATAGCTGTTCTTCTTCTTATTGGTTGATTGATGTGAGTAGCATAATATTCCTAAGGAATAACTAATGAATACTGAAGAGAACCAATCATCTCATCCCAAACTGTTGTTGTCTTGTAGATTTAGGGGGAAAGAGCAGTGACTGTGAGCAGGACAAAAAAAGGTGGCTCTCATAGCTGGTGCTAAAAATGAAGACCCCAGATCCATATGCATAAAATTAGCCCCATCACTCTCTCCACTGTTCCTCACACTCCTCTCCTTGCTTTTTACATACTCTTTAGCCTGAATGATGCCTTTTTTCTGACTTCTTTTCCTCTTCAAGCATTCCCATGATTTTTTTTTTTCCCATAAGGTTTCGCCAGCCTAAGCCAAGAAAATCCCACTGGGTGCTTATCACTCAGAGAATTTGTAGTTCGCTCATATTGAAAAAATGTAGTTCAGGAGCCTCTAGGTAGCACAATGGATAAAGTGTGGAGTCAGGACGACCTGGCTTCAAATCTGACCTCAGACACTTCCTAACTGTGTGACTCTGGGCAAATCACTTAACCCCAGTTGCCTAACCCTTAGTGCTCCTCTTCCTTAGAATCTGTACTTAGTATCAATTCTAAAAGAAAAGATATGCCAGTGGAATGGCTTTTCAACTCTGGGGGGGGGGGAGAGGGGAGGGAGAGAACATGAATCATGTAACTTTGGAAAAAGATAAAAATTAAGAAAAAATGAGAGAAAAGATATGGGTTAAAAAATGATGCAAGTCCTCTATTTCTATGTCCTAATGAATTAAAGCAATTAGGCTAACCCCTCTACATTAAGTCCAGAACTTAACCTCTCCTTTTAGGCAAAGGTCAGCTTTAAAGTATTTCAAATAGTAATAATTTAGGTTCACACTGTACTTTTGGATTTCCAAAAGCACTTTCCATAATCTTGTTTGATCCTAGCAACCTCCTTGTGAAATAGGCATTAACAGACCTGAGTTTGAATCCAGTCTCAGACACTTAATAGCTGTGTGACCCTGGCAAGTCACTTAATTTGGTTTGTCTCAATTTCCTCATCTATAAAATGAGCCAGAGAAGGAGACGACAAACCACTCGGATATCTTTGCCAAGAAAATCCCAAACGGGGTCACGAAGAGTAGGACAACACTGAAAAACTACCGAATGACAACTCGTAAATGATGAAGCTTGGCTACAGAAAGGTTAAATGTTTTGTCTAAGAATACACGGCCAGTTTGTAGGATGTTTGGGATTGGAATTGAGCTCTCCAGATTCTTAGACTGGTGCTCATTCCCCTAGACAATGGCGATGTTGAATAACACATATGTTTAAAGTTAAGATTCACTGACACTCTGTTGAACCCATGGCAAAGTTTGTGCTTTTAATCTAGTGGTTTATTTAATTGAGACTCATTAAAGATGCTTAGCATATCAAAATGGTGTCAACTGAACCAAAGTGATAATCTGTTCTTGATTTTGGTCTTTTGTTTCCGTGGTTCATTGTTCACTTTTGAAAAACATTCATGAAGTACCAGGTTTCCCCCACTGTCAAGTTTAAAGATGGACATCAGCCAATTTCTGGACATTAGGCAAGCACAACCCACAACGATTTCTAACGTCTCAGAACTCTTAGAGCATAAATATCTATTCTGTCTTCTAAAGCTCTTTGGTGCGGCAGGCCCCTTGTTGCCAATTGCCCACTAAACTAGAAAAATATTGTTTCCCTGATAGATTTCCTGGGAGACCTAACGTTAAGCTTAAGGGACAGATCTAGCATGGCCATCCCAGGTAGAGTAACCAGAGGATTTCTCTAAAGCGAAACAAAACAAAACACCACTCCCTAAACCCAGAGGAGGGCCTCCTGTTACACAGCTCTCAGGCTAGAATCCCAATAAACACAATCTTGCAGAATCCTGCTTGGCTACTATGCCAAATCTGCAGAGATGATCACTTAATTACCATGTCCTTGCAGCTGATAAACCCCAACTGAGCTTTTCAAAACCGTGGGAGCTAAGAAGGGTTTAATAGACTGACTCAAAGGTCCACCCTGAAACAAAATGAATTGAGCTCACTTAACAGTCTGAGATTTTCCAGCCTTCCTGAATTAACAACTCCTGACCAGCACCACTCTTCCTGACCATGAAAATCCTTTAGAGGCTTCCCAGGCAGATGCAAAGTGAAATCTTCACCAAGAAGAATAACAGGCAGCTAGGTGGCACAGTGGATAGAATTCTGAACCTGGAGTCAGGAAGGATGTGAGTTCAAATCCAGGCTCAGACACTTGCAAGTTCTTGGACCCTTGCGTAAGTTGCTTAAGCTCTATTTGTCACAGTTTTCCCAACTGTAAATTGGAGATGCTAATAGCCTGTATCTCCTAGGGTTGGGTTGTTGTAAGGATAAAATGAAATGGTATTTATAAAATGCTTAGCACAGTATCTGGCACATAGTAAGCTCTCTATAAAAGCTGGCTAGTAACTTATACCAGTTTCAGGGTTATATAGCACTGAATCCCATCCCCAACTGGAGACAAGGTCCCTAGTTCTTAGGCTAGAGACACATTCTCCCCACCCAGGGAGCAGGGAGATAAATCTTATTTATTGTTTTAATAGGAGAAATCAGAAAATGGGCTAATTTTTCTAATGGCATCTCACATTTTCCAACAGGACCTCCACAAAGTAGCGGGAGAGATTTAGGCTAACCTGCTCAGAAAAGGAATGAGTGGTCCTATTGCAACTTTTTATAGGGAGAAGTCAGACAGGATGGACGGGCAGGGAGGTTCAGAACCGCTGAGCTGAGAAAGCCATGGTAGGAGAGGGCAGGAATGGGATCTCAAAACTTGAAAAAAGGAGAACAAATAGCTACGGGTAGGGAAATTGCCAAGGACGGCCCTACCCGTTTCCATCTATGGTTATCAAAGCAGAGAAATATAGCATTGCCAATATATAAAACTTTCGCATGGCTCTGATTAGAGTAATCTCATCCATAAGGCATTCCCATTTCACAGATGGGGAGAACCAGCACTGAACCCTCTAGTGCTTAGAATGAAAAACCCAAAGAAGTTTAAGGGCATTACAAGTAGCTGATTCATAAGAAGGCTGCTCGCTTCTCAAAAATTCAGAATACCACAAATGCATCTGCATGTTTATAATACCAATTCAAAGAAGGCCAACAGCAGATAGAAACAAATAAATGTTGAATACTGTTGACTTTTTTCTCTCAAAGACAGCAAGGAGGGAGGTAGCCAAAGTCTGCTAACCTTGCCTCGGTTCAGGAAACCTTAATGCCGGCATAGAGAGAGATGAAAAGAACACACACGGCAAATTCTGATTGGGGAGGTAGGGGGAAAGGGGGTGGCAAGCTGCCCATAGCTGAGATGCAAGACTTACCCATGAATAGCATGGATAGTGTGAGGTTCGTAATGATATCTTCCCTCCTGATGTCGCATGTCAATCGGTAAGGGAGCGTGGAACGCTGGAAGTAGGTGTTGTGGCACTGTGGAGAGGGTGGGGGGGAAGAGGAAAAGAAAAAAAAAAAGGAACTTCAAAAACTCTTTTTTTCCCCTTCCCTTTTAAAGCAATTTTCAAAGGGACTTAAAACTCCTTGAATTTCAGAGCAAGTGCAGTACAGGACAAGGGGGCTTCAGGATCCCGGCGCTATCATATACCAGAGAAGTGGAATAAATAAATAATCAAAGACATCCCGAGAAATCCTACATCTTCAACATAAAAGATCTCCAACCATGTTTCTGACAAAGACAAGCAGCTAAGCGCTCTTTGAACTTGGAGAGATTATAGGAAGTACCATGGAACACTCGACTGGCTACGCAAATCAGAGCTGACAGATTCCCATTTCTGGGGACCTCCAACCCAAGCCGGCCTTGGCCGGGAGCAGCTTCGGCAGCACCCTTCTCCAGCATCCATACACAGTGGAGCGATTAGGCTGGAAATATTTACCTAAGACCATCTGTAATATCAAGCCGCTCACACATAAATGGCATACCCATTAGCAGCCGCCAAAAAAACGTCTGTGGCTTGGCTTCTAAGAAAGGCTCCTAAATTGCTCCTGCTTGTCAGCATTCGCAGCTCTATTTCTTATTCATCTGAGGAGCTCTCTTCATCTTTGATGGAGAGATAAAGTGGTCTCCAAAGGCCCAGGACACCTACGTTGACTTATTAATTCTGGGAGTTTTAATATTTATTACTGACCCAACATGAGATGTTGGGAACCTGTTGGAGGAAAATGCTAACAGGCTAAGGTGATATTGCAAAGGTTATTCTCTCAAGTACTTATCTTTGCCCTTGTCTTTCCTTCTAATCATAAGGATTATTTGAGAGTACCCTTTGCTAAAAAGAAAAATATCCCCTCTGTGGCCCTCAATATAATTAAAGGTATTTGAAAAATAGTGGGAAAATTCGCGTTCTGCTATTTTAAACAGAGGGGAGTAAGAACTTGGATGGACTTCTGACGATAGTCAAAATAGAATAAAACCTCACTAAATCTGGGGAAAGACTGGAGTAATCTAATTTTTTGTTTTTTAGCTAATGACATCTCTGAGCCTCAGTTTCCTCACTGGTAAAAATGACAGTTAGATTAGATCTGGAATTCTTAACCTAGAGTCAGATTTCAGTGGAGGTCTGCAAACTTGGATGAGGAAAAAATTACATCTGTATGTTCACTAACCTCTAATTGAAAGTTAGCATTTCCTTTAATCATAAATTTAAACAACAACAACAACATTATTCTGGGACGGGTTCCATAGGTTTCATCTGACTGGCAAAGAGGTCTGTCTTACACACGCATACACATTAAGAACTCTTCTCTTGGATTAGATGGTTTATAAAGTCTCTTCCTTCATTTATGACTGATAAGGCAGTATCAACAAACTAAGGCCATACAGGTCTGAAGAGCAATGTTTGAATTCCTGAAAATGTTAAATGCCATTTTTATAGAATCAAAAGATTTACATTTGGAAGACAACTCAGAGGCTAGCTGGTTCATCCATGCCTAAAACACATAAGGGAAACTGAGGATCCAAATGTTTAAGTGATTGCTTCAGGGCAGTGGGTCCATGAGTGGCAGGATTAGGTTTTTGGTTTACCAGTGGTTGTCTAGTCCAATCTCCTCATTTTTTAAGTGAGGAAACTGAGGTCTAGAAGTTATATAATCTAAAGTACTTGAAATCTGGTATCTAGCACTCTTTCACACAACCAAAATGTTTCCCTAAGAAGGGGATTTACAAAGTCTTCTTTAATAACCAGACAAGAAAATCTGGTATCTGAATACTTCCTAGCTGTGTGATCCTGGGCAAGTCACTTAACCCCCATTGCTTATTCCTTAGCACTCCTTTGCCTTAGAATCAATACATAGTATTGATTCTAAGGCAGAAGGTAAGGTTTAAAAAAAAAGAAGCAGACAAGAATCCTTTACAATTAGCCACATACTTTTGGGCAAATATCAAGTGTTGATAAAGTACATTAAAAATGATTCCAACTGTAACTGGACTTTCTCCCTTAAAATATAACTTGCACTAGTTATTTGATTAACAAACCTTCTCTGTAGATAGTACAGGTATAAACTTCAGCCTCCCAGTGTTGGATCATTTATTGAAAATCTTGGGTCTGTATTAGGAATGGGTCTGGCTGTATCTATAAGTAACTGGCACTAAAATCAGAAGGCAGAAATAAGGGGCAGAAGGCAGCTTCTAGGCAGCACCATGGATAGAAAGCTGGGTCTGGAGTTGAGAGGACCTGGGTTCAAATTTGACCTCAAGATACTTCATAACTGTGTCACCCTTGGCAAGTCACTTAATCTCAATTGCTTAGCCCCTTACCATTCTTCTACCTTAGAATCGATACTTAGAGGGGCAGGTAGGTAGCTCAGTGGATTGAGAGTCAGGTCCAGAGACAGGAGGTCCTGGGTTCAAATCTCACATACTTCCTAGCTGTGTGACTCTGGGCAAGTCATTTAACCCTCACTGTCTAGCCCTTACCACTCTTCTGCCTTGTAACAAATATACAGTGTTGATTCTAAGTTGGAAGGTGAGGGCTTTTTAAAAAAAAATCAATACTTAGTATTATTCTAAGACAGAAGTTAAAGGTGTAAAAAAAGGGGGAGGGGTGGATTTGAACCTCCAAAGCTGGTGAAAAGAACTGGTCAAACCCCACAAATCCCAAATGCAAACAGCATGACTACAGAGTACAAATAGAGGAAGTTGTTGGACCTTAGATAAGTCAGTCTACTTTTCACATCTTCAAAGGGGTGAGGCTCAATGATTTCCAAGATAGCCTCTTCAGTTCCAACATGCCATGACCCTGGGGCCATTGTTTTCCCTCCCAGAGACCATCCAATCCCTGGTAGTATTGGAACAAAGCTTGGTAACAGAAGCGTTGACATCCACCGTCCTGTTCTCAACTGTCCACAGGACACATGCCATCGGCTTGAAGGGTTATCAGAGCGGCAGTGCCTTTTTAAATCACAACTTTCTTTGAGATGGTTTATTTCCTGGGTCTGCTTTTGCTCTGGCTCGAACCCTAATCCTCTATCCCTTATTCCCAGGATCATTAAATTCAAAACAGCAAAGTTAATGTAAGAGTTTAGGGACATGCTTCCTATTCCTTCCCTGAAACAAAAGGTGAGTCAGTCAGTTTTTCCACAAATCATCTTTTCACCCCTGGTTTGTCAGCAGCTCCTGTTGACATAACACACACATTTTCCCCTCTTTTCTGTTGCATTTTTACTATAATTGGAGATTTAGAAAAGCTGCGTTTTCAGTTGCAGGAACATCTCCAGCCCTTTGCTAGGACTTGTTCTTAACCACCTGTCCACATTCCACTGGTTGGCAGGCAGGCATCCCAAACAGAAACTACAATCCTTTCAGCCTTTCGCTGTCTGAACAACAACAAAAAAAGGCTGTTTTTGCTGTCCGCCTTTTGGAGGGACTCTCTGAAGCTCAGGCCATTTCCCCTGGGCAAATCTAGGCTTCTCGAATTCAGTAGATGGGCAAATCTGGACTGGGCTTTTGGCAGTCCTGGCAAGGAAAGATTAGAGAGACTAAAACTCAGCATGGTTCCTTGGCTCTGCTGCTCAGGAGGGAGGCTTTGGGTGAGCTTGGAAGACTTCTGGGTTCAATAGCAGCCTGGATCAGAGCTGGCACTCCTGAGTACCTGATGCAATGGAAGAATTTTCTTGCCTACTATTAAATAATAGGACACAGTAGTGGGACTGTTTCATTTGCTAAGGAGGAAGACTTAATAAATAGAGTATCATTAATACATATCCTTTAGGGTGGATTTTTTTCCCCTTCTGATGAGAAATGTGTGATTTTTGTTTAATACCACATGACATCCACCTATTAAAACAAACAAATGAAATTATCAGCCACGACTGTTTAACCATGAGGCCTTTTGTGTCCAAAAGAAAGCAGAATGGAATAATGTCTATTTTATTTACTTATATAATGTCTCTGCTTTTAAAGCTCATTTTTTACTTCAGTACTTCATGGGTGTCAGGGAAAAGGCATGGGTCAATACATATGCATGTGCATTTCCTGTGGAAATATTCCACATTTTCATCATGAAAAGTATATTACCTAAGGATGGCCTTAAGATAGTGTGATCTGAAGAGCTTCACAAGTCCTGTATCCCTAAGAATTTCACCTCAACTGACCTAATACAGTGCCTGAAATGCCACTGTTAGAGTTATTGCTTTTGATACCCTTTAAAATGTAAAGAAATTTAAGCCACATCAAGACATCTGCACAGATTAGTATCTCAGTGTCCTGATGCCACGTATCATGGTTCCCCAGGGTATAGATCTGTATTGATAAACCTATGGCATACGTGCCGATGGGGACTACTCCCTTCCCCCCTCTCTGTTGTGTCTGAAGACATTTCTCCCATCGCCCGTCCCCTCTGCCCAGCAGTCCAATGGGAACACTTCCTCCCTCCCCTGTCTGGGGTAAGCAGTGTGAGGATACAGTTTGGGCACTCGATCTCTAAAAAGTTCACCATCACTGGTATAAATAATTCTGATGGGGAGAAAGAAAAACAGAAAGTGTAGAGAAGGTATTTTTATCCTGTTTTTGTGTCAGGGACCCCATCATCAGTCTATGGATTACTTCTCAGAATAATGTTTTCAAATACATAAAAGCATAAGATTACAAAGGAAAACAATTATGCTGAACCATAGTTATCAAATATATTTTTTAAAATTCACAGACCCCAAGTTAAGAATCCCTGGTCTAGAGCATGGAGTGCTCTCAGGGAGGGCAGCTTTTCATGGGGCACCACAGTGGAGGACCTGGTGCCTGAGGGAGTAAATCAGGGAAAACACAGAAGAGAAAGGACAAAACACCAACTTAACCTACACTTCACAGTTGTCCCCCAGGTCGGTGCTTGGAGAAGCAAATGTTAGCCAACAAAGCAGCATCCATCTGAACCGCGGGAGATCAAAGAAATAAAACATATGATCTGCCATTGAAAAACTCATAGCTGAGCAGGGTGGACACAAAAGATGCTCACGGAGTAGCACATGATTCAGTCCACACACACTGCTTTGGGGAAAAACAGCATGAAACTGGGGTGCCTGGAACCCACCCACAAGGATCCCTGGAACCAAAAACTTGAGACATCTTCAAGACCTTCTATTTAAGATCCTTGGTCTTTCATGAATCTTGTGAGCCCACTTCATTCCCAATTCAGAGCTCTCACTGTCTGTGTTGCTCCTTGGTCACTTTTAACCCTTGACACCCTTGTGACAGTTCTCAGAATTCTGTTTAGTTTTTAGCTTTTAAAAGTTTCCTTAATAATTCCCATATATAACATCCATGGGCTTGCCTCATTTTTCCCATTAAACTGTAAGTTCCTTGAGGGCAGAGATCATGTATCCTATCTCTCTTGCTTCCTCCATAGCACCACAATAGTAATATTCATATAGTAAAAAGTCAATAAATAATAAATCCTATTCTATAATTTAGCAAGATTTTCCTTTAATTAGCAAGCATTCTTGGTCTTTGTGGCAAGGACCCATTTGACAATCTCGTGAAACCTATGTCCCCTTTCCAGAATAAATACTTAAAAAAAAACACTTTCCTTCCATCTTAGAATAATACTGCATATTGGTTAGAAGGCAGAAAAGTAGGAAGTATCTGAGGTCACATTTGAACCCAGAACCTGCTCTCTCTGGGCCTAGCTCTCAATCTACTGAGTCACCTACCTGCCCCACAATAAATACTCAAAAATAATGCAAGGAAATGTTAAATTTCATTTAAAGGTGAATACAAGTAAATATGGAATTTTTCCCTATTCAAGTTCACAAATCTAAACTCTATACACTAATCCAGATAAAGAATTTGTGTTCAAAGGGCAGTGAGGTAACTCAGTGAATAGGTAGCCAGGCCTAGAGATGGGATGCCCTAAGTTCAAATCCAACCTTCTACACTTCCTAGGTATGAGACCCTGGGCAAGTCACTTAACCCTGGTTGCCCAGACCTTAATGCTCTTCTGCCTTAGCACTGATATATGGTATTGATTCTTAGACAGAAAGTAAGGATTTTTAAAAATCCCTGTTTTAAACCAGTGCCTTTCCCTCAGTAAGGACTTCAGAAATTTTTGCTAAATTTAACTGAACTGGATTAATAGAAAACCTGCCTCTTTATGTATAAAGAACTTAAATAATGAACCTAAGACAAGTACTCCAAAACCCACCTCAGAGAAAATCATTCTCCAAAACGGGGTCTTCATTTATAAAATTCATTAAGTTTTATTATTCAAATCTTTACCTAGCCTAAGAAAGCTCAGCTAAAAGAAAATAAAAAGGCCTGAAAAGGACCGAGGTCAGGCCTGGGTCAAGAGATCGCGCTCAGCCTAAAAAAAAAAAAAAAAACGTTACTTACACAAGACTAAATTCCTGGGGAGAAATTAATAATAATTATTATAATGGCCCTTTGCATCTGTAGAACACACTTCTGAGAATGGTTAGATGTGCCCTGCAGATATTATGTTATTAACTCTTGCTCCAAACCTGGGAGGGATATAAGAGGGTACATATTATTCTGCCCATTTCACAGATGAGAAAATAAATTCAGAGATGAATAAATTCAGAGGTGAGCTTGTGAGTCAGCATTCAAAACTTGTTTTCTTTGAATTGATATAACTGGGATGCCAGTCTGAAGTGCTATTAATGATAATAATAATAATTTAGTAATTGGGCTTTCAAGAGAGAGCATGGCCTCAAGGATTATGGGACAGTCTTGGATTCAAAAGACACCTGCCTCTGACACATATTAGCTGTATGACTCTGGGCAAATCATTTAATCTCTCCATGCTTGTGGCCATTTTCTAGGTTATAGATGAAGTTACCTACAGAGGTGGGGGAGTCTAACAGGGGTTCCCCATGCTAATGAAATCACAAGTCTGAACATAAAAAATTGGCCTTTATAGAAACTTCCATTACATGCTTTAAGACTATAAAGCACTTTCCTAGGCATTACCATATAGGATCTTCACAACAATTTTTTCAGGTAGGTTTTATAAGCAGTCATTTAATAAGCATTAATTAAATACCTACTGTGTGCCAAGCACTGGGCAAAGAGCTGAGGATTTCAAGGCAAAAGTCCATGATATCAAGAAGCTCACAGCCTATTTTATTTTACACATGAAAAAAATGGAATCTGGAAAAAAGCGATTCACTCAATATCACAAGGCATAAAATAAGTGACCAAGCCTTGCCTCAAACCCAAGTCTCTTGGAGGCTGAGCTTTGTGCAGTTGTTTCCTCCCCCATGACCACCATTGCTTAGCAATCTCCTCCAGTTGGAGATTTGCTTCATCCATCTATAGCAATGAATCAAAAGTCTTCTTGTTGTGATGGACCAGCCTCCAGATTGCTGTCTCTTTTTTTTTCTCAAGGTATTAGAAAGTAATTGGAAACTAGATTATTCTCCAACCCAGACTTTATCCAAATACTTAGGAAATTCAATAAATGTTGTTGTCCCCTTAGCCTGGCCTCCTATTGATTTCCTAATTTTCATGATCTACAACTTAAGTCTCTATAAGTCATCATTTATCCCCCTACCCCATTTAATCCTCTTCTCTGGCAGCTAGGTGGTACAGTGGATAGAGTACCAGGCTTGGAGTCAGAAAGACTCCTCTTAACTAAGTTCAAATCTGACCTTAGACACTAACTAGCTGTGTGATCCTGGGCAAATTGCTTAACCCTGTTTGCCTCAGTTTCCTCATATGTAAAATGAGCTGGAGAAGGAAATGGCAAACCACCACCGTGTCTTTGATAAGAAAACTCCAAACAGGGTCACTAAGACTCAGATATGACTAAAAAACAACTGAGCAACAACAAAAAAATCCTCTCTATGAAGGGGAAGTGACTTTTCTCCTTGCCAACTACCTGTGTGTCTGTGAGTAAATTAATTCTTCAGAGCCTCAGTTTTCTCTTGTGAAAAATATGGGGGTTATATTAAAAGGTCAGCTCCTCTCTCTATACTCCTAACCCCATTCCTAGCCATCTCCTCCAGAAACTTGCCCCATTTGTCATTCTCTTTCTTTCATCTTTAATATCTCCCTCTATCTTTTAGCTGGGGCAGCAAAACGGTGCAGTAGATAGAGTGTCAGACCTGGAGTCTGGAAAACTTGACTTCAGATCCAGCCTCAGCCACTTCCTAGCCATGTGACTCTGGGTAAATAATTTAACTCTGTTTTACTCAATTTCCTCATTTGTAAAATGAGCTGGAGAAGGAAATGGCAAACCACTCCATTATCCCTTTTAAGCAAACTCCAAGTGGGATCACAAAGAGTCAGTCACAACACAACATCAAATCCATTAACTCTTTTGCTGCTATTGACAAAACTATTTATCCTCACCCTTTTAAAAACTTATCCTTAACTCTCTTCAGATTATCATATTTTTCTCTTCCCTTTCACTGACAAAACTCTAAAAAAATTAATTATCCATATTTACTTCTGCACTCTCTGTTTAACTTTTCAACTCCTGGCAATCTGGTTTACCTCTCCCCCCTCCCTTCAACCCCCAATCTCCACGGACCAAAACCAGCTTCCTCCAAGATTCCCAATGAGTTCAAATGCTAAATTCTTTGCTCCCTCCTCACATCCTCTCCCTCTTCTGCCATATTCAATTAGCTGCAAAGTTTTGTCCTCTCCAGCATTTACCACATTCATCCCTTCTCTCTATTCACATAGCCACTGCCTGAACGTAGACCTTCATCAACTTAGGGTCCCACTGGAATAACCTCCTATCTTTCTGATATGGCTTCTTCCCCTCCTCAAGCTATGATCCACACATCCACTAAAAGGACATTCCTAAGGCAGAGTCCTCAGCCTGATATTGAAAATCCTTCGCAATGGACTACTAGGGCTTTCTGACGTGTCTGACCTCAGACTGGTGGCTTCCTCATTACAGTATACTACCCTTATAGCTCAGCACTTGTATCCAGCAGGATCTATCCCCAAACTATGAGATAAGTAAGTACAGTTTGCTTTGGGACCTTCAGTGTAGTCCAATGGAAAGAACACTGGCTCTAATTCAGAGGACCTGAATTTAGATTCTGCATTCAAACCTCAAGCTTGTGTCCCTTTTTCATATGTTTATTGAGAAGGTTGGACTAAATAACCCTTTTCCAACTCTAAATTTAGGACCCTATGATGCTTTCCCAGCATTTCTTGAGTATCCCCAATCTTGATGATCCTGTCCATTTCTAATGGTAGCCTCGTGGTCCATTCCCACTGGGGAAAAACTAGAAGCCAGCAGTTCTGATCTGAAAGGACCGGATAATCCTTGCTCAGGTATTAGCAGATGAAGTATCCTTCTCCCTAAATGTATTTGCAGCTGAATCCTGTGGCTCAAAGACTAAAAATCCTTTCTGACACAAAGGGCTGGATTTGTACCAGTGGTATCTTGGGTACTATTGTACTAGTTAAAGTATGTGCATGTAGGGGGCAGCTGGGTAGCTCAGTGGATTGAGACTCAGACCCAGAGATGGGAGGTCCTGGGTTCAAATCCGGCCTCAGACACTTCCTAGCTGTGTGACCCTGGGCAAGTCACTTAACCACCATTGCCTAGACCTTACCACTCTTCTGCTTTAGAACAATACCCAGTATTGATTCTAAGACAGAAGGTAAGGGTTTAAAAAAAAGCATGTGCATGTAGAAGGGGGGACAACTAGGTGACTCAGTGACTAGAAAGGCAGGCCAACAGACAGGAGGTCCTGGGTACAAATCTAGCCTCAGACACTTCCTAGGTGTGTGGCTCTGAGTAAGTCATTTAATTCTGTTTGCCTAGCCCTTGCTCCTCTATCCTAGAGTTGTTACTGGAACAGAAAGTAAGGGTTTGAAAAAAGTCAGGGGGAAGATATTTGGGGGTCAGGCTTCAGAGCCCTTTAGTTTATGATTTACAAATTACTACTGTTTACCTATTCTTTTTAAAAATTAATTTGTTTATTTAGAATATTTTTCCATGATTCCATGATTCATGATTTTCTCCACCCTTCTTCCCTCCTCCCTCCAGGAACTGACAAGCAATTCCACTGGGTTTTACATGTATCATTGTTCAAAGTCTATTTCCATATTATTCATATTTGCAATAGAGTGATCTTTAAATGCCAAAATCCCAATTATATCCCCGTTGAACCATGTGATCAATCATATGTTTTTCTTCTGCGTTTCTACCCCCACAATTCTTTCTCTGGATGTGGATAGTGTTCTTTCTCCTAAGTTCCTCAGTGTTTCCTGGATCATTGCATTGCTACTAGTAGAAAAAGTCTATTACATTTGATTGTGCCATAATGTATCAGTCTCTGTGTACAATGTTCTCCTGTTTCTGCTCAGATCTCTCTGCATCAGTTCTTGGAGGTTTTCCCAGTTCACATGGAATTCCTCCAACTTATTATTCCTTTGAGCATAATAGTATTCCATCACCATCAGATACCACAATTTGTTCGGCCATTCTGAACACCCCCTTTTTTTTTACAATTTTTTGCCGCCACAAAGAATGTGACTATAAATATTTTTTGCACAAGTATTTTTCCTCATTATCTCTTTGGGGTACAAATGCAGTGGTGGTATGACTGGATCAAAGGGCAGACAGTCTTTTAAAGCCTGTTGCACATAGTTCCAAATTGCCCTCCAGAATGGTTGGGCCAATTCACAACTCCACCAGCAGTCTATTAGTGTCCCAATTTTGCCACATCCCCTCTAACATTTATCACTTTCCTTTGCTGCCATACTGGCCAATCTGCTAGGTGTGAAGTGGTATCTCAGCATTGTTTTAATTTGCATTTCTCTATTCAGGAGGGAGTTGGAACACTTTTTGATGTTATTATTGATAATTTTGATTTCTTTATCTGAAAACTGCCTACATGTCCCTTGACCATTTGTCGACTGGAGAATGGTTTGATTTTGATTTTTTTTTAATTTGTCAGTCTACATATTCTTAAGGCCTTCCTAGTCAGGTCTGACTTCCTATCAATTTGATCTTTCCTCAGACAGAAAAAGAACTTCAGATTCTCTGCCTATATCCTATGAGCTTAAGCCTATATCCTATGAATCTGTAAAACCACTACTACATTCTCTATGTGTCTGGGATGAAATTGGGGTTGGAACAATCATGGAGAAGGCTTTGAATTTTCCTTTCTCCTTAAATTAAATTAAATTAAATTAAATAAATGTCCCCTGTGAGTGCCATCTCTTCTTCCTACTCTGTTTTCTCCCATCCCAAGAACAGCCAGTTTGGAATTTCTTCCCCTAGAATCTTCTGAAGGAGGAAGTTTAAATCTATCTCCTTCAGGGAACTTCACCTAAACTTAGCATTTCAGGGTGGCACTCAGATACATGCTTAGAGATACTAAATCTATGTGCTAGAACCTAACATCCAGAGACAGAGGTGCTTAGTAGCAGATCTGCAACTTAAGCAACTGTATGATTTTAGATAAACTTCAACTTTAGGAGTCTTAGATGAGGATAATACTACTTCTCCCCCATCTTACAGATCTGTAGTGGTAAAATGAGTCATTGATATGAATGTGTTTTGAAATCTGTCAGATGCTATGCAATTTTAAGATATTATGATAGAGCTCTGGGCACTCTCTAAGCTTTGAAGTGGCAGAGAAAATTCTGACTTACATTGGTAGAGGAAATTTCCTAAACCAAGGAAATCACAAATCCAATGCCTATCTTTACTACAGTGGTGACCATGTCATAGTAATGCCATCATGTCCGTGGAATGTTTGCTATGAAATGGATAACTTCAAAATTTGGCATCCTTCAAGAATGAGGCAGCTAGGTGGCTCAGTGTATGGTGAGTCAAGCCTAGAGATGGGGTGCTGAGTTCAAATATGACCCCAGACACTTCCCAGCTGTGTGACCGTGGGCAAGTCATTTAACCCCCATTGCCTATCTCTTACTGCTTTTCTGTGTTGGAACCAATACACAGTATTGATTCTAAGACAGAAGGTAAGGGTTAAAAGAAGAAGGATGAAGAGGCAAATATCTCCCTGGTGAAGAGAGTTGGCCTTGAAGCAATTCAAACATTTTCATAACCAGTGCTATCTGAGAATTTTAGGGGTTTCTGCATTATCAGGATAGATATCAATTGTTCCCTCATTTCCCACACTTTGTCACACTATGCTTTTTGGTGGTTCTATTTCTCATTTGTGATATAGGCTATGTTGATGTATCTAGTCCTGGACCACTGTAATGAATGGGAAAATGATTTGGCAGTCTTCCAAAAGGAGGCAGGATGTTCCCTTGGATGCCTTTTGCTCCCCCCTGCTGGACTCTCAGCTGCTGTCACCATGTCCTCTGACAACAGAAAAATATGCAAGCAGTTCTTTTTTGCCTCTTCTTCAGCTAAATCCCCAAGAGAAGCTTCTAAACATATGTTAGTGATTACTCTGTGGTCCAAATGATTCCTCTTCCCCTGCCCTGGCCCCCTGGTATTTATGGGGTTAGGCTAGTTTGTAAGTAGGTATTGTGACAAAGTTTATAGCACCCTGTCACCCTGCTGAGGCATATAGCTTGTGAAGTAGAAGCTAAGAATATCTACGTTCTCAATGGCATACTCTAGTTCTCTGGGATCTACAGGTCCTACACAGAATCACAAAATTTCAGAGTTGGAAGAGTTGTCAGTGACTATGTAGTCCAGTTCATACTCAAATGGAATCTTTCCTACCATACTGGTCATCCAACTTTGCCTTTAAGACTTCCAGTGAACAGGATCTACTACCCCCCGTTTTTTGTTTTTTTTTGGTAACCCTTACCTTCTATCTTAGAATCAATACTGTGTATTGGTTCCAAGGCAGAAGAGCAGTAAAGTTTAGGCAATGCAGAGTTTGGGACTTGCCCAGGATCACACAGATAAGAAGTGTCTGAATCCAGATTTGAACCAAGGACCTCCCATCTCTAGGTCTGGCTCTCAATCCACTGAGTAATCTAGCTGCACCAGATTCATTACCTCTTAAAGCAATTGGTTCTACATGTAAGCAGTTCTAAGTGTACATTTTTCTTGCCCTAAACCAAAATGTGCATCTTTTCAATATCAGTGTACTTGGTTCTAATTCCAGGACAAAGCAAAACCAGTCTTTCCCCTCCTTACAAGCCTATGCTCCAAATACCTGAAGACAGTCGGCATGTCCCTGGGTCATCTGTTCTCCAGGTTAAAAATCCCCAGGTTCCTTCAACCAATCCTCAGAACCAATCACCATCATGATCACCTTTCTTTGGACACTTACTAGTGTTGTACCACCTTGAAAGGAACAGAGAAGTCTCTAGGTATGATCTCACCTGGGTAGCATACAAGATTATCACTTTATTCATCTTGAGAGCTAATCCTGGAATAAAGGAATATTCTCACTGAACTCATTCAGACTAATATATTAGGTTCTTCAGAATTCTTTCAGCCATTTGAATTAGCATGTGCTGGTGGGACCTGGGGAAGATTTAGTCAGTTTAGACTAGAATTAGAGAACAATCAGTATGCCTATTGCTACAAATTGTAATATGAATTAGGGAAGATATACACTGTGGATTCAGGGCTAGGAAGAACTTTTGAGTCTAGGCAATCCAAATTTTTAATTCTATAAATGAGGAAACTGAAGCTTAAGGAGACTAACTTACTTGCCCCAGGCAGCATGACATAGTAGTCAGACCTCATGTTTTGTTGAGATCCCCAGGGAACCCATCTCTAAGTGAAATATGAAAAGAGTGAAGAAAAACACTTTTAAAATATTTGCCATTTTTACAAAGTAAAAATAGAACTCAGAATAAGGCAAAAGTAGGAGAATATCCTTTTGATTTTGTTTTATTCTTTCTTGATGTCTCATGAAGTCATTAGCTTCTATTTGCCCAATTCTAATTGTTAAAGAATTATTTTCTTCCATGATCTTTTGAACCTCCTTTTCCATTTGGCCAATTCTACTTTTTAAACTGTTATTTTCTTTTCGTATAACTTTCAGTTTTTTCCTCCATTTTTCTTCTGCTTCTCTTATTTGATTTTTGAATTCCTTTTCGAGCTCTTCCAAAGCCTGAGACCAATTTCCATTTTTCTTTGAAGTTTTGTATGTGGCAGCTTTGATCTCACTGTCCCCTACTGAGTCTGTGCCTTACTCTTCTTTGTCTCCATAATTTTTTTTCCTATGGTTAAGGGTTTTTTTTTGCTGCTTACTCATTTTTGCAGCTTTTTTTTTAAAAAGATGGGCTCTGTTCTCAGTGTAGGGTGGGGGGCATTCTCTTAAACTTTAGATTTTCCTAGCTGCTACTCTCAGCTCTAGTTCTAGGTTTCTGAAAGTTTCAGTTTATTCACAGTGGCATGATGGCTTGTGGGCTGGGAGCTTTGGAAGCCACCTCCTGTTGCCGATTCAATCTCCTCAAGAGACTGCTGATGGCTTTTCAGAGCTGTGAGCTACCTTGCTTTGGGGGTTAGAGCTTCAGGGCAGGCTTGAACAGGGATCTGCCTCCCTTAGGCTGGCATCAGTCAGGCAGCAACTGCCTTGCTTTAGGATTGGGTCTTCAATGATGGCTTGGGAAGAATCTCTGAGCCTTACTCTGGGCTTACATCAGCCTGGGGCACTGTGAACTGTCCTGTGTTGGACCGGACCTTGGGGCCTCAATGAAGGTTTGAATGGGCCAGGTGCCACAGGCTTGTGGCTTCTCTTCAGGCTTGTACCAGGGCTTGGGACTTAAAGGGATGAGTATGGGGTGCTCTACTGTTGGTTTAGGCAGGGTCCCAGGGTCTCAAAGTTGTCTTTGCCAAGGTTCAGAACCTGGTGCAGTAGCTGGGGGTTGGGTGGCTTGTACTCCTCTGTGCAGAGTTTTACTTCCAGCTCCCCTCTCATCCAGTGAAACAGACCCTCTCTGCCTACCTTTCAAGTTGCTTTCTGCAAGAGTTATTTCACTCCATCCCCTTTTTAGTTCTATGACTCCTGTATTCTTTTTGAGGCACTATTTTAAGGCTGGTTTGAGAGGATTCTCAGAGCACTTCCAGCTTTCAATACTGCTACTCTACCATCTTGGCTCCACCTCCTGCAGGGGAGTATCGTTATGTCTTTTAGCCTCAAATATCCATAGTCACTGCTACTTAAACATAAGTGAGTAGGAGAAAGTTGCTTCATTTCTATAAAATTCAGTAAAAAAAAAACAAGATGTCCCATTAGTAAAACTTAAAAGAGGTTTCATAGAAGCATTCCTGGAACCAGTCAATGATGAAAGCAACAGAGCTTTTTATCTGCTTCATTTCATTGGATCTTTGGATCATAAATTTGGGACTGGAAGGAACTTGAGAAGTCATCAAATCTAAGCTCATCATTTTAAAGATGAATAAACTAAAGCTTGCCCATGTCACATAACTAGTAAGCCCTGGAAGTGGAATTTGAACCCAGTCTTCCTCACTTTAAATCTTGTGTCCTATACTATACCACATTTATACTATACCACCGTGACCCTCCAGATGGCTTAAATGAAGTCACCCAAGGGAATGAAGAGGTCAGATAAGGGATAAAACCATAATACTTAGAGAGAAAGGGTGTACAGGGTCTAGCCACAGGTATGAAAGGCAAGAATTACCTGGAATCCAGTGGAGACTTTGGGTGCTGGGATGGATGGAAAGAGAAAGAGTTTGAGCCCAGGACTTAATGCAACATTACTCCAAAAGTTCCTGCCACTCTGGGCATTACTCCATATATCAGAGTAGCTCAGGGATGCCGAATAGAGAAAAGTGTTTTATATAGGCTAGCGCAGGATACCACTGACTGGTTCTTACCTGGAAGGTCACAAGCAGAAAGAAGCCAACTTTGAAGGTCAAATGAGAAATGAGAGTTTCCAGGAAGATTCCAAAAACAGAAGGGGATATCAGGCCAGAGAAAGAGAATGTTTGGGTAAAGACAGATAACTGGAGAGAAATTAGGCTAAAAAAAACTAGAGATTTTTTGCAACTAGAACTCACCATATAAGTAGAGGTTCAGTAAAGGCCAGATATTTTAATAGGACACAGGTTCCTTGACTTCTCTTAGATTCAATTTTGTGGTGTTGTTCAGTCTGACTCAGTTCAGTTGTCTGACTCTTCATGATTCAGTGGACCTTACCTTCTACAAGATTTTCTTGGCAAGGATACTAGAGTGGTTCGCCCTTTTCTTCTCTAGTGGATTAAGGCAAACAGAGGTTAAGTGACTTGCCCAAGGTCACACAGCTAGTGTTGGAGGCCAGATTTGAACTCAAATCTTCCTGACTCCTAGCCCAGCACTCTATCCACTAAGCTACCTAACTGTCTCCTAGAAAAACAGGGATTAAGTGACTTGCCCAGGGTCACACAGCTAAATAAGTGTCTGAGGCAGAATTTGAACTCGGGAAGTTAAGTTTTCTTAACTTCAGGCCCAGTGTTCTACTTACTGAGTTTACTTAGTATATTAACTAATAAAATGAAGGAGTTGAACTAGATGACTTTTAAGGTCTCTTTCATGTTTAAACCTCATGTTCCTATGGTACATCTCACCGCAGATTATACTAAATTCAAATTATAATGAATGCATTGTTGTTTTTCAGTTGTTCAATCGCGTCTGACTCTTTGTGATCCCATGGATCATCGCATGTCAATGCCATCCATAGGGTTCTCTTGGCAAAGAAACAAGAATGGTTTGCCATTTCCTTCTCCAGTGGATCGCCTTTTGTCCAAACCTTGCAAGAGGATTTGTCTGTGCATAAACACAAGAGTAGGTTCACCTGAGCTCAAGCTTATCTTTAACAAACAAGTGTGTTTGGGGGGTGTCCACTCAACTCATGATGAAACTTTCTGATTTTGGTTTTGTACTTAGAGCAGTCTAGTTCATCGAGGACAGAGGTAAACATAGCACGTGGAACCCCACAAGGGAAGGCTTTGGATACCAAGCTCTTAGTCAGCAGTTCAGGCAGAGGGGAAGGGCAGGAATAAGAAGTAAAAAGAGTTGCCGTTTTATGAAATGAGAGTCAAGCTGATCCATTCACACATTGTTTTCATTGTGAGTTTTATGGGTTTTCCCCCTCATTTTAAATAAAAAAAGAATCCTTACTAAATCATGTGTTTCCAGCAGGAAAGGACACACACACACACACACACACACACACACACACACACACACACACACAGAGCACCATATGCCATTTCAAAGAAAAATCTTTCTTTTCAAGTTTCTGAGGCAGAAACTCTAAGATGGGAAATTTCAGGGGATAACTAACCATTCTCTTCCTCCCCTCCTCCCACCAAAATATGCACTTTGTTTCAAGATCCATCATAGACAGTCAGAGAGACTAAGAGAGAAAGAGTGAGACACAAAAGGTGAAACAAAGAAGTAAATGTCTGCCTTTTCCTTTCTGGGAAAGGGAGTTAGGGTTTGAGGGATTTTTTATATTGTTACCATGTCCACAGTTTAAATGGTAAATTCTCCACTGGAAGGAGAAGGAAATTTTTTGAAAGGGTGCTTTTGATGGTCCCAGGATAACGATCTCATTGTTTAAGTGAGTTGAGATACTAAAAACACATAAGAAAAAATATCTTCCCTAAAAGCAGGGTCCAAGTAATGCGCCACTAATATTGGCTATGGTGAATTATTGGTGAAGAGAATAAGGTTAAGGGTCAGAGAGAGTCTCAGGCAAAGACCCAGGAAAATTGGGTCATGCAAACATGACCGGGCAGATCACATCGGAAGCTTATGGAATTTTCCTTGGATGAAGTCATGTATTATTACTATGAAGAGTACTAACTATTTTGTAGGTAAAGTAACTACCACAACACCAATCTGTGTCACTGTCCTCAGAGGCAAATTGGATAGAATGGGAGATGGGATGGAAGAAAGTAAAAAGAAATATTTTATTAATAGCCATGTTCAAACTTGGTAGAATCCTTCAATATATTAATATAAGGTTTTATGTGTTTTTCCCAAAATTTAGTTAAAAACAGCAAATACATACATATTTTTAAAAATTTGTTTAAAGCTTTACCTTCCATCTGAGAATAAATATTGTGTACTGTTTCCAATGTAGAAGAATAGTAAGTGTTGGACAATGAGGATTAAGTGACGTGCCCAGGGTCATTTAACTAGGAAGTGTTTGAAGTCACATTTGAACCCAGGATCTCCTGTCTCTAGGTCTGGTTCTCAATTCACTGGGCCACCATACATACTTTTAAAATTTGTTTTGACTTGTGATTCCAAAAGGGTAGAAGACTCTATATATATTAGAACAATTTGAACTTGTGCAGAATATTGAAGGAATCAAAGCTCTCCAAAAGAATATAAACTCTTTGAGGTCAGGAACAATTTCATTTTTGTCTTTGTAACCCCAGCATCTAGCAGAATATATATCACATTGTAGGAATTTTAAAATCTTCTAAAAATTGAGGTGTTGTATAGGCGTCTACAAAGAACCTGCCATTCCATAATATTGAATACATTCAGGGATGACCTTATACCTAAACTGAAGATAGTTGCCTATTTGGTATGATCTGAGGGAGAGTAAAAAGAGCCCCAGTATATTCCCCTTACTTGAATCCCACTAAACTAAAACTTTACTCATGGAGATTTGTTTTGGGGTCCTTCTAAAATAACAATATTTGGGGAAGAAATGATGAACATTTTTATTTCTTCAGATTCCCAACTCCACCAATGCTTTCTCTCATCAGTTAAGGCCATTCTCCAGAAGCTCCCTTATTCTTCCTTCATATTTCAGAAACTGTGTCTTCACCCATGTTTTCATCCTTCCTTCAAGTCTTAGAGGAAGAGGTGACTCATATTACCAAAGCTTGTGCCCTTGATCATACCTATTCCCATATTTCCTAGTACTCTGCTCTACTGATCTTTTTCTCCCATCTTAAATCTCTGCCTCTCCATTGTTTTTTTTTTATTTACTGCCTACAAATATTCCTAGTCTCCTTCATCCTTCAAAAACTTTCCTTTGACGCTACCACGTTCTAAAGTTACTACTGCACATCTCTTCTTCTTGCAGGGGTAATTTCCCCAGACTACCTTACCATTCACTACTAACTCCATAATCCTGCGTATCTACTACTGGGAAGTTGCTCTCTCTAAGCTTACCTCTTGGCTGACTTTTACTCATTCCTCATCTTCCTTGACCTTTCGGTGGCATCTGATTCTATTGGACACATGTCTCTCCCTTTTAATAACTTCTCTCTTTGCTTCTGTGACACAGCTCTCTCCTAGTTTTCTTCTTATCTAACTCTTCAAATTCAGTCTCTCTCTACAATTCATCTTCCCCTTTTCCCTCCCTAAACCTCTCCAATGCTGTTCCCAGCACTCTTCAGTTTGATTTGGTAATCTCATCCACTAGATAGCTCCTAAATCTAAATATTAGGGCCCAAAAAACTCAAGCTCTCTCTTTCCAGCCCATGTTGATGGTGCTATTTTAATGTCCTGATGGTACCTCAAATTCACTATGTCCCAAACTGAACTCAATGGCTATCGTCCTAAACCTTCCCCTTCCTCCCAATTCAACTTCCCCTTTTCTTTTGATGGCAACACTATCCATTCTCCCAGTTCAGGCTTAAAATCTAATTCATTCTTGGTTCTTGCCTCTCCCTTATACCCCATATTCAATCAGTTATCACCATTTCACTCATATCAATTGCCCTTTTACCACCCCTACTTTCATGACCTCTTGCCTGGCCTATTCTAATAGGATGAGTGGTCAATCTGCCTTCAGTTTTCTCCTCTCCAATATGTTTTTCAGCAGCCACCTAATTAAAGTTCCTAATGCAGAGATCTGACTATGTAATTCTGCTGAGAAACCTTCACCCTTCAGCCTATAGAATAAAATGTAAACACCACTGCCTAGTGTGGCAGGCGCTCTATAACTTTGCCTCCAAACTTTTCAGCCTTATTTCACATTATTCCACCTTAAACACTTCACATTTTAGCTAAACTGGACAAGATGTTAGCTTCTTTCTGCCTTTTTCTTTTGCCATGAAGTCATATAATCCATTCTTCATGCTAGGAATGTATTCTCTACATCTCTATCTGTTGAAATCAATCTTCAGGGTATCACCTTTTCTATTCTTTTCTCTTATAACATTCTTCTATGTTATCACATTTATTGATGGTAGCAAAAGGAATACATTAAAGTTTGTAAAGAACTTTACCATAGTTACCTCATTTGAGCCCAATAACTGAGAGAAATAAAATTAAAAACCAAAAAAAATTGAGAACCACTAAAATAGAATCTCTTCAATATAGGGTCACGTTATCCACAGAACATTTCATGTTCCCCACCAAAATCAGCCAAAGTAACTAGAGGAGTCCCGAACTGATGTTGGAACTCTTATTGGAAGACTTTCCCCCTAAGCTTGATTTCTTTGCTCCCAGATTCCCCGATGTCTAAGCAGTAGCGTAATAACAACATCAACATAACAGCAACAATAATCATTCAATCATAATGAATCAGGGAAGATTTCAAAATAAATACATCTTGCACAGAGTGCAGTTCCTCCAAAGAGAATTATTTTCACATCTAATACTTTCCAAAATTCCTCCATTAAAAAACACCCCATCGGGGCAGCTGGGTAGCTCAGTGGAATGAGAGTCAGGCCTAGAGACAGGAGGTCCTAGGTTCAAACCCGGCCTCAGCCACTTCCCAGCTGTGTGACCCTGGGCAAGTCACTTGACCCCCATTGCCCACCCTTACCAATCTTCCACCTATGAGACAATACACCGAAGTACAAGGGTTAAAAAAAAAAAAACCCATCCCCCACTTTATTAAGTAAAACATCAACACTATAAATAGTACTAAAGAAATGCTAATTTAGTGGTTTTCAAACACGTGGGTCTCAAGACTGTTTTATTCTTTAAAATTACTAAGGGGCTCCCCACCTCCAACACAAGAACTTTTGCTTGTTTGGATATTGTCTATTAAGATTTACCATATTAAGATAATAATAACACTGAAAGTTTAGTTCCAAGTCTTAGAGTACTGGGCCAGTCACTTAACTTTTCTGAGTCTCAGAAAATGAAAGCAATAATCTATGCCCTGACTCCTTCTTCTTTGGGATTCCATATAGCCAAATTATATCAAATAGGAGGGATCCCTTTAAAGATCCTTTTAAACTTTTCAAAATAACTGAGTTCTAGAATAACCCATCTGTTCTTACACACAAATATACATATCTATATGTATATATGTGTTATATATAAACATGTAATTATGTATATATATATATAATATTTATATATGTGTTATACATTTAGAAGATGATATTAATTTACTATCAATGCTTATTCTACAAATTCCCATTGTGCTTGCTTCAAAGAAGTGATTACACTGGATTGTGATCATTTTTGCTAATTGTTAGGAAGTAAAAATGAGAAGGTGGTTCTGATCCTGATCATTATCAAATTAGATGTGCTTCATGCTCAAAGGTACATAGTTTTAGACTACACAAGAGAGAAAACTTTTGAGTTTTTTACTCTAGTACCAAATAGTTATTCTCAGTGATAGGGGTAGGTTTATTTCTCTTTCAGTCCTCCTTCACCTTACCACTGCTCCTAAATATAGTTAATATTAATATATTATCTATTTGGAATACTATTGTGCTATAAGGAATGGTAAATCACTTGATTTCTGTAAGAACTGAAAAGATCTCCATGAACTGATGTGGAGTGAAATAAGCAGAACCAGGAGAACATTATACACATAGAAACTAAAACACTATGGGATGATCAAATGTAATCGACTTTGCTATTAATGGCAATGCAATTATCCAGGACAATTCTGAGGGACTTATGAGAAAGAATGTTATCCATGTTGAGAGAAAGAACTGTGGGAGCAGAAATCCAGAAGAAAGTATATGATTTATCACTTGTTTATGAGTATATGATTTGGGGGTTTGGTTTTAAAAGGTTACTTCATTATAAAAATGAATAATATGGAAACAGGTCTATAAGTATATATATAATATAAGTATAATCCAGTAATTGCTTGTCAACTCCAGGAGGGGAGAGGGAAACAATATGAATCATGGAACCATGCAAAATATTTTAAAATTAACATTTTAAAAATATATTTTATCTACTATCAACTTCCTCATTTTCTCACGTTATTAAGTCTATAAAAACCCAGAGAATGTGGAGAAGCAAATAAGCCACCAATCCTTCCCACTCTAGGTACACAAGGTAATCTCTCTCATCTTTGCACTTTTTAGTGTGTTCACCATGTCTGGACTGTACTCCCTCATCACCTCTGTCTCTAAGAAGCCCTTGTTTCCTTAAAGACTTATCTTAAATACAACCTTTTTTATGAAGCTTTTCTTGACACCGCTCTGCCCTCCCCACCAGCTGTTAAGTTCTTCCCTCACCAAATCAGTCTGTATCTATTATCTATGTACCTATATATGTACACAGTGTTTTCTCCAGCTACATTGTAAGCTCCTTAGGAGGACAGACTTTCACTTTTCTCCTTGTCTCCCTAGCACATAAGAACTTAAGAAATGCTTGTGGGTAAATTGACAAATACATTACACATATCAGTACATGAACATGGACATAAAAATGTACACATCAACCTGCTTCTCTCCTCTACTACTCCTCTACTATTACTGTCATCACAAATATTCCAGTTTGCCAATCTGTTCAAAAATTAGCAGCAGAAAGTAATCCACCAAAAGCAAACTTATTGTTGGCCAGTGCCCCCATCATTGAATTTGAAACAACTATATTTGTTCTGTATTGGTTCACTTATCCACAGGGATGTTATCTTCCTATGTCAGGTATTTTTTTCTTTAGGAAAGTTAATGAAGCCTAACAGTTCTAGTTTCTCTCTCTCTCTCTCTCTCTCTCTCTCTCTCTCTCTCTCTCTCTCTCTCTCTCTCTCTCTCTCTCTCNCAAGCTGGCTTATATCCTAATAACACAGTCCTGTGCCAACTCTTCCAGAAAGTGGAGCACTAACACACACACACACACATACACACACACACATCTATATACTACCAGAACCCCTCCTTTTCCCCCAAAGACCAACTTAGAATGAGCTGCAAAGGCAACAGCTACATCCATCTGACTGAGAGATCAATGCTGCAAACACATAAGAAAGAGGTTTGCTTTTCGAGTTAGGTGTTTTTTATAGAAAACAGTTGTTGTATAAAGAGAGGCCACTGGGGCTTTGTCCAGGAAACATCACCCACAAGACTGAGCTGCTCAAAGCAGGCAGCCAGACTTTTTGAGGTATTGTCTCAGCAGCTGCTGTGACACAACTGATAGGAAAGGGGAGAAAAAAAGATGCTCTCACAGGCTTGCCGAGTTTCTGGGCCGCATGGCAATATGGAGAGAGCTGAGAGAACTGAAAGAAATAAGTGAATGGAAGTGATTCTGATGCAGGGATACTGAAGGGACAATCCTTCTTTGATAAGACGATGTGGGCTAGAAAACGGCAACACCGGTGAAAACAAGCCAGTGCACTTTAACAGAGGAAGATTAAATGTTGGCAAAAACAACAAATAGATTCCTTCACTGGCCTGCTACTTCTATCCTTGATCTCAAGCAAGGCATATGAGACTATGGAATCTGTTTCTAAGCACAGACTTTCCAGGAAGTCACTGGGAAAAGGGCAGGAATCTACCATTTGAAAGAGATTATGAACAAAGATCACAAGATGTTAAGAGTTAGAAGGAGCATAAAAGTTAGAGCTGAAAAGGACCTTTTAAAAAGATCCTATTGGGGGCAAGTGAGGTGGCTCAATGGATTGAGAGCCAAGCCCAGAGGTGGGAGGTCCTGGGTTCAAATCTTACCTCAGATACTTCCTAGCTGTGTGATTCGGGGTCTCTCAACCCCGATTGCCCAGCCCTTACCGTTCTTCTGCCTTGAAACTAATACTTAGTATTGATTCTAAGACAGAAGGTAAGGGTTTTTTCAAAAGTCCTATCCAACCTCCTCATTTTATAGATGAAAAAACTAAAGCCTAAGGGACCTGAAGAGATGTCTTATTTTACAGGTAAGGAAAGCGGAGTGACTATCACTGGCAGACCTGAGACGAGACTAGATCTCTGCTAATTCCAATTCAATAATTCTTCTACCAAACCAATGAGAAAGAACTTCTTAGTAGCAGGTTTTAAAAGGTCAATTGCACACACAGAGTCTAATCCATTGAGAGCAGCTTGCATGGGGAGAACAGTAAGAATTCAACATTCCTCCTGGATTCACCAAATCAGGAGCCCTGGAGAAAGCTGCTGGTAAAGTTAGGATACGACACAGAAGTCTGGCTTAGTTTAGGTCCGTCCATGAAAGGCTTGCTGTACTAATGTCTAGTGCTTTCATCAGAAGAGCAGTTCTGGAAAGTATTAGAAATGCTGTATTCAAACTACACTTCAAGACAGCACAAACAATTTTAGAATTTTAGTCAGGCCAAATTTTATCCATCAAGGAACTCCAACCATTCCTCATCATTATGGGAACTCCAGGGTCCCTAATAGACTTTTTTTTCCACCCTCAAAAGTCATATGTATATCTCATGTTGAGCAGAGATGTTGCAATTTTTAAAGAAAAATTACTTCTTGGCCTCAGTTTATCTCCAAGAAGGCAACATAAATAACTCTTCCCTTGATATATTAATAACTAGTACATTCATCAGAATAGCAGTTCTGAAGAGTATTAGCAATGCCATAATTAAACCATACTTCAAGATAGAACAAAGTATAAGAAGTGTTAAGAGACATAAGAATTTATGTTTAATGTAATACTGTCTAGTTAAACTTAATTAATTTGAACTTTGGGTATAGTAAAACTTAATTAATTTTAACTTTGGGTACCTGACTGACACAGTGGATACAATGTTGGACCTGCAGTGAGGAAGATTCATCTTTTTGAGTTCAAATCTGATCTTAAATACTTATTACTTGTGTGACCCTGGCCAAGTCCCTTAACCCTGTTTGCCTCAGTTTCCTCATCTGTAAAATGAGCCGGAGAAGGAGATGACAAACCTCTCAGTAGCTCTGCCAAGACTATCCTAAATGGGGTCAGAAAGAGTCAGACATAATTGGAAACAACTGAACAACTACTGATATTTTGATCGCTTGTTGGGAGTTGGGAGTCTCTAAAAAAGTAGGTTTCTTATTCAGTACTTTAAAAGAGTTTTGGTTTCACTTGTGTGGATTTCTCCACATCTTTACCTTAGCAGACTAGTTCCAAAGATTGGTAGTACTCAAATGTTTTTTGCTCATGGCATATTTTTATTCTTTGTTGTGAGGAATTGCTGTACACTAGACA
Organism: Gracilinanus agilis; assembly: GCF_016433145.1. Taxonomy (NCBI): domain Eukaryota; kingdom Metazoa; phylum Chordata; class Mammalia; order Didelphimorphia; family Didelphidae; genus Gracilinanus; species Gracilinanus agilis. The sequence goes on along the minus strand of NC_058132.1, from coordinate 310,470,328 downwards.
TTTCATTGGCTACTCAATTGATAATGCCATGGGAGAATCAACTTGCACACACACATAAAACAGCAAGTGTAAATTTCATATAATTTGGACACACATAGTAAAATATAATAGTGAAACGTGGCACATCTTTTATGGACAACCAATACAACAGATGGCATGACCCCAAATTTCCCCACCTGGTGGCCCGTCTGCTGTTTCTGAGTCAAATTATTTGTGTATATAGATATACACATTTATATGCAAAGTATAAATTATATACTTTGCAAAGTGGCTTAGTGAGCCAGTGCATGCACATGCACATGTGTGTGCACAGGTAGGCGCTCTCTCTCTCTCTCTCTCTCTCTCTCTCTCTCTCTCTCTCTCTCTCTCTCTCTCTCTTTCTCTCCCTCTCTCCTTGGATAGTCAATAGTCCTATATTTTTTCCGCTTAGAAAGATCTATCAGAGGCTACTCCTCAATGGCTAGAATAGCTTTGAAAAACTCAGGCACTTCCATACCCTGTAAGGTGAAAAGAACTTTAGTTAATCCAGCAGTTCCCAAACTTTCTTGGCCTACTGGCCCCTTTCCCGAAAAAATATTACTTAGCCCCCTGGAAATTAATTTTCTGAAAAATTTAATAGCAATTAATAGGAAAGATAAATGCACCTGTGGCCATCACCACCTCCCTGGATTGCTGCAGCACCCACCAGGGGGCGGTAGCACCCACTTTGGGAATCACTGATCTAATCCAACCCCTTCATTGTCCTGAAGTCTGGAGCTGTTTTAAGTGACTTTAAAAGTCACACAGGTGATGAAAAGAACAAGATTTGAACCCAAATCCTCTGACTTCAGAACCAGTTCTCTCTACTGCACAATAAGGAAAAGAAGCACATTTTTAGAATGAGAAAACAATCTTTTCAAGCACCATAGAGCACAACAGAAACTTCTTCTTTACCAACAACTGACAGGCCAATTCTAAGATAATTTTATATCCATTCTTTAAAGGGGTTCTTCACAAGATTCCTCTTATCCAATCTACAAACAAGCATGCTACCTGTGTGCAGAGCATTATCCCAAGCACGGGGAGAGATAACAAAGTTTAGATGAGATATGATTCCTAGCTTCAGTCTAGTAGGGAGATGAGCTTAATCACAGGCAATATAAGATGATAAGTGAATTAGAGATACAAAATAAACTCTTGCATGAGATCTCTAGAGGAAGACTGTTACCAATCAGAGAGATCTTTTGTTAGTCTGTTTCCAATAACTGTATGTACTTGGAAGTCATATCACTATATTTCTTTACCCGAATTCCACAATTCAGATCTTTCCCACAGCTCCACCTAATTAAGGGAGGTTGGACTTGGAATTCTCTGCTCTCAGTATGAACAAAGCGCCAGAGGCATACAGAATCCAGCACTAAGGAGAGTCTTCCCTTCATTATTGAATCTCACTTCTTTGGAAACTTTTATGAGGCTTCTACAGTCAATCATTTATTAAATCCTTAATATTGCTGTAGGTCTGATGAAGGATTTAAGAGAAGTCAAAGATATAATGCTACTACTTATAATAACAGCTAGCATTTAGATAGCAGGCTTTTTAAACATCTCATTTGATCCTCACAACCTTAGAAGGTAGGTGCTACCATTATCTATATTTTATAGATGAGGAAACTCAGCCAGGCAGAAGTTAAGTGACTTGTCCAGGGCCACACAAGTTTATAAACATCTCAGGCTAGTTTGAACTCAGGTCTTCTGCACACTTTCTACTGTAAGGCCACCTGGTTGCCTCTAGAACTAGTAACAAAACTTTTGGTTGGTCTAGAACTAGTAACACGTGGGAGAGAATGAACGGACGAAACAGTTGTATGAACTCTATCAAACAATTACAATAATGATAATTCACATTTATATAATGCTTTATGGTTTCCTCAAAGCAACACTGTGAGGTTAGCCACACAAAGATCGATATCATCGACATTTTATAATGGAGGAAACTGGGAAAGGGTCATGCTGGCCCTCCAAATGTCCAAGGTCAAATTCAAACTTTGGTCTCTTGATTCCAAGACCAGGCCTCTGTCTGCTCCACCCCACTGCATGTCTCAGCCAATTTTAGGTTTTGATTATATGGTACACAAAGTAAGTACAAGAAGATTTGAGGGAAAGTCCATCATGGGATGGAAGAGTAGGGAAAGGCTTTCTGGAGAAGGTGAGACATGAAAGGGGTAACCACATCAAATTAGGGCACTCCAGTTGGGTGGTCCCTCTTCCAGTCTCACAATGGAATTGCATTTCTATTATGTAAATTGTCATTCAAGGCAATAGATTTTACTGCTCAGAACTTTTGGTGCATAACTGTTCTCCAGAAGGCAAACTCCAATAGTTGCCAATGTCTTTATAATGCCTTAAATGCTGGCCAGTTCTTCACTCAGAAAACCATCGACATGGAACCAAACTGGTTTAGATAAATGCTTCTCTGGAACTAACTGATTTCTTGATTCTATGAAATGACTCTCCTGGCTATCTTTTCATCATATCTTTCTGAAATGTCACCCCTCTCCTAATTCCATGAACCGTGCTTTATGAAATCAACATAGCAAAATGCACTGTGATGAATGCAACAGGTCAACTTGCCCTTCTTGCTAAAGGACACAGTGTTCTAGTCATTTGGTGGCATCTAATGAACATCACGGTCATTTGGTCCTGCTGACACTGTGCTGCCATCACTGTACCAAGCAGCATATATATCTAACATGAAGCATCCGTGTTGCATATTTTACAGATGGAGAAATCAAGGCATGGAAAAAACTGTTGGTAAGCCTGACCAGAGCCCCAACTGGCTCTTGACAACACACAGAATCTTGTTTCTAAGAATAAGATTGTCTATAAAGCAAGGGGTTGGGGGGGGGGGCTGTAGGACTCCAAAGGCTTCCTGGACATCAAAAAAACCCTTGCAAAACAACATTTTGATGAGCTAAGTGTGTGAATTAAAAGCAGATGGATTCTATTTCCTTTAAAATAAACAAGGGAGTTAAAATTAAGGGGAAAACTCCCACACAAAATGTGTTTGGGGTCTGGTGAACATGGAACCACTTACAAATAGTCGGGGCCATTTAAGTAACCCTACTTCCAGTCTGACCCATTCCTCTTAATTAAAAGGTGTCTTCACACAAAGACCTAACTGCCTTCTCCCCCATGCATACCTGGAACGATGCTAAGCAACCAATGGAGGAAACTCCAGGAATACTCATTAATGGTTAGTCTGAATGTTCCTGCCTTCTTATCACTTTACTTCTGCAAATTAGGTCAGGAATGTTGAAGATCATGGATTTGGAATTATGGGTCTGTGAGTGTACGTGTAACAATCTCTTCTAGGCTTAATAAAAGAGAAATCAGAGCATATGCAGGGGGAAACTCCCTACCTAGAGAGGTAATACAAACTGAAAATACAAAGAGGTTCTAGAAGGGTTCACAGAGGACAGTTCCATAATAGTTAATAAAAGGAAGATATATTCCAGGCATATCCCTAACCTTTCAGGAGGAAATCATAACACAAAGTACTCATCTGCCCCTTTTGCTCACCTCCCTCAGGCTGACCATTTGCAACTATTCTTTCCCTTTCAAGGCTGCCCTTGACATTCATTTTAACCTGATTTCACCTATATAAAAATTTTTTTGGCAGGAAACACATAGTGTGGCTTGCCTCAGGGTTCCCTAGATAAGGCAAGGAGGGGACAAGGATTTCTTACAAATAGGGAAGGATGAGATTAGGTTCCATTTAGGTAATTTTCTTCTGGCCTCTCAAAAGTGACTGCAACCCACAAAGATTTAAAGGGTGCTAGATGTGGTAGTTTTTAAATCCTCTCAACATATTCAGTAAAATCTGAAATAGAGGTGGGGACTGGACTGGGGGGTAGTTATCAGTTTTCCCCAGCTGTGTTTCTGGTGGCTGCTAATAACCCCCATGTATCATCCTGCCCGGCTAGGAAAACGTTCTGACTGGTGTTAAAAATGGGCCCCTGCATAGTTTGTGGCTCATTCCCTTTGTAGCACGTGCAGAAAGCTTGTTGTTAGCATGCTGTTTGTGTAATTAGGGTGGTTAAGATTGTATGGGGTCTACCACAGGTCCCGAAGAGTGATTGCAGTTCAGAAAAATCACCCACCTGGCTTTGCGCTGATTTATGGCCTGCTCGGTTAATAGCCCTGCTTAACACAGGAGTTTGTCGAGATTAAGTAATTGCCTTAAACAAAAAGTTTATTATCTTTAAGACTCTGCTGATGAATGTTGAGGAAATCAGGTGATAGATGGTCTGTGATTTCCAACCCACTCCCCTTCCACACACATTTAAATAAAATTAAAATATGCACTTTGATTAGGCTATGAAGTGACCACAAAATATTATCTTAAGGACATCGAGAGGGATCAGGGCAAACAATACTGAGCTGTTTGTGTGAACACTTTGGAATTACCCCACAGCACAAAATGGGCCATCTTTGACGGAAAGATTTGATACCACTTTTCAATACAAATATGGCTCAATTGTTTCTATTGATTCTTTTTATCCAAAGGTGCCATATTTCTTGAGGAATGATTAGATGTGAAAAAGAGGGCTTTGTGGTAGACTTAAAAAGGTGGATTTAGAGGGTGGCAAATGCCTTCTGGCTCAACTGGTCAGGCTTCCTTACATCTTCTTGAATGAAAATATGAAGGATACAGAAGGATTAACATTACTATTAATGACTCCTTTCCCATAAGTTCTAGGTAGAAATACCAGCTCCATTTCTACCTACAGCTAATGTAGGATTAGCCCTTGCACTGAAGGCTTTCCATACACTTCCATATTTCCTATCTCCACCTCTATGCTCATCCAATGAACACATTATTTCTCTGTTCTAAGTAAGGTATTCATTTACAACCTAATTCTGCTGTTCTCACTAAATATGCTTTCATATAAGTTGTCCTTGTATGAAAAATTATTTCCATCTCCTCCCTGATATTCCACATGCATATTTCTTCAAAAATTAGCTCAATTTTATCTCTTACAAGAAGACTTCCTTGACCAACCTTATCACTCCCTATTATTATTCTCTTATTTTGTATTCTGTTAGTCTATATTGAATTTTCACGAATTTGCTTCAGTTCCTGGATTATCCAATACATATCCTTTTTGTTTCCCAACTAAACTGAGGTCTTGAGAGGAGACTCCAAGTCTTCTACTACTCCACTTCCTCACTACCCACTCGTTTCTCAATCTCTTGAAATCTGGCTTTCATCTCTGCCACTGTAATGAAATTGATTTCTATAAGATCATGTGTGATCCCAACTGTGAAATCTGATGATTTTTATTCAGTGTTGTTGTTCAGTTGGTTCAGTCATGTCTGATTCTTCATGACCCTATTTGAGGTTTTCTTAGCAAATAAACTGGAATGGTTTTCCCTTTCCTTCTCCATCCGGTTTTACAGATAAGAAAACCAAGGCAAATAGGGTTGAGTGACTTGTCCAGGGTCATAGCTAAAAGGTGTCCAAGGTTGAATTTCATCTCAGGTCTCCTCATCTGGTAGCTGCCATCCTCTTTGATTGCTTTAATACTTGAAATTGCTTCCTCTTCATTCTCTTGTTCCTTTTCTTTTCTGTTTCTTTCATTCCTCCTTTGATGAATTCAACCAGTATATAATAGAATATGGGAGTTGGAGAACATTTTCAAGACAAATTAGTCCAAATTATACCCAAAAAGGCATTCCGAAGAGGTGGTTATTCAGTCTCCACATGAAGAATTCTGCTGAGAAAGTACTTTCTATCTCTTGAGGTAAGCTATTCCACTTTGGGTCAGTTCCAGTTTGGAGAAAGTGATTTCTTATCTGCATGTTTGCAACTTCTACTCAGCTCTCGAGTCTTCTTCACTGAAAAGTACCTATTCAGTTCTAGCTCAGGCACAGTCTGAAAACTAGCACAAAACCCAAAACTTTTGGGGAAAAGCATCTTCCCATTTGCTATCTTAAGGAATAATTTCATTTTAAACTAAAAGAATCCCTTATCTAAGGAAGACCAAATGTGCATTATCATTCCCATTTAACAGATGATGAAAATGAGGTCCAGTTAGGTCAGAGTGAGTTACTGGCAGTGCCTGAACCTTAGATCTTTGACACTTAGTCAGGTCTAGATCTTTCTGCTCTTCATTAGATCAATGTTGCCTTCTACACAATTACCCTCAATTCAGTACAATACATGTTAACCACTGGGCAAGTAGTCTATTAGAGAGCTTTTATTAAGCATAATAATATAGTGGTATAAATGCCATGTTACTCACTTTATGTGCTGTGGCATCCCTTTTTCTCATGATGTAGGATAACTTACCCATGGCTTCAATCACGACTCTTGGAAGATGACCAAAATTTCTAGGCCCAATCTCTTCCCTAAGCTGTAGATCCCAAACTTCAAATGTTTATTAGACATCTATGTTTCAAACTCAACATATTTAAAATAAATACCATCTTAAAGCCTACCCCATCTCTCTTTCCACTATGCTATCCCACCTCTCAAAACCTTTTAATGCCTATAAAATAAGATACAAACAGCTTAACTTGATATCAAAGTCCTTCCTAGTCTAGCCTTATTTCTTACTTACACTATAGTCCAGTCAAACTTAATGATTCACTGCCTTCTCTCCCATGTATGTCTAGAAAAGACACACTGTCTCTCTATTGAAATCTTTTATCTGCTCCCTGAAGGTGCAACACATTTTCTTTCTTCACAGATTCTTTTATGATCCTCCCAATTGAAAATGATCCCTCCTTCCTTAAATCTCTCAAGTCACATGGAGATAGAGTATGGACCTCTAACTCAGGGAGACATGGGTTCAAGTTGTACTTCTAATATATCCTTGACTATGTAACCCTGGGTAAGTGGCCTAACATCTCCATGTTCTGGATAAATCTATACAACCAAGTGTCAGAGAAGGTGTCAAGTTCCCTATATGAATGAAATCACTAGTCTAGTTCCTATTTCTCACTTTATAAGAGCACTTCTTTGGGTGCTATAATAAATGAGATTATGTGGAAAATTTCACTTTGTATTACCTTCTTTAATCGCAAAGAATTTTACATTACATATATTATCCCATTTGATAATTTTGGATATGTGTGTGTGTGTGCATCCAGTCCTTAGCAATGGTATATATATATATATATACACACACACCATACAAACAAACATATTGTCTTTAGTTCTAGAACCCTAGCTTGGGAAGGGAAAAAGCATTATTGGATGGTCTCAGAGCTGTGGTCGAGTAGAACTTGTATTAAGGCAGTGGCTATGGGGTAGGTGGTTTGGTTTGGGAGTTATTTTATTTTTTAAAGAGGAGGAAAAAGACCACAGAGCTATGAAATACATGATTCTTGGTAGAATGGTTTATGGTTTACAGAAACAAAATGCAAACAAGAGGGTCAATATCATGGTCACCCTAGGGTCTCTACTCTCCTACCTTACCCCAGTTGGGCAGTCAACCCCACTCCAATTCATGTAAGTGCTTCAACAAGAAGGGCTTCCTGAGACTATAACCACACAGGTGAGTCAATAAGAGGTTTCCCTTCCCTCCTAAATCAGCTAAGTCACCAAAACCCTCATTACTGTAACACTGTTATTATTTAATAACTGCCAGAGATTAAATAAACATACTACTTGTAAGCACACCCTGAGGAGCATCTCTTCGAGAATCTATGGCCTAATTGTAACCGTCTTTATGCTACCTCTCGTTTAATAAAATTCAAATATACCCCCCTGGTGTATGAAAAAATGCTCTCTTCATTCACAGCCTACTCTAAGGCTGCACTGTGCTGGATCGACTGGGACTAGATTTTTCAAAAGATGTGATAGCTGAGAACAAGCTTTAATGGGTTCTGTCAAGTTGAAAAGGCGGTGTCAGTCCAAGAATGGAACATGTGTCTCTAGACCAAGAAACTAGCTTCACTGTGCCCAAAAAGGGTCCTCACCAGAAGCCTGGCCACCAAGAGATAGGTTGTTTTGGCTTTGTTTTTAGTTTTTGGACTACAGCAGCTCATTAAAACATTTGCTCCTGGGTGGAGGGAATTGTGATGGACGTCAGTGGAAGATGAAATCATGGATCCTTCAAAATGAAAATTTCCATAGTTGTTCCACTCTCTACTGTGCGAACAGGGGTTTAGTCACATAAGCCTGAAAATACACTTTATAATCCCAGAACTTTAGAGCTGGTCCAATCCTTTAACAGGTATGGAAACTAAGGCCCAGAAAGGCTGGAAAGCTAGAAAATGGGGGAGATAGAACTGGAAACTAGGTCTCAGGACTGCAAGGGCAGTGGTATTTTCAGTAGCCTATTTTTCAAGACCCTCCCTCTATAATCCCAATCCAATCTACTTTTCATGTAGACAACCTTCATGATTTCAGTATTATGACTACCACCATTACTCATGCAAAGTTCATCCCAGAAGATTCCTTCTTATGAAAAATACTTTCTCCAAGTTGAAAAGCTTACAACAGCCCACTCCCAGTTACCAAAACTATCTTTTATCCTTCCTGCTGCTTCCCCATCCCTAGGAACAGAGAGCCCAATACAAATATCCTGCTGCAAAGAATATGCTTTTAGGAGAACCTAACCAAAAAACAACAAGAGGTGGAATTTAACTTTTGAGGGCTCATTGTCCATTTATATAAAACTGGATTTCTTTTAGAAACAAACAGAACTAGGCACAAATATAACAGAGGCAAGAAGAGTTCAACTAAGGGGTACTTTTTAATAAGAGATCACTACATTTTTATAAATGCATATATTTTTACACCAGAAAATTATTTATTTTTAGTGTCATGCTACACACATAACAATGAAGACTCAAAGCTTCCAATGGCCAGTAAAACATAAGTAGTGCAAATTTCAGCCTTGCCCATCGAGCACAAATGCCTTGTACGTGGGCCCAGAGTCAACATATGTGCATATATTCATTAATAGAAGTGAAAAGTTTACTAAGAATCCACATCTGAAGACCATAAGCCTATACCTTAACATAAGGTAGAAGATGAATTATCCTCCAGAACAAGGAGTTCTGCCCTTCCATTTGAATAGAATTTCAGAGCTAGAAATCCCCACACCCTTAGAGACTCACAAGCTATGGAATCCCTTCCAAATTCTTGCTCTGCACATACCAAGTGCTCAATCAATATTCATATGCCACCTAACGCAGCTTAAGAACACAGTAGATGCTCATTAAATACTTATGATTATTTATGAGTCCTGGGAAGATCACTGAACTAGGAATTAGGAAACCCATGTGTCACAATATCTTATTGTTCCATATTTTGATTTTGATATTAATTCCTTTGGCTTAAGCCTAAGTTTTCCATTAAAATGTAAATAGGAGGGACATCCCATTAAATCGTATCAGTCCCTGATATCCCAGTATGGAATAATTTATCTATCAAAACATATTTGTCAAACGCCCACTTTGTTCCAGGTACTGAGCTAAATTCTGGGAATAAAATGACAAACATGAAACCATCTTATACCACAGGGGGCTTATATTCTACTGGATCCTTTCCAGGGAGCAGGTTTTGGAGAAGGGAAGAGAACAAAAGAGCTAGGTGCCTTGTAGAAAGGAGGCAGTAACACTGGGTAAGGGTTGAAGGTGGGGGTGAGGGGGAAAGAAGTATCCAAAAAACAATTTAGAAGTCACTTGGGTTCTACAATCTTATCAAGGCATGGTCTTCGCGGGTGGGGTCCTTTTTCCCAGTGAGTGAACTAGTAGGTGGCCTAATGCTGCCATTAACAGCAGGCCTTCTGGAAGCATAGCTCCAGCTTGCTAAGGTTGAAAAACAGAATTTATTTCCCCTTTGCACAATAGATATATTTATGCTAGCTCTCAAGTAGGAGGGGCTTGCCCCCTGGATGTGTAATCTATCAGGAACATCAAAGATGCTGGGATATAACGGAGTCCTACCAGACCTCCTTATTCTAGCAACTAGAGGAAAACAGATTTTATCAGCGTATGAGGATTTGTTTACTAGAAGCTGCTGCTGCTCTTTAGCTGAACATTGTACTCCTGGGCCAGCTGCCTCCCTCTCCCTGGCAAGTTCTGGACTAGAGGAGCTGCTCATGGTTTCTACTAAGCAATAAGTGTATACAAGCTTAGCACTGAGCAAAAGAGAAAAGAATACTGGGTTTGGAGTCAGAGAAGCTGTGGCCTAATCCTCGTTCCACTACTTACAAGCTTTGTGAGTTGATCTAGATGATTCCCAAAGTTTCTCCTAGCTCTTAATGTTTTGGTTTCTGATGTGTCCCACCTAACAGAACCTAATTTGTGTTTCTGGTCCCAGATCTCTAACATGCCCTTAGGAACCTCTTCATCCTTGAAGATTCCATCAGCCGTGTATTCATATCTCATCAGTTACCCTCTGATTCTGAGACTTCTCGAACTGGAGGCTAGGGGTACAGAGCTCCTCCCAAAACCTCCATTTAAAGAAGTGCCAAATCTGCCACCTCTTCGTTTCCTACCAGCCTACTCTTTGGAATTCTCCATCCTCCCCTGGAATTGGGCTTCCTTCCCCACTCCATGTCAGCCTTCGTGTGTGTTGTTTCCCCCCACTGGACTGTAAGCAACTTGAGAACAAGGGCTGCTTTTCTTTTGGGGGGGTGTATCCCCTGCATCTAATAGAGTGCCTGGAACATTAGTAGGTCCTTAATAAATGGTACTGACAACACATCACTAACTGTTCACATTCCTGTGCTGACAAGAAGGAAAAACAACCTTTGGTGTCAGCGCTATAACTGTATAAAAAGAAAGGAAAAGGAGGAGAAAGAAAAATAAGTATTTTATAGCACCTTAGGGTACATAAAACATTCTGCATATGTTATTTCATTTAAGCCTCACAAGCCTGTGAGACAGGTGCTCCTATCCCCATTTTACAGAAGAGGGAACTGAATTTAAGTGGCTCACCTGGAATGACACAGCTCATAAATGTCTGAGGTCTTGTGGATTCAGTGTTATGTCTATCCACTGTACCACTCAGTGGCCCCATGCCATTACCTCTTGCTTCTTCAGGCTTCAACATAGCCAAGAAAAGGTACTTTAATTCAAGAGTGGTATTCTTTGACTCACTGGAGTATTTAAGGATCATAGGATTTAGATCTGGAAGGGTCCAACCCCTTCATTTTTACAGATGCAGTAACAGATACCAGCCCTTGGACTAAAACTCTCAACAAATACCAACAAGAAGGAAAAAACAAATAAAAAAAAATCAGTAATGATACATCTCCCCTGCTGAGCTCAGCTTAGCACAGGCTCCTTTATTTGGCTGCTGGGTTAGATCATCAGACACTAGAAGGGGCTGAGGAGGCTGGCTGAAGGGTTAGATCTGCTGGCACTTTAATAAGCAGTCTGACTGGGCTAGCTCCTTACTGGATTGACAAATGATGGCACTTTTCCTGTCAGATATAAGAGTCATCTTCAAGGCCCAACTGGCATCTCATCTGTGCCTTGGCAGTTGGCTAAATGGTTTTAATTAGCACAACAAAAGAAATGTTCACTAGACAGCAAACAACCCCAAAGGGATCAGCTGTATTTAATAACCATCTTGATGGGAGAGCTTAGACTAGTTGAACAGGAGATGTGGGAGAGGAATACTGGGTTCTACTCCGAGTTCTTTCAGTGAGTGATTTCCAGCAAAGCTCAGCCAGCCTGTCAATGGCTTATTAAGCACCAACTGTATGCTCCATTCTATGCTGGGTGCTAAGAGAAAGTTAAAAAAAGAAAGAGAGAGAGAGAGAGAGAGAGAGTAATATTCCATCACCATCATATTCCACAATTTATTCATTCCTCAAGCAATGGACATCCTCTTCCACCTCTAACTTTTGTGATGGTAGTCAAATAAATTAACATTCTAAATTTATGATTTTAGGTCTAAATAAACTGGAATAAAAGTCATGCCTGAGACCTGAGAACCAGCTTAGCTAAATGGAAAAACTGATTACCAGAAAATTAGCTACCACATAACACATATTTTTGGTCTCAAAAACTCAGAAAAACAGTTGACTAGGGGGTAACTAGTTCTGATCAATGGTAGGAGTGACTCTACTGATGAACTTATAGAGGTTTTAAAAGGGGCCCTAAAAAAGGCACTCAGATTAAGAGGGGGAAGCCAGAAAGATGGTACAGTGGCTAGAGTGCCAGGTCTAGAATCAGAAGACAATAGTTCAAATCTAGCCTCTAATTAACCCTGTGATTCTGGGCAAGTCACTTAACCCTATTTTCTCAGTTTCCTCATCTGTAAAATTAACTAGAGAAGGAAATGACAAACCATTCTAGTATCTTTGGCAAAAAAATGGGGTCATAAAGAGTCAGACACAACTGAGATGAATGAACAACAATAATAAATCAAGGAAGGATTTAGTATATTTCATTTATTTATTTGTTTGTCTGTTTGTTTATTTTTTTGCTCATTTATTTTTAAACCCTTACCTTCCATCTTAGAATCAATACTGGGTATTGGTTCTAAGGTAGAAGAATGGTAAGGGCTAGGCAAGAGGGGTTAAGTGACTTGCTCAGGGTCACACAGCTGGGAAGTGTCTGAGGCCAGATTTGGAACCCAGGACCTCCCATCTCTGGGCTCAGCTCTCAATCCATTGAGCCACTCAGCTGCCCCTGATTTAGTATATTTTAGAAATATCTCCATCCAAATTATTAAAATAAGGAAAAAATCCAATGCTTAAAGGGGGCTTTCAGTCAGTTGGCATATTTGGCCTTCTAGAACAATTCATTATATAACAATTCCAGAAAAAACAAGATTCATTGTAATCAAGGGCTAAATTACATGGTAGAGACAACGTGTGCAATAGAGCATAAGGGATATAACCAGGAAAGAAGTAGGACTCAAGGTGGATCTTGAAGGATGTTTAGAATTCCTAATGACAGAAAAGAGTGAGAAAGTCATTCCAATCAAGAAAACAGTGCCAGAGAAGTCTCAGAGGTGAGAAGAGCACTCTGTGTGTGTATGAGAGAGACAGACAGACAGAGACAGAGGGAGCGAGCTTGGAATGGTGGATTTGTATTAAGGAATAATAAGAGATAAGGTTGGATGAGTAAAAAGAGACCAAATTAAAGAGGGCCCTGAATGTCAGACACAGGCTTAGGCAAGCTTTGTCTCACTTTTTCCATCTGTCTAAAAGTAAAGAATGGGTATATAAATATCATGGAATCTCTAGTAAAGAATGGGTACATAAATATTATAGAATATCCTTTGGTGGGCATTTAATACAACCCATACGTGAATAGGAATTCCTTAATTTCTTTTACCTGCTTCTCAATAACTTCTATCCACTGATTCTGGTTTGCTTGCCAGAGTCAAAGCCAGTGATTCCCAAAGTGGGCGCCACCGCCCCCTGGTGGGTGCTGCAGTGATCCAGGGGAGCGGTGATGGCCACAGGTGCATTTGGGGGCAGTGAATAACTGTAATGGGGTGATGATAGTATGTGACAGGGGGCACTAAGTAATATTTTTTCTGAAAAGGGGGTGGTAGGCCAAAAAAGTTTGGGAACCACTGGTCAAAGCAAAACAAGACTCTTCCCCATGAAAGCTTTCCCAAAACTTGAAGACAATGAAGTCCCTCCCTTAATTATTTTCTTCTCCCATTATTATTAATTATGTTGATTGTTTTTCTAATGTTGAGTCATCTATACATTTCTGGTATAAATCTAACTTGGTCACAATGAATGGCTCTAATTTGACAGGATTTAAAATTTTTGAAATAATGTTTCAATGATACTGGTCTATAAGTTTTCCTTCTGTGTTTTAGCCTTCTATGGTTTAGATATTAGGACTATTATTGTCTTATTAAAAGATCCTGCTAAAGTAATTTCTCTTTTGAAAATAATTTGTGAATTGTGGGTACTAATTTTTCCTTAAAAATTTGATAGAATTCACCTGTTACTCCAACAGAACCAGATGTTGGGTTTTTTTTTCTTTTAGTAATTCTTTTCACAGATAGATGTATTTCATTTTTTGAGATAAGGTTATTATCTAATCTTCTGACATATGTTTTTAAATTATTTTGAAGGTATTCATCTATTTCTTTTGTGTCCTAATTCCAGGATGCGATGGGCTCTGGTACCCATGGCACTCTCCTGCTTTTGTTTATCTAGTTTCTTTCCAGGTTGCCAATGTATGGTCTAAAAATCCTGCTAAGAAATGAATACTTGACTCCAAATGTGGTCTGGGTAAAGTCAGTGACAAAGAAGCTATAACTTCTTTTGTTCTGACAACTGCACTCTACTAGTGCAATCCAGGATCCTATAACTTTGTTTTTTTAGCTGCCCCATTAAACCACTAACTAAAATTGGTATTTTAGTCCACTAAATTACCCAGATTTTTATCAAGTAACTATAGTCTAGTGATACCTTCCCATTATATTCTTTTGCTTCCACTTTCTTTGTATTCATGCAAACTTATCACTACTAAATGTTATTTTATTAGATTGGACTCATTGATTTCATCTAAAAAAATCAGCAAAAGCAGCTAGGTAGTACAGTGGATAGAATCCTGGGTCTGGAGTCAGGAAGACTCATCTTTCTGAGTTCAACTCTGGCCTCAGAAACTTCCTATTTGTGTGACCTGGGGAAATCCCCTTACCATATTGGCCTTAGTTTTCTCATCTGTAAAATTAACTGGAGAAGGAAATGGCAAACCATTCAAATATCCTTGCCCAGAAAACCTCAAAATGGGGTCACAAGCTAAACATGACTAAAATTAAAATCAGCATATCCTGATTCTGTCATCTAATATATTAACATTCTCTTCAAAATTCATATGGTTTAAAAATGTGATGAGCGTTGCCATCTATTCTGTCACACAAGTCACCGATAAGAATATTCAAGAGAATCAGAGCAAGAACAATATCCTATGGCAATCCTCCCAGTTTCATATAGGTCATAATGATAATTAAAAATACAAATGAGAAAATTAGGAACAATAGAGGGTCTGACAAAGTGTAAAGTACTTTCATTTTACTTTTATTCAGAGGGCACTGACATCTTTTCAATATATTTTTTAAATTTTTTAATTAATTTTTAATTATTATAATCATATTGATGATTATCATCACTATTTGGGTCAGATTGCCCAACTTATTCCCAAACCATCTAATCATTCTATACAATTCTATCTACATCCATGTCTACATTCTATCCACAAAGATATCATTCCAGCCTCTGCCAAATGATCTGCTGAAAACCAAATATTAAAATGCCTAGGAGATAGTCTAAAACTTTGGGATTATCTTCAGAGAAAACAACCATTGTCTCTCACAGCCTGGTGATGCCTGATTCGACCAGAAAATAGAGGAACACTGTGACAGTGATCCAGTATGGCAGTTTTAAAGGTTTGATGTACTGAAAAAAATCCCAGAAAACATCTGTTTAAAGCCTAGACTTGATTCTTCCCTACAGTCCCTGGGGGGTACAATATTAACTCTTCCTTTCAGAGTCTTACATTCCTTATTTGTAAAATGAGGGGGCTGGACTCTCTAACATTCCTTCTATCTTTAAGTTTTAATGTTTTGTGAGGCTTAGAATCATTGAGTGACTCTTATTATCTTCTTATTCATCTTGAAATTCAATGCTTTCCTTCTTGCCCCACCCCATCCTACCACAAAACATGGATATACTTAATCTAAAGATTATTCTCTATGGTAAGGAAAATGGAAGCAAAACAAGAGATGAGTATATCTTCTTCTATCCAATGTGCATTATCATCATCCCCAAAACTAGGATCTTGCTCCTTATGTGATCCTTCCCTTCTCCCCATACCTAGCTCAGAACTATCATTCCTTGGTGAAGGTAGAACATTGACTTGGAGAAAGAAAACCTGAGTTCAAATTCTGGTTCTGCCATTTGAAAACCCTCTGAGCAAGTCATAGATTAGTGTGAAGAGGAAATAATAAAATTAGGAACAATAAAGGGTCCAACAAATCATAAGGTACTTTCATTAATTTCAGTCAAGGAGTACTGGCATAATTTACAATATATTCTTTAAAAAAAAAAGAACCCTTAAGTTCTATCCTGGTAACAACTCTGAGACAAAAGGGCAAGGGTTAAGCAAACAGGGTTAAATGACTTGCCAAGGGCCATGCAGCTAGGAAGTGTTTGAAGCCAGATTTGAATCCATGTCCTTCCAACTCTAGGCTTGATGCTACAATATATTCTTATAACATTTACTTTGCCAAGTTAGAATCCTGAAAAGAATTTTCCACAACCAACTCTGTGGTGAACAACATACTATCAAATATCTCATTAAATGATACAACATCTGCCCTCAATCATGGGGCTGAGTAGAGAAAATGAACTTTACCCAGAATGAGGCATGCCATAGGCTGGGCCAGCTGTGTGGACCATCACAAGTGGGGCTTGAACCTGAACAAAAGGAAAAATGGTCTCTATGGACATGTTTGCCATTGACTATCACTACCAAGGAGCTCTGAACTGGACATACACTGGAACCATTCATGGAGTGGTCCCAAAGATGAAGGAATGGATAAATCATTCAACAAATATCTGGCACCTGCTTTCTTTCTCTGGACTTTTCACCTATGCTTCAGCTGCTTTCTCCTTCCACCTCTGATGCTCCTTTCTTTCATTGGCAAATGGATCCTAGATCCACCATTTATTTGAATAAGGGCCAAGACCAGGCATGCTTTACTCTCTGGACTTCACCTCCTCTTGCTCACCCTTTCAACTGTTTATGTGTTAGAATTAATTAGAATCTAAGATCCTTGAGGAGAGAGACAGTGTTTTCTTTTTGTTTGTATTTGTACCTCAGCACTTAGCACAATCCCTGGCCCACATTAAGTGCTTCTTGACTTGATTGGACTATAGGACAGACTATAGCCTGAGCATTGTGGTGAATACAAAGAAGTAAAAGATGGAACCCTCCTCGATTTTAAGGGTTTTAAGAAATTTTTAAGAAATTTGCGATCTAGAGATAAGAAATATGCATAGGCTCAAAGGATACAGAGCTTCCAGGTCCTAACCCCTGGGTTTAGTACATAACAGGAGAATGTAGGGAAGGAAAGTATTAGGCTTGATAGAAAGAAGACTATAAAAATATTAGAAATTTGAGGACAATGAACAATTAACTCTTATCTAGGTTCATTGGAGAAAGACTGGCAGAGCTGTGACCCAAATCAACCTAGAGTAGGGTCTTAGCTTTTTTGGCATCATGGAACCCTTTGACAGTCTGATGAAACTTAAGGTCCTCAAAATGTTTATAAAGGCATAAAATAAATAAATAAAATAAAATTTAAAAATGCATAGGATTACAAAGGAAGTTAATTACATTGAAATAAAGACATCATTTTTCTCTATCCACATTCACAGACCCTCAGAAATCTATCCACCAATCCTGTGAGGGTATGGGTCATAGATTAGCAAACCCTACCCTAGAGAATATAGAACTGTCAACCCAGATGCCAAAGATTCTTGGGAAGATGAGGACATATATTCCTTCACATGAGATCAGTACCCATTTAAAAGCCACAGATCCCTTAATTTCTAAGAAGGCCTACTTCCAGGATGGACCTAATTGAGGACTGTCTGAGATAACCAAGATAAAAAGGCTGTAACAGTTGCCCCAAACTCCCTTCCAAACAGCACATTTCCCTGGGAGCTATCCCTGGTGCTTGTCTCACTTTGACACCAGTCAGCCTGGTCTAGTCCATCCAGCCCAAATGTCTACTTACTGAGCAAGCTTTAAGTCTGTTTTATTTTCAGCTTCTGCCAAGATACTAACCTATTTAACCAAAGTTCCAGCCTCAGGCCTGTCAGTAATACTGTCTAGGCTTTGGACTGAACAATCAGACTTGCTCATTTAAACCCTGCCAGAACTAGGATCTACCTCAACGTCTCAGCTGATCTGGTTTTCTCTGCTCCAGTTCTCGCCATCCCATTTTAGGACCAGAGAACACATAATTCAATCTCTGCCAAGTGATTTGTCTTCTCTAACCTATTAGAACAGTACATAATCATTTATATAGATCACAGTTTGTTCATTTGTTTTTTTAAGCTCTTACCTTCTGTCTTAGTAACAACTCTAAGACAGAGGGGCTGAGCAAATAGAGTTAAGAGACTTGCCAAGGGTCACACAGCTAGGAAGTATCTTGAATTCAGATTTGAACCCAGGTCCTTTTGACTTCAGGTCTAGAGCTCTATCCACTGTGCCACCTAGCTACTCCAAGATTATAGTTTCATAATTTTTTGTGTGTAATGGACTCATTTGATAGTTTGGTGAAATCTACTGAATTAAGTTTTTAAAGAAATATAAATAAAATGAATTCCAACTTTATTGGAATAGTTTGTATATAAAAGTGCATGGACCCTAGGTTAAAGACTTTTGGTCTAGATGATCATTTTATTTGTTCTCAGAACCCAGAAAAAAATTATGTACTTCTGCAAAACACTGTCCCATTTCTGTAAATACTAGCTGTGTACCATGACAGAAAAATGTATATTTCTTCCAACTTAATGATAATGTCTTTTTAGAATTGGAAGGGGATTTAGAGATCGTTTAGTTTAATTAGCCTAATTTTGTAGATGAGGAAACTGAGGAATAGATGATGTAATGGATTGGCCCAAACTCATAAGTAATTTAGTGGCAGAGCTGGGGTAGAACTCAGGTTTCCTAAGCTGGGTCAGGTTCTTTCAATTATGCCATGCTAGGAGGTATATCAAGAGGTTATGGTATACTTCCATAGACAGGTCCTTGAAGCTCTGGACTAAAAGCAGAAGAAATTGGTTTAGTCCAGACACAAGCATAAACTATGTGAACTTGAGAAAGTTGTTTAGCCTTGAGGTGTAGGTTCCTCAACTATAATACAAATCAGGGAAATGTGGATTTGCATTTTACCTCTGACACTTTACTGGTTGTGCAACAGAATCTACACAAGTAAATTACTTTCTCAGTGTCCAAGACTATGTACTAAGACTAAAAGACCCAGAGCATGGTGCCAATCCACATAGAAGAGAGTTTCCTCATCAGGATTTGTGTGTGTATAGTTATATGTTTAGATCTTACAACTATAGATGTATGTATATCTACTCTGATCCATATGGATATATGTGATATGGTCATAGCTATTTCTACTTAGAGAATGGACTAAAGGATTTATAAGAATCTGGATCTACCATCTGAGGATTTCTCTACCTTTGCCATCAATAAAAT